>NC_135540.1:11419626-12019626 GCF_045843805.1 Urocitellus parryii | reverse complement strand
CATTTGACCCAGTTATGCTACTCCTCAGTTTATACCCAAAGGATTTAAAATGGCTATATCAATGTGCATAGAAGCTCAATTCACAATTACTAAACTATGGAACCACTCAGGTGCCCTTCAACAGACGAATGGATAAAGAAAATATGGTATATATACACAATGGAATATTACTCCGTCACAAAGAAAAAATGAAATTACGGCATTTGCCAGTATATGGAGGAAACTGGAGACTATCATCCTATGTGGAATAAGGCAATTCCCCACATCCAAAGGCTGAATGTTCTCTCTGATATGCAGATGCTAACACAAAATAAGGGGTTAGTAGGGAAGAATAGAGTACTTTGGATAGAACAAAGGAGAATGAAGGGAAGGGGTGGGAGAAAGAAACAGGAAAGATAGAATAAAGTGAACATAACTTTCCCATGTCCATATATGGATACACGACCAGTATAACTCCACATCTTGTGCAACTACAGAAGGGGAAGTTATACTCCATGTATATATGTCAAAATATATTCTACTGTCATGTACAACTTAAAAGAACAATTAAAAAAGTAAAAATTAGCAAACTATACTTTTATGCATATCTAGAAAATAACACAAAAAAATTAAAAAATGGCTATATCAACACTGCAACTTTGAAAATCTACAAAGACAAAAGATGCACAACAATAGGAAATCAAATAAAAAATTACTAAACTGAAACTCTAGGTAGATTAACAGAGTTAATGAAATCTGAAGAATGTGATTCTTCACAGGCTAATCAACTGTATTTAAACTGTGAAAAGCAGACAGGACTAAAGCACATCACTTGTGTTCATTCATTCACACTATGTCCTGAACAGTTAGTATGAACTGGGCACTGTGTCAGGCACTTGGGTATGTTCCAAACTGGTATGGTCTCAATGAAGTTTATATTCCTGTGTAGGAGACAAAAACAATAAATGATAAACACTAACTCATAAGTTAATTATTTTAATCCATTCAATAGAAATAAAGGAAAATTTGGAGATAACCATAGGTGGAGAGGGGTCTGAACTGTTCAAGAGAATGGCAGTGCTGACATTGTGAGGAGAGAAGATTTATCAAAGATTTGAAGAGTTCAGAACACTTCAGCTGTAAAAGGGGGAATCGTCACATGCGCAGGAAAGGGCAGAGTGAGCACACAAAGGAGATAATAGTACTGCACTCAGGAAGTGAGGAGGCCAGTCTGGCTGGAGTGCAGGGTGAGGGCATGGTTGGGTGGTGAAGAGGCAGTAGGCAGAGCCAGGAGTGGAACTATTTATGGAGAGTTTGTTCAAGTCGTGTTGGCTTTCTTAGGTTCTCCAAAGGATTTTTGGCTTTAAATCCTGTAATATAAAACTGGGTTTCCATAATTCTGTATAAAACTGGGTGCCCATGCAGAAGTTTAAGCACAAGTGTGACATGACATAAATTATATTTTTAAAAATTTTGGATGTTCTATTGAGAGCAAACTACAGGATAGGGATGTGGCTGAAGCACTGAGACCACAGAGGGTCAATTGAATCAGGACTGTAGTACCCACCCTCATGAATGTGTGAATGTTAGGTAAGTTCTGTATTTGTGTAACACTGGGGACAAGCTTGGCACCTGGGAACAATTTTTTACCCCTCACACTTCAGATAGAGTGCTAATCTCCAGAGTATACAAAGAACTCAAAAAGTTAAACAACAAAAAAACAAATAACCCAATCAACAAATGGGCCAAAGATCTAAACAGACACTTCACAGAGGAGGATACACAATCCATCAACAAGTACACAAAAAAATGCTCACCATCTCTAGCTATAGGAGAAATGCAAATTAAAACCACTCTAAGACACAATCTCACTCCAGTAAGAAAGGAAGCCATTTTGAAGTCAAACAACAATAAGTGCTGGCGAGGATGTGTGGAAAAGGTTACACTTGTACATTGCTGGTGTGACTGCAAACTGGTGCAGCCAAATTGGAGGGCAGTATGGAGATTCCTTGGAAAGTTGGGAATGGAACCACCATTTGACCCACCTATTCCTCTTCTCAAACTATACCCAAAAAGAGCATACTACAGGAACAGAGCTACCTCAATGTTCATAGCAGCACAATTCTCATAGCTAGACTGTGGAAGCAAACTAGATGCCCTTCAATAGATGAATGGATTAAAAAATGTGGCATTTATAAACAATGGAATATTAAAAAATAACAAAATCATGGCATTTGCAGGGAAATAGATGGCACTAGAGCAAATTATGCTAAGCTAAATTAGCCAATCCCTAAAAAACAAATGCCGAATGTCTTCCCTGTCTTGAGCAACTAATAAAAAAAATAAAAAATAAATAAATGTCTGGTATTGCCATGATGAAAGAGGCCTCACTCAACTTGGTGTCTCATCTATGTCTCATCTCAGGGATTTGAAGGTGTTGAGAGCAAATCCAAACTGACATTTGTAACATTTGTGGCATCATAATTACACCAGTCTGAAAATTATGAACATTATTTTTTAATACGTGTATAAATAAATGTGTTAAGGAGTCACTGATATATCTAAGGGAACAAGAACACAGACTACAGAGCTTAAGGATATTGGTTTAACCTGCTTTATCCCCAGATTTTGGAACATTATCTGGAATATAGGACAGGTTTTATAAAAATGGTTGAAATTAATACTAAATGAACCAAAGACTATTAACCTCTGTTACCATGCCAGGAAAAGATTTCAGAAGAAAATTCTCATTCTCCATATGTGTATATGTGGCTTTAATTACTTTATTTCTTCAAAATTGTGATTTTAAAAGTACTCACACATGCTCTAATTAAGATTTGCAATTTATTTTTATTTACTAAAGTGCTATCTATTCTTTTTTTTATTTCAACGGACTACATTTTTTTACTTCTTTCATTATGCTACTTGTGAAAAAATATTCTGAAAATATTAAAAAAGTACCAAAACTTCTTATAAATTTAGTTTGTCCCTTATATAAAATACACTGCCTACATATATCTACTTTAAAGATTATTTGAAATAATACATGCTACCTATCTACCTATCTTATTTTTTGTCTTAATGACAACTGAAGAATATTATTTTAAATTCAAAATATCTTAATACTATGTGTGATGTCATTCTGAACTATAATTTAATGCTGAAATTTAATGCATATGCCATAAATTGAAATATCCTATTAGATTTTTGACACATATTTCTTTGTTTTACAAATATTGTTGATAATTTCCCCATATTCTCATCAGTATGAAAACAAGGAAACACATTCTGAATAAGGCAACTTTCAGAATTTGAAGTTTTTATGAAGTAAAATGATATATACTTCTCTAAACAGGAGTCTTTGGTATCTTAAAAAAATTTTTTTTGGTTGTAGATGGATACACTATGTTTATTTTATTTATTTGTTTTGAATATTTTTGTTGTAGATGAACACAATACTGTTACTTATTGAACACAGTGCCTCACACTTGTTAAGAAATTGCTCTATCGCTGAATTACAATCCCAGTAAAAGTCCTTAGTATCTTTTAAAGAGTATAAAACACATATTAAACTATAGATCACATGTGTAATAATATTACTGAAGTTAAATGGGAAATAAGATAATCAAAGACCAAAACATAATTATTTTTAACTGGAAAAACCTGAATTTAAGAAAAACTGCAATTTTTTCAAGGCAAATATATGACAGCATATCAAATTTTCATGGTTTATTTTATTACTTATATAGTACTGTTAAGAAATAATTAGTCAAAATATGGTAATTACTTCCAAAATTTGATCAGATATGAAAAAGCAAAGAAGGTACAGGCTATTTCCACTAGTTTAATAAACAATGCTAAAGTTTACTTGCTTTGGGAGCTTCAGAAGTTAATACAAAAAGTTCAGAATGTATGAGGTGTTTTTATTTGCTATTCTCTTGACAACTATACGCATATGCTACTTTTCCTCCAAGGAAATCAGAGAGCTGGAGGACATTTTGTCCCACTATAGTGAAACCAGTGGCTATAAACCAGGGCTTAATGGGACCATATGAGCAGAAACTCTCTGGTCTTGACAAGAAATGTGCCTTGGGGGAATGAGCTGTGTGAGAAAACAGAATTGGAGAGAAGCTGAAATAACACTTAATTTGCTCAGAGGAATGCATTTCAGTGGCTGAGTGTACCCCTCGATGCCACCTTCTGACACTGTTTAAGAACCCTTGAATCCTGAGTAGGTGGAACTCATCCACATCAAAGCCCTTTAGGGAGTCTGCCTATGATATTTTTTCAGCTACTCATATGAATAATGATAATCACAATACTAAGAAATGAATGCATACTATTGTATCAAGTTACAGAAAAGGCAAGTATTACTACAAGAATTATCATTTAGAAATGGATGGATTTATATGACTCTTCACTATCCAAATATTTTTTTTTTTACTTTTATAGATTTACAGGCCTAAATAGTTATTTTAAATATATGTTTGAAATGCTCAAATATTTTTATGACTACACTTAGATGGAAGACATAGTCTGTTCTTTTGAATTAATGTTCTTTTGAATTAATCGCTGGGTGTTAAAATGATTAAATGATACAGTGATACAGTGAGTTGATGGACAGATATAAATTCAGTGAACTTTCAAAACACAAGTAAAAATTGTTTAGAATTTTTAAGAAATATTTGCATGCAAACAATCTAATTGTTTAAACAAGTAAAGAACACATTTTGCCTATATCATTTGTGTTTTTGTGTGAATAGTTGGATTGTAACCTACTTAACTTTCTCATAAAATATTCAGTTAGACTCAAAAATTTCTGAGCACATATAATTTGTAAGTGGGAAAACTTGCATTCTGTGTTTTTTACAATAGGCCAAGTAGTGAAAATGCTTGTTTTCCCCTGCTTAGGACTTCGAAGCCAGAAAGAGACAATTTATTCCCCAGAGTCATTCAAATTAATAGAGTAAACATTTATGAAAGGCTTTCATTTTTTGGTGTTGTTTCCTAAGCTAGATACTGCCTTCCCAGGAGTGACCCCATTTGACAATGCTCTTTGCTGTGAATATGAGTAATTGTTGTAATCATATAGCTTGCACCAATAAAATACTTCTACTATCACACTTGTCCATTGTTCTAAATGTATGAAATATCACGTTAACATTCAGTTTCCTTTTATTTGTAAGTGTGTGTACTATGTTTCTGGGTCTTTGTGTGCATATTGTCCATTCCATACACTGATGGCAAAGATGCAAAGTTACTGATGCTATTTTGTCCGAGAAATGAATATTTATGCTATTATCTTAGTCTCCTAGGGTATAAATACATTATTAGAAATCAATTTTTTTCCTAGATTGGAAACTTTCTGCTACTTTTATTGAAAGAAGTATGCAAATCAACAAGTCATCACAACTAAAAAATAAAATAATAAATAGAAAAATATATTTCTGGCAACCTGAAAAAAAAAAGTGTGTGTGTATGTGTTTGTGGGTGGGGGTGTATCTCAACAAATTGTAAGCTAAGATTTGGCAACTGCTAGGGAAAGATAGTAAAGGAAGCTCATTTTGTTGAATAAATTCTAGTGCCATTCTTGAGACAATCCATTTAAATGTAAGTGCTTTGGGGTTTTATTGTTTCTGCCTCATTTATTTCCTGCAGCTAACCCTCTTGCCCATGGTACCCTTTTCAGATCTTTTTATTATAAGTAATAAAATCATGGAAACACTCTACATTAACACTTGGGTATTAGCCTTGGTTTCTTTCATTTGAGTTTTCCAATTGTTTCCCTCTAGTTTTTTGACAATTGAAGGAGAATTAAATCAATGACAAAAGTGCTAATGAATAAGACTCACTGCCCTTCCTAATAAGATAATAATTCAAGACACTAATAATGGCAAATAGTGACCCAGTTTAGACTTAATACAAAAGAATAGGACTGCTAAATATTAATGCTTCTCTACATGATCATCTTTAAATGGTCAATTTTTAAATATAAAAAGTACAATAAACAGCCTAATCAGTTAATCAGTTTGTGAAGTAATTGTAGTGAAAGTTGGCCATTTAATGATTCTGTTTGCTCACAAAATATGCCATTAAATTTAGCTTCCCAACTCTCATTCCCAAATATTTACTATATGAATCCCTAAGAACAATTTAAAAACAAGTGGATGATAATATCAATCTATGAATCTAAGTGTGATTATAGATATCTTTATGTTTTTAAAAAGTCATTTAATCAAGACATTTGTTTTTGATAGTAAGCTTCGCAAAGTGTATTCTTATCTTCGTGGAGCTTTCTGATCTTGCAGATCAGGCAAACATTAAACAAATACAAAGCGATTATTTCATGACAATTAACTATAAGAAATAAGTGAAAAGAATTAATTCTTCATATTCCCTCTAATACACATGTTCAAAAGTGTTGACAAGAATATATAAAGTGTGCTGGGTGCCTTGGCTCACACCTGTAATCCTAGTGGCTTTGGAGGATAGGGAGTTCAGAGCTAGCCTTAGCAACTTAGAGAGGCCCTAAGCAACTCATCGAGGCCCCGTCTCTGAATAAATCATAAAAAAGCACCAGGGATGTGGCTCAGTGGTTAAGTGCCCTGAGTTCTGTCCCTGGTAACAAAAAAAAAAAAAAGGAAGAAGAAGAAAAAAAAAGAATATGTAAATGATCACCAGAGGACGTGAAGTGTAGGAAAAGAGGTAAACATGGGAGTTGGATAAAGGCACACATACATACTTAGACATAAGTAATAAGTTGTGTGTTCTGTAGAACAGTTTGGGGACTGTAGTTCTCAAACCTGCCACATAATTTATGCATAACTAGAAGAGAGGAGTTCAAAGGCCCCACAAAAAAAGTAATGATAAAGAATGAGGAACAGTAATTATGTGGACTGATCAGTATGTATTATGTAGGTCTGAGTGTGTGTATCACTATACCCCATAAATATGTATAACCCTAAACATTAATGAAAAATTTAATTAAAGTTCTCAGAGATGGAAGTAAATGTTAACTTCTCTGACTTGGAAATTACATTTGAATATGTATTTTTGAATGATCACACTCTATCCTATAAATTTGTACAATTAATACTTTCTGGTGAAATAGTTAAAAGTTTCTCATCTATATCTGGAAATAAGATTAAAAAAAAGTAAAAAGGGAAGAAGAGCATGATTGTTGGCAATGATGGAACTATGTTTTTTTTTTTAATTTTCACTGTAATAGGTCGATATCCTCATAGCAATATTTTAACTTATGGTTTCAAACCCTTACAGTGTGAGGAGGTGGATGAATCTGTAATTACCCCCAAATAAAAACTTTGATTAAAATCAAAGTAAAGAGTTATTTGCAATTTGTATAACAATAATATTCTTTGTGGGATTCTCCCAATTTTAATAAAAAGAATGATGATTAATAAATTTCAAAAAATTGGAGTAGAGTTATTAGTGCAAATACAGTGTAAAAAAAATTGAGAATGAGGAAAGACTGAACCTGGGGCACTGGCCCATTGAAGTCATTCTCAGGATCTTTATAGTTAGATTCTACAAAGCTATTTATTTATTTATTTATTTATTTATTTTCCTGAATTTCAGGCAAGGATCCTCATGGTTTGGAAGAGTATTAGAGAGCATGATAGAATCTACTCAAAATGGCCTATGCTGCTTTCTGTTGAGTTTTATACTTCTAGTCTCTTTACATTTTCTGATATAACATGCAACAAGACTTGCTTTGCTTATTTAATTTGGTTTACTACCAAAATACTTTAGAAAGTCAAGTTAATTTTTCAAATATATCCAGTTCATTTCTAAGTGTATTTTTAAAGATATATGAATGACTTTTACTCTGTTCAACTTTTTGAGTGACAAAATGTCATCCAAATATTCTTCCTGTTCTTCTAATAAATATATCTAAAGAAATTTTAAAAATTGGAGTAGAAAATCAAAATAAAAAATTCAATGTTGCCAGGGCAGAATGACTTCCACCTGAAATCTCAACAACACAGGAGGCTGAAGTAGAAGGATAGGGAGTTCAATAGCCAGCCTCAACAATCTGGTGAGGCTCTAAGCAATTTAGCAAGATCCTGTCTCAAAATTAAAAAAATAAAAAATAAAATCAACAATGCTCTGGAGAATTTTCCCATTTTGTTGTTAAAAAGAAAAACTTAAATAAACATATTTTAGTTTGTTTATTTATTTATTTAGTGGAAGGAATACTTTGAAGAACACCTTTAGAACAAATGGTAAAATTCCTGGGGACATTTTGAGTAATAATTACTCAAGATTATCCTGTTATGATAATTTTAGTTGTATCTTCAGCAATACACTTTCCAACTAAACTGAAATCACAAGGTAATTTTAGTATGGGAACAAGATCCAGAATCCATATCCTGAAAGAAAAATTATGAATAATTTTGTAAGAATTTCTTCAAATATATTTACTGTAAAATTTGTGCTTGTGAACACTCTCCACCTTTACATATAGATGTGCCATAAGTGAAATCACCCACATTAATTACAGAACAATGTATAATGCTGGTCTTCTAGAACCAGAAAGATGACAATCTAAACATTCTTAAAGCTTGTCTGGTAAAGCAACTTTACTCATTCTTAATAAAACTTGACAACCATCCCTTTCAGTGAAGAGGCACAAGAACACAAAAAGTAAAGAAAACCAGGGGCGGTAAGGAGAAGACATGGAAAGTTGAAAACCAGCTACAGTTACATAAACAATCATGTCGATGCTTTGGTTATCTGCAGCTGAGACGTGCAGCATCTTGACCAAGCAAGCTCAGAAAATGTGTCCTGCACTCTGATAAAGCAGTGGAATGGAATTAACATAAACTGATATTACCCAAAGGGCTACAGATCAATTAATGAAAATATCTGCTCAGTTTCTATGATTGTTCCAAGCAAGGTCCTATATGTAGAGATGAAGTCTTAAGATTTACAGCCACAAACCAATCATCACAGAGATTGAGGCTTTTAATTTTTATTGCCTGCCTTGTCTGTGTAAATTCATTCTAAGAAAATAGCATTTAAAATGGTGCCACATTGATAGGGCCTCTGTGGTCTAAACTCATCAGGATCCAAAAGCACCTCTATTTAGATAAGAATGACTGTTATTTCAGATAAGTTCTGTAATAAGTTAACAACTAGACCATGTGGTCCAGCTGTCACCCTCCTTGGTATTTATTCAAATAGAATTGGAAAGTTAGGTCCACTCAGAAACTAGCACACTAATATTTATAGCAACCTTATTCAAAAATGCTTGAATGTCAGTAAGAGAAAGAATAATGAAGTGCAGCTCAGCCAGATAATGGTTGATTATTCAGGATCAAATATAAAAGCTATGATATCATGAAACACATGGAGAAGCCTTACATGATAATAAATGAAAGAAGCCTGTCTGCAAATACTATATACTGTGGGGTTCCAACTACACGATGTGCCTGGGCAAAGGCAGAACAATAGAGACAATATAAAGATCAATGTCTGAAGGGGTTAGGGTTAGGGAGAATTGGGTAGACAAAATAAACAGGATTTTAGGGCAGCAATATTACCATATTGTGGCTATATGTCATTATACAGTTATTAAAGTGCATAGAATGCTCAAAACAAAAATGAGCAGTGATGTAAACTATGGATTTTCCTAAAATGTAATCTTCAGGCAGGTCATGACATGTCGATATAGGTTTATCCATGGTAACAAATACACCAGCTCACTGGAGTTCTTATAAATGGGAGAAGCTCGGCACATGTGGGGACAGGGAATCGAAGAAATCTCGTATCTCTGCTCAATCCCCCTAGGAATCTTGCTGCTACAAAACTATTTTTAAAAGTGTGAAGTGACCCCAGGAATGGAGGGGCACACCTGTAATCCCAGCAGCTGCAGAGGTTGAGGCTGGAGGATCCTGAGTTCAAAGCCAGATTCAGCAACACTGAGATGATAAGCAACTCAGACCTTGTCTCCAAAAAAAAGACAAAGTAGTTCTGGGGATGTGGCTCAGTGGTTGAGTGCCCCTGAGTTCAATTCCTAGAACCTGGAGTCTGAAGTAACCAGATGAGAAACTTAGTCCATTAGTAAAGAATATACAAAATAATAATCTTCAGCTTTTGATTTTATTTAACTTGAAATCTGTCTGAAGCACCTGGGACAGAGCATGCCAGCTACATTGACTTCTGCAGGGTACCCATCATGTTGATGTGTCTGCAGTATATCTCTGTTTTACACACTTTGTTCCAACACCAACATAATATCAATTGTTTTAAGTGGATTCCTCAGCTGACAGAGACCTTTAGCAGAAAGACAGTCTTGACATGGACATTGAAAGTTAGTTAACGAAGAACACTGACCTCAGAGTGGTAGAATGTTAATTAACCATCCTCATTTTCTTTTTGATAGTGAACTTTTATACCTCAAGTAAGTATGTTCATACATTAGATTTACTGGGCCTCAATAGGATATGAATAAAAACAGCTTTATTGTTTTTGGAATTCAAAAGTTTATTGTGATTTATGGCTCAAGATATGGTTACTGAGCATCTATAGTTTTCTTACACTTAAAAGAATCTCTTAGGCTTTTCTCTTATAAAGAAAACCAGAAGAGTAGAATCATATGACATTTACTTGTGCCATTATGTTTTTATTATTATTATTTTAATTATTAAAAGTCTTAGTATCCTTTATAAAGCAGAGGAAAGATCAAATCTTCCTACATACCCCAAATTACACACTTGTTGTGTTTAAGTGCAAATTTGGATGCTATACCTGGATGATACTAGATTTCTTAGACCAATGCAAAATGCATTCTTAATGTGTTATGTCTTTTTAATTTATCTTTATTATCTGAGAAATCAGGAAGAAATAATGCAGAGTACGCATTTTGAATATTATGACCAACCTCTCTGTCATGAAATACAGAGTTATGAAAAGAAAAATATTCCAAACACTCTGAGTGAAGGATATGCTTTCCTGGAATGTTTCCAATCAAAGGCTTTTATCATGTGAGAAGTTTATGTAGCAACTGAGCAAAAACATGTTTTCTCATGAGTTATTTGTAGTTATTGATCCTTTCTATATGTTTGATTTTGTTCTGATGTATTAAACATTTCTCCTCTTCAATTACAATGAATCTCTTCAGGAATTCTATCAGTTTGGTGTTTTTTCTGTTTTCTTGCTAAAAATGGTCACGACTGGAGTTATTCTTCAATCAGCACATATACACAGAGGGAGACTTCTGAGTGTTTGCTTGCAGCTCTGCCTTCTTGTTTATGAAGAACAGGATTAATTAGTGGGTTTTGTATATCTTTTATAGATAATTATTTTTATCTTAAATCAGATATTCCTGGCATGTGAGGATGCCAGAGTATAAAGTTTATGTGAATGTTAGGCTAAAAAGGAAATATGCACTGTCAAAAATCAGCAACTAGACATGAAAACAATGTTATGGAACAGTATCAGTCTTCATTATCAGTACCTCTTTTTTGGCAAACATTTACTAGATCAGGTAGAAAAATATAAAACTATGAGAATGTGCTTATAATTTGTATTCAAATGAATAAGTAAAAATTTACACATGTACTTCTATGGTGACAAAAGGTAAACGTATCATCTGATTTTGAAAAATCCTAAGGTTGAATGGATTTAGTTATATTGCAGCCAGCAAATGTTCCTAAAACATAAAAATAGTGATATTAATTAACAAGTCAAGACTTAAATGTTCAAAATACTTCATTTGGGTTGATTGTTTTGCTCTGTCAACACAATATATTCTATTGTTTTCCAAAATAAAAAGAAATAATTTTAGAAAAATAAAAGCATAATATTGTCATGAGTTCATTCTGCTTCCCTGTGTGAGAAGGGTGCACATTGTAATTGTAAAGTAATGTTAATGAATGTGTTTTGACTAAAGCTCTGGGCTGACCATTTTTGAGCAAAAAAAAATATATGTTATTTTAAAAAGTTGTTGAGGTTAAAATGACTTGCTCCAGAAATTATAAGAATAATTGGCAGAATTATTCATAGAAAGAAAATTAACCTTTGTTGGGAAAAATAAAGGAACTTGAATGGCCTCATTGTGGAGGAAAGGGAAAGTGCCTTTGCTATTATCTTCACAAGAGAGATTTAGATAAATAAGAATTAAATTTCTCTGTAAAATGATGCAAGAGGAATTTTCGGTTTGACAGGTAATGGTTTAAAATTCAAGTAGATGTCATGAGGGAACACATAAGAAGGCAGAGGAGTGTGGCTAGGGTAGGTAGGCAGGGGGGTTGGAGGGTGGCAGAGTCACACTGGGTATAGAGATTCCTTCCTTTCTGTGAAATCCTGACTACCCAGATGCTAGATACAGTGGTGCAGGCTCTCAGTTTAAAGCTAATTTCTTCCTGTGTTGTGATGCCCTCTTTTACTGCTAGAGGTTCAATAATGACTTGTCACATACAACAATTTGTTTTTCAGAGATATTCTGGCCAATGAAGGAATTAAAAGTTGGTCCAGGGTTCTACTACTATTCACTAACAGCCGGAATGGAGGCTGGACATCTGTGCTCAGGATGCTGATGGAGATTCTACTGACCTGAGGAACAGAGAGAAACAACCAACTTCCTCAGGGCCAATAAAACCCTTTCCCCAAAGACACCCAAAGACGAGGCATACAAACCACAGAGGCTGCAGGCTAACAACATCTGAGATGGTTTCTAGAGGTCTTAGCAATCTACAAATATTTATGACGTTTATGAAGATTTAATTCTGTATCAATGAAGAATAAGATTTTTCTATTTTCTGGTAAAATATTTAAAGGTATTAGTAGTTTCAAGAGAGAAAGAACTTACCAAAATGCAAAACACACACACACACACACGCATGCATATATAATATGTATATTTATACTGTGTGATCAGTTAATTAGCACATTTGTAATGGAATTACATATATATGGATATGGATATGTGCTCATTAATAATTTAAAATGAGCACATATGCAAATTAGTGTTACATTTTCAGAGATGCTTCATGTAAGGACAATGATCTATTTTCACAAGCCCAGTCCAGGCATGGCCTTAATGATCCTCATGCACTTTCAATTTAAGTTTTCAGGAAATTAATCACTTTAAACCATTTTATGGGCTGAAATAACTTGGAATTTTATTATGTAATTATTGGGCATGGCAGGGTAAAGTTGTTTTAGCACTTTGATGGCTCTCAGGTGTGTAATAGATTGCAGCTCTGTGTGGCAGATCTAACTAGAAACCCTGCCATGTTTCTTTATCTTGTCAGTGTAGGTATTCCTTATAAAATCCTTAGAGAATGTAAGAGAGCTTGGGTGACAGCATGAACCATTTTCAATAATCAGGTTTATTGATCTGTGCATATAATAACTATAATCTGTAGTATAAGGACGATGTTAAAGTCTCCCCCCTTCAAGTTGGAGAGATTGTTTGTGGAAAATAAATGAGTAGAAAAAATTAGTTAAATTGATTGAGATTATTTTAATAAGAATATAAAGTATATATGTAATAGTTTTCAAACTTGAATAAAATAATGTTGGCTATGGAAAAAATAAATCTTAATACTGAGGTTGCAATCATCATTAATTTTTAAAACATAATAAGATTGAATGATGCATATGCTGCAATGATTTCTTGTTACATATAGGATTCATAGTAAATAAAACATAATTGATCACAAGTGTTTTCAATTGTTCTTTTTTTAATTTTTCAAACCTATGTATTGTTTCATATCTCATCATTTTAACTTATTAGTAATGACAGCTAACTGATGAGTAGCAAAGAGTTTAAGCAGAAGCTAATATTTTAAGGATATATGTCAATGAGAGTAAAATCTGTAATAGAAACTGATTTCCAAGACAATGAATAGCTGAAGAGAAGAAAAATCTTTAGAAATTCAATTAAGTTTACACTGTTTGTGTTTTAAGTAGTATTCTGAGTAGTGTTCAGCCTTGGAAATAATAATCCATTGTACTGATTGATCAGTCCCATTGTGAAGTACAGAATATAATTATGAACAGAAGGATGCTAGGGATAGTAACCCTAAATCAAAATGTTTTCCATGAGCATTTTATGTCTAAAGGGTTATTTAGGGGAAAGCATCAATGTTTTTCTTAAAGTTACATTTATACAAATTGTCTTCTGTTTTCCATTTTTCTGCATATTGATAAAATTGTTTCAGTTGTAAATGGCTAATATTCTACACTCAATAATAATGTGATTAATGATTCAAAAGCAATCAATATTTAAAACAATTGACATGAAGATAAAGCAGTGCTATGCAGATTTAAAAATTACTTTAGTGGTGAAATGAGAAACTATAAGAGCCTTGAGGAATTTTACTTTTTTGCTCTTCTGATATATCATGCTTCCTCTGAATATTAAATGATTGTTGAAAGTCATTCAGCCATATCTCTTTATCACTAGTAAAGCATCTTAACCCAAAAGACAGTTGTTAATAGTGGATACAGAAATGTCCTCAGTGAGCAAAGTCATGGAGGACAATAAACCAGCAGAAGCAGGAGAAAGCAATGAGGTCACTGGCAAGGCAGATCTGTGTGCAGTGGAGTGGACAGAAAGGAAATAGGGAGACATGGAAGAGAAGATGAAGGGCAAAACATTAATGCATACAGACATGCAAACATTAATGGCTAATGGGCAATAAAATTTTAAGATGGGGGTCTCCCCATCTTAAAGGTATTGATTTTTGTATTTTTATTACAGGACAGAAGACACCAAAATTGCATTACCAGTACTTATGTCATTTAAATATCCACACTTTGCTTGAAGGAAATAAAAAATTAATGATAGACATTATTCCACCCGGTACTTAAGTCATTCTTTACTCAAAAGTTATGGATTAAGAATATATTTAATTTTTTCAGACAATATTTTTTCAGTAGTGACCTTGATGAATAAATTCATTTGGCTCTACAACTAGACCTTTGTTTCCAGAATATTATTACAGTTAAAATGGGTCTTTTTTTCCCTAATTTTATGGTAAAGCTATTGGTTCAAATTTTAGAATCTAAATATATGTAACTATATGAAGTCATCAGCATCACTACCAATAAAATACATACAGTAAAAAGAACTATGTGTCACTGGGTGTACACTGCACTGGGTTTCATAAATATATTGCGTCGTTGGATTAACATTTTTCTGCATATGTTAGAAGATTGCTTCCTTCTATTTCTTTGCATATATTTTATATTTTTAACATAAATGTCATTGATCTGAAATTAAACCAGGTATACTATGTTTTCTTTTGTTTAGACACAACCTTTGACAAGTGTATCAAATGTATAACACATTTATGCTTTCAAGCAAATGAGTATAGTTTATCCATAACTCTTTTTTCCATTATATCATCACAGAATAATTGTCAATTGTCTAGAAAAAATATGTTGTACAGTAATGATATCACATGACATATAGTCTCATAGTTGATTGCAATATGCAGAACTGTGTTATTTCATTGTCTATATAAGTAAAAGTAGTTATTTGATATTACTAATGATTAATCAAGAGACAAATATTCTACCATTTTTCTTACTGGTATTATGATTATTCGATTATAATGTTAACAAAAACTACAGATGAGTTATTAATAGTAACTGCTATTATTTTCTACTAATTATTGAAATTTGTTTTTTTTTTGTTTTAAACAATAAAAATAAAATGAAGAAATAAAACCGGTATCCATGTTAATGCAAAGTTCCAAAAACTTATTCACAAAAATGTTCTATTTCAACTATTTCCATCAAAACATTCCCACTATTTTGTGTATCAAAATGTGTTTAAAAACTATTATAAGCTAAAAGGCATAAATCCTCTTAATTGGGGCATCTCTGATGTCTAGAGAGTAACTTGTCTAGATTGAAATGTTTTTGTAACCTTGTTCTGATAAGTATATTGGCCATCACTGAGCATTTTAAATTGACATACTATAAGACAAGCTCTCACCTTTTCTTTTTTACTCCTGTCAAGCCTCATTAGGGGATGTATTCATATTGTGTAACATCCTACCAATCAAATCCTCTACCTTGGAGGAAAACTTGAGTCCTGGGAAAGAGAGTTCTGCTTGTTGGCCATTTGACCTGACACTCTCACCTTTAAAGCAAGTTCAAAAATAACTGCCTTGCTATTCTCAAAGTGTTTCAGTAAGCACCAAGTGATAACCATATATATATATTTACATGTATACATATACATGTAAACATATGTATATATGTAAATATATGTATATATATGTGTGTGTGTGTGTGTGTGTGTGTGTGTGTGTGTGTAAGCATTTTATGGTCAATGTATATTGATAAAAGGCAAGGATACATTTTTTAGAAAATTAACTCCCTAGAGACTCAACTTATCCATAATCATACAGTGTAGTAAAATTTCTCTTTCTACTTGAGTTCATCACTGCAGCTTTTGAATTATAAAATTACTGATTTTCTTAATATGTACTTTTTTTAATAGTAAACCATGTATGTATTGAAATAGTATATATTTCTCATACAGGTAATCTAACTCAATTTTACCAATTATTTCTCATAAAATATTCACTTGATGTCCATTCTCAAGTGTATAAGAAAATACATATTTAGTATCTATAAATAACATAAATGTCTTCTATCTGAATTATTTGTCATTAAAAGAAAAACAAATGGGGTTACTAGATACATATCCTAACTTACTCATCTTACTAGACAGGTTGTAAAGGTTTTTCTCAATCCATAATGTGCAATCCAGGGTAAACAAGTGACTATTGAGTTTCTGTCATGAAAATCGCTTGCATGGTAATACCCTTATTGGCTTAATCTGAAATTGCCAAATGACTGTTCTTTATATCACTTAGTACATCACAAAACTCACGCTCTTCCTTCAGAGACGCTCATTGTGCTGCCCCTATGGCAATACATAAATGTCAGGACTTTTTAGAAATGTGAAATTGAATAACTTCAACTGGCCTTTCAATGAACTGCTACTTAAAGCTTTTCCTGAATCATTCTCAGAATTTTTTACATGTCAATGTGTTTGAAGGGATTATACTCCTATGATTGAATGCATTTTCTTTTTTTTTTTTTATTTTTTAAAGAGAGAGTGAGAGAGGGGAGAGAGAGAGAGAGAGAATTTTTTTTAATATTTATTTTTTAGTTCTCGGTGGACACAACATCTTTGTTGGTATGTGGTGCTGAGGATCGAACCCGGGCACACACAGGCCAGGCGAGCGCGCTACCGCTGAGCCACATCCCCAGCCCTGAATGCATTTTCTTTTCCTGTTTCTTTAACACTTTTTCTATGTGTCTGTGTATTTAGAAGCATGACCGTCTTTAATAATTTGAAAATAATATTTCTAATGTGGAACTACTACATATATACTTCAGGTGTTGTTTTGTACATTTTAAAATAAATTTCTATAGATTGAAATTTAAAATGAAAATGGAAGGAGAGTATACAAATGAGGAAATTCTCTCTTTTAAAACAGAATTTAGCTTTTCATGAGTGATTGCCAGCTAGTTAATGAATTACAAGCTTATCCCTTGTGGCAAGTCACTTAAATTTTTTATTTATTTTTTGCTTTTAATTTGGTTTCATTCCTGAAAAAGATTATTTCCACATGAAATGTGCATATTTCATTCTTATCCTGCATGAAATTAGAGATACCATAAAGGATGGGTGAGCTTTACATTAAAGAAAATTAGCTTTAAAGCTAAGCTTCTTTAACAAAAAAAAAAATATATATATATATATATATACATATATATATATATATACATATATAATATTTTCTGCAAAACAGCAAATAAATTCAGACAGCAATGCTTTTTTTTTTTTTTTTTGGTAACACACTATACAGGTTTAACTAGGAACAAGGATTCTAATCATCAGTCAAATGAAAACATGAAACCTCCTGTCCCTAACTACATCTCTGCAGCAAATTTTGTCCAGTCTCCTGGTTGGGTGGAGTAGGAAAGACATTGGGTCCTATTTCACAGTCCTATAAAGAATTAGTGAAAGGAAGTGGAGGCTTTACAGTGGTGGAAAGGGAGGTGTTTGAGTAAGAGAGTCTGGACCCGAATTAAAAGCCAATTTTAGTTAGTAATACAATGTAAGAGCCTAAATGTGAACAGTGTATTGGTGAGAAATCCTTAAGACTTCAGAGATCCAGGTAGGTTGAAAATATATGTACAGAACCAGAAAAATTATAAAAGCGGGTTGGGGGGGGGGCATAAAAAAAGGAGAAAAAAGAAAAAAAGTTTGGCTGGTAACATAAAGTAATTTTCATTTATATGTGGGTGCAGACTCCAGGCAGAAGTTTGGTGAGCCCTTACAATGGACTATAACATTCTTCCATCATTTTATATAATACAACACAGAGAAAGAAGAGAATTTATTATCCTCACTTTACAATAGTGTTCTCAAACAAGGCGGCAGGAATCTACAACTCAGCTGTCCCTAGCCTTAAGTACAATTCAATTTCCAGTGGCAGGTCTGTGTTCCCATCAAGATGGTTGCAGCAGGTTTTCCCTGAGCTGGGCAGGAATGCCTGAAGACTGCATGTATGATGCATGAGAGTGGAGAAAAAGGGGCAGAGGAGTGGGAAATGTGAACTCAACAAAGCAGTATGGACACGAGTGAAGTGTTTCTTGGGTAGCCCCAGCAAGAGTTTGCAATGGGAAACTTGGCAAATGTCTGATATCAAGAGCCAGCAGACAGCAAAAAGAGCTACAAAAAGAGAGTCATACTTAATGTAGTCATATAAATATACTCATTGTTTCATAATGCCTCAGACAAATATGTTCCTTTACATTTCCAATCGTCTTTTATTTCAAAGATTACAAAATTGAAATTCATAAGAAATTCTCCAGAATTATTATCATATGATACATAGCAACCATGGTATGTCTATTACAAAAGCTTTTTGAAGAATATGCTCATTTAATACAGATTGATTTGTTAATATGTAAGAATATGGAGGATAATATATAATTTCTGCATGAAGGTATTTGATTCCATAAAATGCTATATTATAATAAGGCAAAAATTTTAATTATTTTAACAATTAATTATTTCTCATTCATATCAAGGTCCATGAATATATTTATGTCTCAAATGTATATTTCCACTGGATGATACAGGGACCCAGACCCCTTCAGATCCTCCAAATGCACTGTATTTAGAAAGCAGGTGGTCAAAGAAATCTTAAAATGGCATACTTAATTCATAAATTTCAAGACATGGAAATGTTAAACATCACTTTACCCACTTACCTTTGATGAGACCTATAGCCCACATATTAAAAAATTTGATGCAATGCCTGGCCAAAGGCAAATATTGTATATCATAGAAATGAGAAGGTGAATCTTTGGGGATGGCTAATCAACTTTGGTTCAATTATGTAGTGTCTGTAGTACATATTTCCACTTACATTGTTTCACTTCATACTTAGAACAAATCTGAAGTAGATTTAGAAAGTTAGATATTTTGCTTTCACATCACTAGGGAAAAGTCCACAATCCAGTGCTTTATTTCCATAGCAGATATCTCTGTAATTTAGTACAATTAAATTCTTGTAGAGCATGTTGATTATTCTTTCTTCTTAGCATATCTGTCCTTGACATAAAATATATTTTTATTCTCTTTAACCTTCAAATTCCAGATATTTTTCCACATGTAGTTTTGCTTTCAGTATACAATCTAGTATAATTAAAATAGTTAGCATTGACCTCAAATCATTATAAGGTGTGATCATTAGAATAATACCATTTGTTATAAAATGCATTTCACAATAATGGTCAAAATAGAAGGAGTATAGATGACGGGTTTGTTTACAGTATTTGAATCTACTTCAATGTAACACATACATACCACTAATAATTGTATAATTTATAAGTTTGTGACAACTATATAACTTGTAAATTGGCTACTGATCTCTTTCAGCAATACTTTATGTTGAATTTAACTATATCTTGAATTTTAGTAAAGCATAACATGTGATGTGAGAAAACGGGAAGACAGTAGTCTACTATGAAAACTATAAGATATTTTCTACTCTCCTAAGTGTTTGGAAGCTTATTACAAGAGGTTCAGAGCCTAAGACCTATAAAAGCACCTACTTCCTCGACAGTGCCCTGCCTTCTCTGTTGTCTCTGGAAGGCACTCCCTCTGTTGTTATAAACACTTTACAATGGCTCTGTCAATTATTCTTCATCTGTCATCTATGATTAGCCTCTGCAAGACTCATAATCCAGAAAATCCCCATCTCATCCATCATGTCTCCACATATGGGACGTCTTTTCTAATGCACTGAATGATTCTTATCCACAAATTCTGGGGGACAATGTGAAAAAACACTAAGAGAAGCAACATTATGCCCCCTGCATGTTATGAATCTAAATAAGCATTTAGACTTCAGAACAACCATTCTTTAAGTGATCACGCTGGATACAAAGCATTCAGCAAATAATGAAGCATAAAGATCCTTAGATAGGTACATTCTCAATCTGTGCAACAGAAGACATAGGCAATAGCTCAGGATTTCAGAGTTTGATGTATTTAGGGCTGTGGATTCAGTGACTCACCTATATCACATGGAGGCTGTCCCCCAGAAAAACTGTTGCCTACATCCTCTAAGGTGAGCCCCTTTCCTTGGAAGGCCCCTTAGAGGGCCTACATATCTGCTCCCACCCACCATGTTTGGCCTTTTACCCACAGACATCTTTTGTTTCTAGCCATACTAGAAAACAGAATTTATTGAAGCCATCCTAAAATGAAAAGGTTGTTTGAATTTAAGGGTGTTTGTGGTAGCTCAGAGTGAGTCATTTCTGCAGACAGGGCAAAAATGGCCAAACTAAAGGGCTTTTAATACTGGCCTTTAATATTTAAATTTGTAAGTATTTGGACATTTGTCGACCCTTTTTTCCTTTATTTGGCATATTTTATCTGAGATTTTTCATATTTCGAGTCGGTACTTGAAGGCTGTATTTTGACCAGGTTTGGGCTGATGTTCATCACAAAAGGCTCAGGTTACCTGTGAAGGAAATGGAGGACCTGCTTGGCTTCACCCAAGCCTTCAATGCTAGAAGATGTGTTTTCTATGGCTGTTATAATGAATTACTACATACCTAATGACTAAAAAATTAAAAGCCTGAGATGATTTACTTACCGTTTTCTTATTTAATAATACTCACTGACTAGGTTCAGGGTGCTAGCAGGGCTAGTTTTCTTTGGGGAACGTCTGGAAAAATATCCCTTTTCTTGCTATTTCCAGCTTCTGAAGGGTCCACACATTCCCTGGCTTTAGGCCCTTCCCATCTATAAAGAGAGCAGTGTCCTGTCGTGGAGCATGGGTTACATCACATCATACCACTTGAACCCTTCTGTTTTCCTCATTAAAGGGTCTTGTGATGACCTTGGGCCCACCTGGATAATCTCCCTCTCTTCAAGCCAGCAGATTAACAACTTCAATCCAATCCTCTGCTTTAATTACCTTTGCCCTGCAAGCTGACATATTCACACATTCCAGAAATGTGAACTTCTCTGGGGAGGGGTGACATTATTCTGACTACTGCACTAGGACAATCCAATAACCTAGACACTTTAAGCTCTGGTCATAAACAAAAATAACTTCTTACCAGCCTTGCAGGGAAGATGCTCCCGTTTTCACTGGCCCCGCAGGGCTTTAGGATCTGACCATTACCTGCTGGCAAATCTCTAACAGAGATATAAAACTGGTACCATTTCTCAAGTCTCCAACTTTTGTAAAACTCTCAGGATAAAAAAATCTGAGCTGCTATCAATACAAATCTTCTAGGCTTCAGGTGTGTAACCCAAATCTGATGCAGGACTCTCGTTCCATGGGTGTCCTCTCCCTTACCCTGGAAAATAGGATCCAAACACATAAAATGACAAGGGTCTCACCAACCACAGAAAACAGGAGATGAGATATGACACCATCGGACTCACAGACTCTTCTTATAACTCCTCTACCACATGAGCCAAGCCATATCACAGAGAAAAATCACAATATAAACACTGATGTGGTTAATGGCTCTGAGACAAAGTTGCTTCTGTCAGGTTTTCTATCAAGCTCGTAAATGAAAAATTCAAAGGATCAAAAATAAAGGTAATATGAATAAGCACATTTCCCCAATGATGTCTTATTCCAAGAGACCCACATTTAAGTGTCAATCTTCACACAGGCACTTTCCACCATCACTTTTAGCAAGGGGCCCAGCAGCTCCTAAGAGTCGGTTCCATTACCACGTATTTCAAAGCACCACAGTTCACATAACTGCTGGTCAAGTCCTGCCACCTTTCTATATTCTATTTTCTCACTTAATATTTGCTTTTCTTTCTATTTTCTCAATAAAACCTTTCCCATCTTCATGTGTATTCACAAGCAGTTGGGAAATTTTCCCTACCTTATTTTCCCTCAATTACGTTTATCAGACATTGGGCAATTTTGTCTGTAGGATATTCATTTTTGCATAGGATTTTTAAATACATCAACCTACAAAATATTCAAAGACATTACTAAATGATAATGAGTTTAAATTTTATTAAGATTTTATGCTTTGTTATTAAACATGGAATATGGAATGTTTTGTATTTATAACTCACAAAAGTATATGTATTATACACATACACATGAGCGTGAAAAATTAAGAAATTCTTTTGTGGTTTATTAATAAGTGACATGAAAAATTTCTTTGGGTCAATACATTGAGGAGAAAACAAATTATTAAACAAGTTTGACAGGTTCAAATGTGCCGACATGTGTGTGTGTGTGTGTGTGTGTGTGTGTGTGTGTGTGTCTGCCTGCACACTGATGGATTTCATTCTCTGAGTAAGTTGCACAGCAGTTGGGATCAAATAATACACTGTTAACAAAGCATGGGCCAAAGATAATGCTATTCAAAGAAAAATTCACAGGACTACTAAGTGAGACTAAGTTATATACATGCATCTTCGCCAAACAATCTTACTTTCTCTTCTCAAATCGCTTCTTTTAAATGAACAGTGTAATTCTATTTAGAAATAACAACACAGAATGAAAGTTATTCTATTATTTCTTTTTTATTTTGTCTCTTTCTGTATTTTATTGCACTTGATTGAATTTTCCACTTAACTTTTCACCTATTAAATTTTAACAAATTAATAAATAACTATATCTTTAGTTCATCCTCAATAATTATTGTTTTCTGTGCTAATTAGTAGCTTTGAGCAATTTTAATTAGTAATGTTTGCTTCGTGACAAATAAAGAGGAATAATTTTATTATTATTATTATTATATTAAAGAGCACTCCAAACAGACTAAGAAGATTATGTATAGCAACAAAGAGGCTTAAATTTAGCTTATGTTATTGTGAAATGATTATAAGGGGAAACAGAATTTTACTATGTCATGCTTCCAGAAGAACTCAATCTTGCTGCCTTTCACTGAAATTAATATTTTAGTAAGAAGATTTAGGGAAACATATTTGATAATCCCTGCTTGAACAATATGTGCATATGCTACTTCATTTTTCCTTGTGCAGATGGGAAAACCTCTGGTAAGCCTCAGATGCCCACCCAAACCCATCGCTCCTTTGCACCCCTGAAGCATCCACCCTATTCTAGTTCTTCTGTGGAGGAGGGTTGTGCTGTGCTCTCCATCCAAAGCCATTTAGTTTTTCACTGTATTTTGTGATGTTTGTCTGTCTTCCCCCTCAGTACTGATAGACTAAGAAGTAATCCAATTTTTTTTTTTTTTTGCTCTCATTTTCTGTGCTGTACCCAAAGACAAGGACAAAAGAATCACAAAGAGAGGCCCAAAGAGCTGCAGTCACATAAATCTCTCAAATTCTTTGTAGCAATATCACAAAGCTGACACATTTCTTTAGCAGCTGGTCCTTTCCACATGTTTTTATTCTGAAATGGTTATTCAAAGCCACGACTGAAAAGGTTAGAAATCCAAAAACTATATAATGGATATTTTGATTAATTTTAGTCCCATTATAAAGTTGCTGGGTTGGTTCTTCTAAAAAGCAGCATCCAGAACAGAATTAACCCTGCAAGAGATTTTTCAGGAAGGATGACTGCAAAGGAGATGGGGGAGTGGGAGAAAGTGAAAAGAACCACCATGTCTTCATGCAGTTTGAACTCAGGTTAAAGACAAAAGAGGCAAGGAGAGAAGTGTGTGTAGAAGCCCCTGAGACTGCAGTGCAGTGAGGGCTCAGCATGGCTTTGAGGAGACCTCCAGCCAAAGTCTCTGAGCCCCCGAGGGTTACAGCAACTGAGGAATGGCCATGCCCTAGGACTCCTGCCACTTTCCCTCACTGGCTGGGATGGAAGTGATTAAGGTCACTCAGTGGACGGGCCCTGCTCAGCTATGTCCCTGAGATCACCTGCACCACATCATATACCTGTCAACACTTTCATAAATATTTTTGTGGCTAAAAATAATTAATTTTTCTCCCAAACTTTACCTATATTATCTCCTATATTTCTGTATAACTCTGTCAAATCCTGAAATGTCAATTAATGGGAGAATATTGTGTTCTTAATAGAGGAATTAGAATAAGCAAAGTTACACATGACTTGGAAGAAATTTGTCAGTTTTTGTTATTTGCTTTGATTCTTTTCATCTCATTTGTATGTTGAGACTGTGTTCTGCAGTGAAATCTGATGCCCAATCTTGGGCTCTTTTTATGAATACATATATATTAGTTTTAATCACTTTTTAGGTTATTTTGAGAAGCTAGGCTAAGATTTATTTTAATGTATATTTTTTGTACTTTTTTCTCTATTTTCAGTATTTTTACATTATCTTTCATTTTATATATCTGTCTGAAAATATGTTGAATAAAAATACAATATCAATGTCATTTAAAACTTATAAAATATTTTGCATTCTCAATACTGTTTCTCAGAGGAGCCAAATTAACCCATGATATGGCTAAAATTAATAAAATAAAATGCTGTTAAGTTTTCAGACTTAAATCTGTCAGTCATTACTTCAAATCTCCATTTCAGAATAAATGTTGAACTTCTCATGGTGATGTTTACTTGCAAGGAGCCATATTGGCTAACACTAATTCAGTAGTACTAATTTCACTGGTGCTAATGTATCTCTATGACAAAAGGTTAGATTTGATTCTTTTCAATTTCTTTATTTCAAACCTGTGTTTCTTGGATCTTTGGGGAAAATAAAGGAAACAAACAAAGGTCAAAACTGGTTGAACTTTGGAAAAAATGATGAATATAACAGAAATAAGAAAATTTATTTGAGGAAATTTTGCAACTAAAGTAGAAGCCCCTTCAGTGCAGTGTGGGGTTCAGCATGGCTTTGAGGAGACCTCCAGCCAAAGTCTCTGAACAGAATTTGAAAAATTTTGCATCTAAAGTAGATGCATTGAAATGTTCATCATAGAAATATACATTGAGAAAATATGAATGAATTTCATAAGGATTTTAAAGTGAGGAATAGTCTGCATTATTAAAAATCATGCTGCTGGACAGTGTCCACCTTTTTCTCAAAAAATAAAATAAAATAAAAAAAAAAACAGGAAATGACAGAATATTGGATCTAGGCTTACATGAATTTCAAAAGAATGTTGGGAGATTGAGAAGAAAAATCTATTATAAGTTTTGTCCTTTGACGGCCATGAAGAAATTCTTCTTACTGAGTTCCTTTAAGAATAACCTTGGTGTAGACAACACTGAGCCAATAGAGATCAGAGATGGGGGGGTGAATGAGTCATATGGTTGCTAAGGTGCCAAAGGCCTAACCTCTCCAAGACCTTGAAGATAAGAGTGAAGAGTTTTAAATTGGATTCAAAATTGTACTGTATTACTTGGTGGAGGTAGGGGTGGAAGCCATAAATTCAAAAAGTATTTTTCCCTTTTTCTTTTCTGTTCTTCTCACCTTACCACCCTTTGGGATTGATTGCAGAAATATCAAAATATCTGGACTCACTCGTCTGGCTTCATACTTTCTGAGTTACCAAACAAAGAAAAAGAAATCAATAAAGGTTTTGCCTGGTCCTTGTCACAATGCACTGCACTTTTCCAGTGCATTTTGTACTATTTCAGTCACCAGGAATTATCTAGCACTTGGAAATCAGGTATCCAACTATCTCCCATTTTGATACAATTACTTCTATATCAACTTAAAAAATATGTAAAACCTTCAATTTTTGAATTTATAACTATAGTTAGGTATGAAGAGTTTTTCATAATTTTGCAAAGATCTTTTTCAAATATGATAACTTTTAGAAATGTTATTTAGGTTTAATACGTAGCAAATATGCAACAGAAATATTATATTTTACACATATAATTTATATGGTTGCCAGTTTTAATGCTTCAAAGAAATTGAATATGTTTTATTAACATTCTGAAGTAGCCATTGGTCTTATGAGTACTTGTCTTACATTTTGAAAAAATATTGCATTTATGAGTGATTAAGATTAATTAAAATAAATCATTTCTTTTTTTCTATTACTTTTAAACAGGACTATCACAATCTCATGGAATTATATCTGTGATGATATGTGAGTTACATTTGATTTGTTGTCCTTCACCAAAATTACACTCTATGTAATCATAGTCACAGGACACTCAATTTAAATTAATTATTCAAAGCATATTTATTGTGAGACAATGATATAACACTTCACTGAAGTTAAGACATATTAGAATTTCATCAACCTTTCATCTTCTAATTAATCAAAGTAGAGATAAACACTATTGACGTGATCTTCCCTCTATAGACACAGGATACTGATGGCCTCTGCTCTTTTCTAAAATTACATGCAGCTGTGATTTTTAAAACCAATCCAAACTGACTGACCTCAGAAAGAGTATTGCAAAAAATGACTAGATATGCCAGTTTCCTCTGTGGCTGTGGTACCCATGAAAAGTGCCACCACTGTGTCAGAAGTGTTTCTCCAAACCACAGTGACCTTCCTATCCTCTTAGTGTTTCCCTTCCTTCATGAGCCCTCAACTCTTATTGGAATCACTACAGCAGCCTTATGGTCTCTCTTGCACTGTGGTATCACCAAGTCATATTGACCTTGTCATTTTTTTCTTCAAAATCTGAAATGGCTTATCTCAGGCAAAGGAATATCTTGAAATTTTCTTTTGGAACTCTAAGCCTTCCACAATTTCTGGTCAACCTATATTTTTTCTTTTAATTTTATAGTACTTTCTGAAATACATCCTGTATTCCAACTATACTAAAGGTTTCATTATTCCCAAACTGCCATGTTTTTCTTAACCATTTGCACACATAAAGTGTTTCTTTGTTTAGCATAATTTTTTTTTCCATTTCATTGATTGATGACATTTTACACTGTGTACGCATCCACATCAAATCTTAACTAATTTCTAAAGTTCCTCCACCCCAAATCATCCTGGAATGACTTGTGGATCCTTCAATTTTCTTCATGAGCTTTAAGCAGACTCTAATCCTACTTTTATAACATTTGATAATGATATTTTTAAGGAATCCATTGTCCCAGCTCAATGCAGTCAGGCAGAAGAAATTTCTTACAACAGCAGGTTCAAATAATTTGGTTTATTTATGCCTTCCATTGATGGAATGAGGCCTACAAACATTAAGTTTTAGTTGGTGTAATGATTCTAATGTTAATCTAATTCCACACACTCCCTCAGACACATGAAGAGTAATGTTTGACCAAATATCTGAGTACTTGTAACTCTTTCAGGTTGACACATGAGATTAAGTATCAGGAATCCGACTCTTGTCAACTTGGCACCTATACACAGCTACTTAATCCATACCTAATCTCAAAATAAAAAACAATAATAAGGGCACAATTTACCAAATATAATATTATACTGCCTACAACCAAAAATGTCCTCCCCAAGAAGAAAAAAAAAGTCCATGAGTGATGTTTACTCTTATTCTATATCTTAAATACTATGTTGAAAATTAGTAACACATAAGTACTATAATTCAAAGTCAATTTACATAACAAGTGACATAAATAAGAAAGAAAACAAAAATAAACACAGTTCTCACCTGGATCCCATGCAGGTGATGGAAATGGGATTCCCCGTTGGGGGAATGGGTTGGCTGCAAAATAAAAGCTAAAAAAAAAAAAAAAAAAAAAAAAAAAAAAAAGAATGATGAAAAAACCAGGACTCAGAAAAAAAGCAGGGGTGAGGCAGGTTAGGTGATCGTACCGATGGAGCTCCTATACTAAAAAGGCAAAATGGAGCCTGAACTTGCATTATTTATATCAGGAAATGTCAAAGGCCTTCCATAGAATGTTCTTCACCAAAAAAAGTTTATAGTTGAGCTGTCCAGTTCCCACTGGAGTAAGTCCATCTCTGAACTACTATGAGGGATCTTCCTAGTACAGCAGAGATACAGGTCATGTGCCTTGGGCAATCTATTGCATGGGAGAGCCATGAATAGTTCCCGAGGTTAAACTTAAAATCTCCCTGGCTGCCATATGGAGAGAAGACCCTCAAGTAATTCATGGGTAGCTTCCTGCACACAGTCATGCACAGACACACTCATAACAAAATAAGGAAGAAACATTTATGTCAATTACAATCCTCAGTTTTTTGTAACGTGTCCTAGGTGGTATTTATCATTACTTCTCTGAATACCCATTTTACTTTTTCCTGAAGGATTTAGGCCACTAGCAGTCTTACCCGACTGAGTTTTTGCAGATTTCCAATGTCCTAGTCACTGGGTGTTGTGATATTAAGAGAGACACTAAGAAATTGGCTGTATTCCACACATATGCTTTCTTACCCCTACTGTGGAATCCTAGTTCAATTTCTGCAGAGGAGTCAGGATTCATCATCTGAGACTGCACAGGAACTCCTTTCTTCATCTGTTAGCTCAGGGCCATGTGGAGCCTCAAGTGACCAGGAAGCAGCCATTGCATCCATTTCAGTGCCGTCATTATTTTGTCCTCTGGTAGAAACCTTCCTTGCTTTGGATCTAAGACATCTATTTCAGCATAGTATAAAGTGACCAGATCAAGGAACAAAAGTTTGCTAGGGGGTCACTAAGGGTAATATTGAGTGGCACCACTCCCATTTCTACCCATTAATTTCTGAACTCATGAGTCCTGACTATGGGGAAACAGTAGCATATATTTGGTGTTTACTCAGAAAACATTGCTCTAACCTTTCATGGTACTGCCACCTAGCTGCTCTGTAACCTGATCATCAAAAGGCTATTCCAGGAATAAAGGTGAGGCTCAGAGGTAGAGCACTTACCTGACATGTTCAAAGGGTTTAGTCTGCAGCACTTAAAAAGAAAAAGACAGAAAGTAGGAAGGAAGGAATGAATAATAAAAGGTATTTCCACCACTCTATTTTGTAAGATGCTTCAAGATAGTAAGAGAGAGACTTCCACGTGCATGGGCCCATTGTCAGATCTCATTTACTGCTAAGATATTACCTTGAGCAAAAACAATGCTGTGTAGAAAATAATAATGGTTAATAAGGAATCTGTGAAATCTGGATGTCTACAGATGGTGGTTTTGGCAGAAACATTATATGCAGAAAAGAAATATCCATATCCTTGTTCATAGTGCCTTGTCCAATAAGAAGACAATTCTCAGGTGTCTAATTCATTACTGCCAAGGAATGGTTTCATGTTGGGAACTCAAAATTGGTCTTTGCTACTGGTATATGGAGCATTCATTGGTGGTCATATCTTGTCGTCAGTCACTCAGTCTTGGTGAGAGGAAGTCCGTCCATATTTGTGAGACTGCATAACATACATCCATGCCACCATGGTCATTTTGTACCTACTGGGTGATGATATGGTCACTGGGGGAATAGACAAACTGGTATTCATGAAATGGGCCACTTTGTCCATTTGATTAGTAAACTGTGCTATGCTGAGGTCATTTTTTGGTGTTTATTCACAAAAATACAAATATCTTCCTATGTGATGCCTAATCAGAGAGGTGTATCCACAAACCTTATTCCCAGGTTTCCTTGTTGACAATCTTCCAATTGTGTTCCTTTTAATTTTGTGATTACCCAGGCAAACAATTGGCCTCATTCCAAGAATCTTCATACATTCACATGTCTATTTCTCCTAAGCAGAGTGCACTACTAGACACAGCAGCTAAAGCTCTGTCTACTATGATTGACCTTCCCACCACCCCTTAAGAACATCCTGGAATATTCAGATATATAGTGCCACAGCTGCTTGTCTTTTTCCCATAATACCTGAGAAACCACCTGTAAACCAAGCCTGAGTCTTCCTACTCTGCCACTTGCAGATAGGAAACTCCTCATAAGGCCATAGTGCAGTTCAGAGAGAGTAAGCAATAATATATATATATTATTATAAATATATATAAAATTATCTCCTCCACTATATTTGCCTATAGGAACTGTCAAAATGGCATCCTTATTTGCTACTGCTACTGGAGAGTTGATGTTCCTCTGGGATGGGGTTGATATACTTCTAAAGTTGCATTGCTGACTTTGCCAGTAGAAATTGAACTTCTTTTGGAGAGCTTGTAGATAGATGCAGAGTGAAATACATTTGTGCATACTTTATACTGGGAAATGTATTTATTCCATCAACCAATGTATACAGAACTGTCATAGCAATGGAGCTGGAGTCTCCACCTGGTTAATCTCATGATAATACACTCCAAGATTCATCGTTCTCCAAAATTTGTCTTCTAGATAGACCAAAGAATCGAATTGAATGGACTGTTAGTCATCGTCACCTCTATATCTATCAGGTACTTTTTGGTGGCACTAATTTCTGAAATTTCTCTATGACTGTGGTTTTGCTTTGGTTTTACCATTTTCTTTGTTAGATGCAGTTCTAGCAGTTTTCACCTGGATTTTATCATAATAATCTTTGCCTTACAGGTCACAGAATCAATATGGATATTTTTTCAGCTTCTGAACATATCTAATTCAATTACACATTTTGGAGTTAAAGATCTATCCACGGATGGGGAATATGACCCACTGTGCCCACAGTGAGGTGAATGTGAGCTAACACTCTATTGACTGCCTGACCTCTCTTACCCTGAACAGTTCACAGTGACACTTTAGGTATCTTTCTGTCCATACATAGTAGTTTTCAGATCATATATGTAGCATTATATCTGGAAATTTTAATCCTGAGCTTTTAATTTATTTTCATTTTTTTTGTCCAACAATGTTAGAAGCTAATAGGCAACTCTCATTAAAATAATTTTACAAAATTGTTTGAATTGATCATATAAACAGACACCCAGATCATTTTTTATAGTAGTTTGGTAGTACTATCCAATGGTGACATTTTGTGCACCTCTGTTTCTTGATCACACCATGGAATATTGATGCTATCTGTACCACTGGAAATAGAGCCATTATTTAAAGTCAGATTATATTTTATAGAAATCTGGACTTTCTATTATGTAAAGCCAGATTAGATAGTCAATTCCAGAAATATCAAAACCAGTACAGGAATAACATTCTTAAAAGTCCATTATTCTTAGTAACAAAATATATATTAGTCAAGAACCTTCAGAGAGAAAGGATCAAGTGGATGTATGTGTATGTACACTCAAGTGTTACTTGGCCTTACTCTCAGTCTCTATCATGATAAAGCATTTTCTCACATCTTAGGGAGACTGAGAAGTCCTAAGATGAGCTGTTGGCAAGATGGAGACCCAGGGGAGCTGTCTAGTGTATTTCAGGTCTGTTCAAAGGCTTCAGAACCAGGAGAGAAGATGGTGTAAGACTGAGTTCAAAAACCAGGAGGTTTGAGGACCAACAACAGTGAAATGCTTCAGACAGACCCAAGACTAGAAGAGAGTGATGATTCTGAGGATGGAGGAGTTCCCTTGTACCCACGAGGCAGTCAGCTGTTTTGTTCCAGGTAGACTTTTAATGAAAAGATGAGGGCCACCCATGGCCGGCGGAGAGTCCAATGTTACCTCCAATCTGCAACACAGTCACAGACACACTCACAATAATCTTTGACCAAATACTGAGCATCTGACCAAACATCCAGCATGAAGGACCCATGATCAAGTCAACACATAAAATTAGCCATCACTCTGTGGTTGTGAAGGTTGATTAAAATCACACACAGTGAAAACATTCTGAAGGATAAAATGAGAATATGGAGGTTAGAGCCCTCCTTGCTGACATCCCTTCTTTATCAGTGACCCTCCATATTCCCCACACTGACCTTCCCTCACCACAGCTGCCTTGGTTATCCTTGAAGGCTTTTTGCTTTCATGGTTTTTGTGCCTTCAACATGGTTCCCACAGGTGGTCAAATCCCGGTCCCTTCGAATTCTTCAGTAATCTGATGAGAGATGGCTGTGAAGGCGAGGTGGAGATTTTGGATCCTGGTTCATGTCGTCAACTGTATCTCAGTGTCTTTGCGGTGCTTGTTCCACAGTATCCTCCAGCACAACGTTTTCTCCTTCCTGTGTCTCTCACTCATTAAGCTTCATTAGAACATGAAATTCAAGCCAGTAAGACTTATTTTGTGTTTTCTGCCACCACCAGATAGAATATTGCTAAGCATATAGTAATCTATCCGTAGCAGGTTTTTTAAAGAAACAATAAATAGCTGATGAATGAATGTGAATGAAGAATCCCATGATTGCTGTTCTGCAATCCACTTTTTCATCAACTTTTACCCTGCATAATAAAAAGGATAGAAAAGAAATGCCGCCCACTTCTTATCCAAGTATATTTTTCAAAGTTGTGTTTTACACATAGCATGCAAATAGAAAATCACAATGATAAATTCCCTCTGGTTTTTATCAGTTATTTAAAACTTTACATTTGATTTAATAGTCAAACATTGAATAAAGGCAATTTACATTCATTCATCTATTTCACAAGTTACAAATTGTTTCCTAATATACTGTCACTTTAAATAAACATAATTTGGAGGAGCAAATGAATAGATTTTATTACTCAAATTGTACAGGTAAGCAAGTAGGCTCATTGCAATTAAGAAACTGATTTACACTTCTTATCCATGCCTAATAAGTAGTAGAATTGTGATTTGTTTTAAATTTTGTATCAGTGCTGTTTCTACAATTATAGACCAGCTCTCATATCTATGGGTCTTGCTTTAATACATTTATTTAATATAGAGTGACTGTTATTTTAATTTCAATGAATGAAAGGCTATTAAAATACAATTATAACATCCCTAATGATGATTAATATATTAATTTGTTGTAATAGATTAAAAATGTTCTATAAAGCTTCAAACAGCATTCATATAATTTATGTCATTTGCTACTATGTATACAATGCATATTAAAATGTTACTTTTCTCTTCCCAGGATATGAATGTCTATAACATTCAGGCTGTTATTATGGAAGTCTCTTCAGTCTAGAATCAAATTTGGTTTAGGTTAGTGTTGTGTTATATATTCAGGTGGCATGTATGTAAAATAAATACATGCGAACATCTAAGTTTACCCATTTGAAAGTATGTTAAATGAAACAGTGTTTCACTTTTTTACAAAGTCCTAAATTATTCTCATCTAAATTTGTAACAAAACAAAATTTCATTTTTTTGTCTTATACCAGTATACCCATAGTGTATCTTCATGTGACAACTGATATAACAAATGAATTGATGATAATCACATGAATTGAATAATTTTCACAAAATTAAATAACATTCTACTTAGGGTAATTAATCAACCAATAAGCTTAACAGTGCAACATAGAATATCAAAAACCTTTCAAATTTCATATTCCAAAATTTGATATTCCAAATTTGATATTCCAAAGTGGTATAAATCTTACTCCACTTGTACTTACAGTGCAACAAAGAATATCAAAAACCTTTCAAATTCGATATTCCAAAATTTGATATTCCAAATTTGATATTCCATAGTGGTATAAATCTTACTCCACTTGGTTACTGTAATCAACATTTAAGAAACACATGTACAACTCTTACAAACTCCTGCACAAACACTTATTTATAAACAAGAACCAGTTAACAAAGTAAATTAGTTTAAAAATATGCATATTACATGACAAGTGTTTTTTGCACATTACATACCAATAATGTTTTGTAGGTGTATGTTTGTATGTTTCCTACTTCAGTGTCTTTTACATGTGTCTATTATGAATGATATATAATTGTTATTTTCCCTTATTAAATTGTAAAAAAATAAGGGATCTTGAGTAGGTAGATGACAAGTTACTAATTTTATTATGATATTTTTGTCTTCTTTTTCTCCTTTGGGATATGTGTATTTACTTTATTCAGACATTAACTCTGCTAGTTTCCTAAGGCTGCCATGACAAAATACACAAACTGAGATGTTTAAAAACCAGGAATGGTTTTCCTCATATTTCAGGGGGCTAGAATTCCAGGATGAAGCTGGTGGTAGGATTGGTTCTTCTTGATGACACCTTCTTACTGTGATCTTAGATGACATTTATTCTTTGCATCTATATTTCTGAGGTTCTTGCTGGTAAGACATCCCATACTAGAGATTGGATCCTGAAGCAACCCAGAGTTTCCTGTATTAAAACTATGGTCCTCTGCTTCGAGTTACTTGGAGGTTGTAGAACTGTTTTTTAATTTACTTTTTATTCTAATTTGTTATATATGACAGCAGAATGCATTACAAGTCATATTACACATATAGAGCACATTTTTTCATATCTCTGGTTATATACAAAGTATATTCACATGATTCATGTCTTCATATATGTACTTAGAGTAATGATATCCATCTCATTCCACCATCTTTTATACCCCCATAACCCCTCCCTTCTCCTCTCACCCCTCTGCCCTATCTAGAGTTCCTGTTTAATCCTCCCATGCTCCACCTCTCAACCCCACTATGAATCAGCCTCCTTATATCAGAGAAAATATTCAGCATTTGTTTTGTTTTTTTTTTTTTTTTTTGGATTGGCTTACTTCCCTTAGGATTATATTCTCCAACTCCATCCATTTACCTCCAAATACCACGGTTTTATTCTTTTTATTGCTAAGGAATATTCCATTGTGTATGTGTGTGTGTGTATCACAACGTACATAAATGGTGAATTCAATCATTATCTACAATATAATCAGTAGTTTTGTAAAAGGGTTTACAGATTCTGATGGTAGACAAAGAATCAGAGGTGATGTGTACAAAGATAAGTTGAGGAGGTGGGAGGTGAGAAAATAGAGTTATTATATCTTTGAAAGGGCAGAAGAGAAATCTAAGGAAGGTTAGTAGCAGGTGAGTAGAGAGGAAGTAATACTTCCCACAAGTAAGTGGGAAGACAGCAGAGTACATAAAACAAACATACATATATATTAAGAAAAATAAACAAAATGTTAAAATAGTAAAAATTGGAGGAAAATAGAAAAAAAACAAAAAAGAAAATTATAAACACATCTGTAATATGCTTTCACTCAGTCCTCAATATCCTAATTCATGCAAAGTACTTGTTTTCATATATGCTTGGGATGTGAGGGAAGGAGAATAGATATGGAGGAGAAAGAAAAAAAGAAAAAAAATCTCAAAGGAACAAATAAGGATTGTTTTGATTGGAGATCAGTATCTTTCCTGCTTCCCTTCCCATCCAATAGGTGGGGTTGTCTATTGTTAGCTGGTGTCTGTGCCCTCAGGATGGTGAAGGCAACCAGAGAGGACGGGTTGGCCCTGGGTGGAAGGAACCTGGAAGTGGGTTGTGGCACCCTCCAGTCCCTGAAGGGAGACTGCACCTCAGGGATCTCTTTAGGGCCTGCTCCTGTTATGTGAGCACCTGGTCTTATCTCCTTAACTCACCTGAAGACCTCCCAGATCCTGGTCTCTGTGTTAGTGTCTACACTGTCTCATACTCACCCTCTCCCTTAGTGCTTCCTAATAAGGGACCTTTCTCTCCCGGGCTCCTGTGTGTGGCACTTTGGACACACCATGCACCTGCCCTGCTGAGAGCTGTTTTGTTGTTGGGCAGACACCTGCCCTGGGCCTACAGCTTCTGGAGAAAGGGGGGAGTTAGAAACCAGGTATCCCTCCAGCCAGAGTTCCAAACTGAGAGTTGCCCCCACTAAGGATAGTGATGAAGGTGACCCAAGATGGAGGTATTTGCTTTCAGTGATGTGGTGTAGGGTAGGGTGGGGAGAATGGGTGATGTCATTGGACAATGAATTCAGAGACTAGGTCTGTGAGCTTGCAGTGTGTGTTTGTGGTTACCCTCAGAGCCTGTGTGAAGATTCCCAGTGCGGGTGGGCCATGGCAGGGGAGTATCTCCTTTGCTGCAGAGTCCCAAGATGGAGGCAACAGGGAGAACCCCACGTTGGTAGATGGGGGTCCACACAGAAATAGTGGCTGGAGATCATACACGTGGGTAGCTGCCAGGTGTCCTGCGTAGGAGCTGTGTCTGGGATTTCTGCTTGGGTGAGTAGCCAAAAGTTTTCCGTGGTTGTCCCACTTGGGCACCCAGCAGTCGTGCACGCACGAGTAGTTGGGAGACCAATTCTGATGCTGAGGCCTGGAACTCACAGAGAAGCAGTATTCTCACTTATTGAGTCCCAGGTCATGGAGCAACACAGAATGCTGCCTCCTTCTGGCCCACCACCATCTTGGGAGGTAGTAGAATTTTTAAGAGAGAAAAGGATGAGGTAAAGGGCAAATATTTCAATTGGTTTGTTCTATGAGTTTTTTTTAAATGTTTGAATTAAATTGAGTAGTAGTTGTGCTATCTGCACTTTTTTTTTGTTCTCTGTACTTCCATAAATTGTTAGTTTGAGCAATTTCATTAATAATACTTAATGTGTTAATTCTACAATTGTGTGCATGTAGGTAAATTTTATTTTCAATAAATTTCATTACTTGAAGAATGAATGAACCTTTTAAAATTGATATCTTAATTAATATTAAATAGAAATTCCCAGAAAGCAAACTATTGATTTTAAAGCAAAAGAAAAATGCCCTTTTAAATCCAAAGAATAATGTAAAATAATGTTGAGGGATAACTATTGAAATTCTAGTTATCTATTACATTTTTCAGTAATTATAGTGAATGTTATCTGGTGAATTTTGTATTCATTTTCTAAATAAAACCAATTAATTCACCTCAAAAAAAAAGATGAACTTTAAAATTAAAAACATTCAGACATCCAAAGATCAGAAATACACATGCTTTCACGTATAAAAATATTTATGACTCATATTTATGTATAAAAGTCTTTAAACCAGTTTTTTTCTTAATGTGAAACAAACAACATTTTCCTTGATATAAAAGCAGTACAGAATATGTTTACCTATTTCTGCCCAATTTATTAAATGACTCACATTTAACCATTAGCAGCTGCCTAATACTTAGATATCATAAAAGAAGCCTTCCCGGGTCTGCACTAATCAGTTGATCACTGAGACAGACACACACAAGATAACATCTATTAGTCCCTGGAGATGAGCTCAACACTCTCCGTCCTATTGTCATTTCCAGGAATGGAACCAGGTCCATTTAGTCTTTTGAATCAAATCTGGATTCAGTTAATGAGAAGGACTAACAGAAGGGGGTTGTGGATGAGTCTGATTATGGATTCTCCCTCCTTCCTGTCTTTGCTTTGTTGTGGATTTCACTTGCTCCTCTGTAAGGGGAAATCGTGGACTATCTGCATCAGCCACGGCACACAGCTCTCCCTTATCCTGAGTTCCACTGACTAGTTTTCCATCAAAATTTTAGGTCTATGTATGGAAACCAAGACTTACTGCTTCCCAGCCCTATTGACTTATCTAAAGTCATCCACTGTAAGTGTCCTACCTTTCCTGGTAGACGTTCTGACATTTTATTTTCTTCCATTTTCTTGCTTGTCTTTATTTTTTCATTTGAATTTTAAGTATTTTAGGATTGAAAACCAGACATTCTTAAATATAGACTCTAGTACTATCATAAACTAGAAACAAAAATAATTACAATATGAGCATTAATGTTATTCATAATATTAAGACCCTAAAACTGGCCAGGCACTCTTGTAGAAGACTTAAACATTAACACCCCATTATATAGATGAAGGATCCAAAGCAGGGAGAAGTATTGTTACTATCCAAGGTCTCACTGACAATAAGTGATGAAAGAAAATATGTGATAAAGAAAAAGAAGACAGTTACCAGGTTAAATGATATTTAACGTAAACACCTTCACATTTGCCTTCTAATAATGTCAACCATTTGTGTAAAAGTTTTGTAGCTCTTTTGAAAACTCAATATCTCAAGACATTTAAAATTAAATTATTTCTCAATGCAACATTTTCAATTGTAAGTAAGTTCTCCTTCATTCAAATTAAAATATACACAATTATTTCCAAAACAATAAGATATAGCTTCTGAAAAGTCTCATTAGCTCAAAATAAATATGTGCTGGATATTTACTTTGGTTATATCAATGCTTCCCTCAAGGAAAAAAAATCATTTTTAACTCTCTTACAATTTTGCAAAACATAGATTATTTCTATGAGTGTTTGCCTTCTGACATTCAGGTCTTTGTTGGAAATATTTTTAATGTACATATTCTAGAAGTCCTTACTCATCCCAAATTAGTACCACTGGTATCACTTATCCCTCCATTTCTGGCTTAGACCTTCATCTTCTATCACCAGAGGAAAAGCACGGCAGATCCACAGAATCAGACCCCTGCCTAGGCTGGGCATTCTGTGGTGAGCTCAGCACAACTACTGGGACATTCCAGTGTTTTCCAGAGTGAATTTACCCAAAAGATTCCAGGCAAAAATTGCCTACGAGAACAGGGGTATGTGAAAATAGGAAAGCAAAACTTCAAAGAAAATCATTAGTCTAAGGAAATTGTGGAACAATAGCATTAATAATGCAGGACTTTTCCTGACCTGTGGTCCTGACAACCTCTGGAATTATGTTCTCCATCCTGAGTGATCTCATTTACCTGAATAAATGTTTGTCCAAGTATCTTCCCAATCTTCCCAAACATTGACTTTCCTAGCCCATTCCATATTTCTTTAAATTCCACTTTCTGTGTGACTAGGAATCCTCAAAGAATCGTCGAGCCTCAACTGTCCTGATGAAATTTAGATGCTGGCCATGTTGCCATAAGTGGTGTGGGGCTGAGAGAGCTCAATGATGAGGCCTGGTGTCCTAATTCCATCAACTTTAAACTTATTGAGAACCTCACAACCATTTGGACCATGAAAACAAGCAGCTGTTCTTCACACCCTTGAGTTCTCAGAGACGTGGATTTTGTGTGACTTCCCCTGCTTTGCAGTATTTAACCAAATTTTCATATATGTCCACATAAAAAGGATTAGGATTTGATTAAATCCTACATGATTAAAAAGAAATGAGTTGTGTGCATGTTGATCAGAAGGCATGAACGGGACAGAGAGCACCATACCAATGATGGCAGTTGAACTTCAGTGCTAACTGGCCAGCCAACTGATTGAAGCCTCCATTTAGGAAGCTATAATTTGAAACAGGAAAAGCAAGAAATCATGAACCCTTAAGAGGAGAAGCTAAGAGTATGCAAAAGTTTGGGTAAGAAGAAAGAAACAGTTAATGGTTAATGAAGTAGGAAGAAAATAATGGTCATGACAAATTGAGACCATATTTTAAATTCGTGCTAGGAAATTCTAGGCAAAATTGATACCGATTGATGAGAAATGACTAACCCTTCCCATTGATATGCTATAGCTACTGTTGAACTATTATAATTTTCTTGTGGTCTAGATTTTCTAACAATGAAAAAATCCTGCCAAGAAAATTATTTTTCTCCTTTAGTTCCTCAGGTATATCAAAAGTGGACATACTTAAATGATCCATGTATGCTGCTATTCAATTCAAACTGAAAGCTGTAAATAAAAGATAATTCACTCCACCCTCAATTTGAATGCATTTTGCAGCCATTAGAAAATGAGAAAATATGATTGCACATTTAATTTTTATCTCATTCAAATCTGTCCTATAAATTTGTGTTAAATTTAGACTCATGGGAAGTTAAACAACATGAGTGCTGTCACTTCTGTTTTAAACCTGCTCCCTCCCCTGAGTCACTTCATAGATGTCACTTCTCTGCTATAAATAAGAGATTTGAAAAGGGAAGCAAAGTCTCCTATTTGTAATCAAAACTTGTCTGGAGAGTAAACAATTCCAGCTGTGTTTTTAAACTACACAAAATGCACTGCTTTTATTTGATTTAGGGCTGCAAAAGTCCTTGATCGAGAAAAAAAAAAAAGAGGTTCTTATTTATCCATTTATGTCTTGAGGCTCCAATGAAATATAGATGGATACTGGAAGAAACATTGTGATCCTTATTGAGATATCTAGCTAGCAAAATCTTCATGTATTTCACCCCTTATTTATGCCTATGTTTGAAGAGGAAGGGAAAAAGCACACTACAGATTTATAGTTTTTAACCTGTTGAGGCAGTGAATAATAGAATTTTAACATCCAAGAGAAAGGCTTGGAAAATATTCATTGCAGATATTTATTTTATTATTCTTTCATTTGCTCATTCACTCCATAAACATTTTGTGCCAAGAACTATGCTAGAGCTAAAGATATAATACTCCATAAAATTTTCATTCATATGGAAGAGAGAGACAAGAAGCAAATAATAAATAATATAATGCTATGTAATGCCCTGTATCAGTTGCAGAAGACAAGTAAAAGTATCTAGACCCATTTAAGCCGACACTTGAAATGCAGGAGATATGTATGTAGATATTTAGGGAAAGTGTATAATACTTCCATATTTTTCTGCCTGTTTTTAACAAAATTTACATCCAAATGATTACATCCCGGGCTAGGTTTGTGGCTCAGATGCAGAGTGCTTGCCTAGCACAAACAGGGCTCTGGGTTCAAACCTCAACACCACATAAATAAAATAAAATAAAATAAAATAAAATAAAATAAAATAAAATAAAGGTATTCTGTCCAACTACAACTAAAATATAACATTAAAAAAGATTACATCCAAATACAAGGATGACTAGCTAGATTCAGAGAAGGTATCCAGGAGTTAGATTTATTTTGAATAATTAGTCATTTTCTACACAGAAGGTTTGAAGGTTTGATACACACAAATTACATAAGAAACCTCATATAGACCAAAGGCCATTCCATTCATGAACTTTTACCTGATAGTATTGTATATAAATATTTCCTATTTTAAGTCCTTAAGTTACTTATTTGTCTCTTTTATTGTTCCTTCATCAAATAGATTATGAAAACTAAAAGGTAAAGTTTTTCTTTACATACCTCAGAAACCTCAAAGAATGGTCTATTTTGAGTACAGAGCCTACACGCAGCAGAAATGAACTAATTGCTTCTTGAAAGCATAAATGAATGATTTTAAAGTAACCTATCTATAAATATCAGAAAGCATTATCACCAGTACTATCATGATTTTTATATTATTTGTTTACTTATTATAGGCTATTAAATTCCAATTGCTTAAGTATTTTGATATTTCTCACAAAGGAATTACATTGATTCATTGATGCATGTTATGATAATTTAACAATCTGAAATCTCAGTGGTATAACACAATACAGATATATTTCTCCCATCTTGTAAGCCCTCTTGGATCTTTTGATCTGTGTTAAATAATACAGCAGCAATTCAGCAATAGGACTGAAGAGGGTTCCTCCATGTGACACATCTGAAATTTCTGAATTTCTGTGCCTGATTAGCAGGAAAGGCACATACCAAGACAAAGGTACACATCATTCTTATTTTCATACCATTGAATACAACAGGTGATACAGCTATGTTTAACTGCTAACTGGAAGGAAAAAGAACTAAATATGGGTGAGCAAATAGTTTATACCAAAATAGTTCTAATATTTTGGGGTACAGAATGGGAAAAATAATGCTGGGTGTATTTAAGAGATTAAATATTACTTAGAAGTAGAAAATACACCATGTTTTAATGTGGAGAGCTGTAAATTGTGTCAACTTAAAATTTGTCTGCTCAATAATTAATTTTTAGTTATAACACATTGAGTGTAAATATAAATAATTGCAATATTGCATGAAAATAAATGTATGGCAAAATTATTATCTCACTTCTCTCTTTATACCCAAAGGACTTAAAATCAGCATACTACAGTAATGCAGCCACATCGATGTTTATAGCAACTCAATTCATAATAGCTACATTATGGAACCAACCTAGGTGTTCTTCAATAGATGAATTTATAAAGAAAATGTGGTATATATATTCAATGAAATATTACTAAGCTTTAAAAAAGAATGAAATTATACCCTTTGCCAGTTAATGGATCCAATTGGAGAATATTGTACTAAGTGAAATAATCCAATCCCAAAAAGCTAAAGGCTGAATATTTTCTCTAATATGTGGACTGTAATTCAAAATAAGGATGAGACACTAGGGAAGAACAGAATTACCTTAAATTAGATAGAGATGAGTGAAGGGAGGGGAGGAGAGATAGCAGGATGAAACAGACATTATTACTTTATGTATATATATGACTGCATGACCAATCTGATTCTACAACATGTACAATCAGAAAAATGAGAAATTATGCCCCATCTTTGTATGATATATCAAAGTGCATACACTCATTCTACTGTCATGTATAACTAATTAAAACAAATTAAAAAATTTAAAAAAGAATTCTTTAAGAAATAGGAAGTTCCAGATAAATTAAAAAATTTCACAAAAATGAATGTTAAGAAAACTTGATGAACTCTTTCCTCATCCTTGTAATAATTACACAATGGAATAACATTGGTCTTGAGGTCCTAAATGGCTTTAAAGTATCAAGGTTTTTAATAAAATGAATCAATTGGTAATAACTTAGTAATTGATGAGAGATTTACATAAATGAGGGGTGTAATATATAGAAAGATTGAGGTCTGTTATATACCTGGGTAATCTCAAGTATTCAAGTAAGTTTCCTTAATACATATGTGATTAGAGTCTCTATCTTCTAAATCATGTGTTCTAATAGAATTTTATCCTGAAAGAAGAATAGCAATAACATGACACAATGATTGAAAGGCAAGTGCCCGATACATAAGCTTGTTATAATTGCCATAACACACGTGGTAGGGATGATTAGAATAAGAGTATTCTGGTCATGGATACTTGAGAAGTTTAGAATGAGAGGTGGCTCAGAGTTCTTCTGTATAGCAAGTGATGATTTTCCTTTTTAAGACAAATATCCCCATACATGTGAAACCCAGGACTCTGTTTCTATAAAATCCAGATACTAATGTATACACCAAACTTCTCCTTCTCCTGAAGTTCATTCACAGTAACGCCTCCTGCTAACCCTTTCTCTAAAGCCTTGATTCTCCTTCCCCTGTTCTGCATTAATGAAGGCCTCCAGGGAAGGATGCTGCCTACTCATGCCTACCTCAGTGTTATCACATGGCTTCCATGACACACTCCACCTATGCACACCTGTCCTCACACCCAGCCCTGTCTACACTGTCACTGATTTTAAGACCAAGTCCTGCATTTAACACAAAGCTGGATCATTGGGCCATGGATTTAAAATCAATACTTTCTCAGCCTGGGACTGGCAATTTTGTGGAGATGTATTGTGCTAGACCACAAGGCAAAAAAAAAAAAAAAAAAAAAAAAGAAAAGAAAAAGAAAGAAAGAAAGAAAGACCACTGATTCCAATTAAAATCAAATTAAATCAAGCTTATTATTTCGACCGACCCAGCTGCCTCTCCCAACATAAACTATGGGAGCCAAAGATAGCTCTGAAGCTTTCTAGAAGCACAGCTTTATAGCCCAGAAAGTTACACAAAGGGGGGTTACAGATAACAAAACTCTGAGGAGATAACACTAAGACTATTGATATTTTTGCTGGCCCCAACATCAGAATTTATGAAGGTCATTAAAGTCTCACAGAGGGTTGTTACCTGGTCAGGGAAAGCCAGGCATGAGTGAGTTCAAGGCATGGGAAGGCATTCCAAGCAGTTTAGAATTTGCAGTAATCTATAGTAAAACTGAAATTCACTTTTTATGCTATTTTTTTATGGCGAGATGGCTCCCAATTTTAAGAGGGAATCAGACTGGGTGTATCATCTAGAATCTGGACCTCACTACAACTTATTCATCTACCAGTTACCTTAAATTTTTGCCAGTAAATTGACATGACTGAAGCTTCTTGCTTTGCTAATGTAGAATTTTGTGAAAGTGTTTATTCAACATTTATATCTTTACTCTGAATTACAAAATTATTTTCATTATTGGAACATTGTTGTGTGATTGCATAAATATTCTATGTTATTTTGTACTTTTAAAAAAGGGTTTATAACTGGGCATGGTGGTGCATGCCTATAATCCCAGAGACTCAGGAGGCTGAGGAAGGAGGATCACATGTTTAAAGCCAGCCTTAACAAAAGTAAGGCACAAAGCAACCCAGTGAGACTCTGTCTCTAAATAAAATATAAACTAGGGCTCGGGATATGGCTCAGTGGTCAAGGGCCCCTGAGTTCAATCCCTGGTAGCCCCCTCCCCACAAAAGGGGGGCTTATTATCTATTCCAAAAAAACATTATTTTGGTAAAATAAGTAGTATGACAAATTTAAATCAGCCCATAAAGCATATTCTTCCACTTTTCTTTTATGTTGATTTACTTGACATTCGGTCCAAATTTCAGGTTTAGCCTCATTTGTATTTCACACCTGTGTAAGATAAAGACATTTACATCTTCTCACTGACTCAATCCCCAGAGCATACTAATGAGGTAGTTAGTTTGTAGAGTTTTTCCTTAGTTTACATAAACCTGAACCTGGAGATTTAAAATATTTTCCTCCATAGTATGTACACCTCAGGAGTTATGAAATTACATATTTTTTTGAAGTTACCATTCTACTTTCTCCCTATTCTGGAAAAATCCCTATAAAAATAAAATAAGAAATGATTAATGTTCTCCATAGTTAAATACTAAATCTTTTGTATATTTTATAACATTATTCTTCTTTTTAGAAAAATTGAGGATATTCTATTCATTATTTTTTAACAACATGTGTGGCTTCTACAAAGTCATCATTTGCATTTAATATTTATAAGGAAGAAATGGAGAAAGAACACATTTATGATACCCAGCCTCTTGTAATGTATAATTTTGGGCATTATTTTGTGAAAAGTACCAATTAAACTTAAATAATTATAATATTAGTAGAGACTGTACACTAGAATAGTGTTTTAACTAAAATAGCTATAGTTAAATTTTTCTATATTTTTGATATGCATATTCATGTGTATGTGTGACTGGGTAAGGTAAAGTTGGGCAGAAATGATGAGATTTGGATTTACTCAGCTAAAAAAGAATCTCTGTACAATCCATGAGTCTTTCTGGTTTGCCATTTTTCCTAAATTTATTTGACTAAACTCAAATAATGGTATTTTGAATCTATTGTTGTTTTAACTCTTACAAAGATTCCCACTGGTAGGCTTTTATTAGATAATGTTATCCGTCCTTAGCCAAGAGAGCTTAACTGTCTTCTGAGTTTTTCTTTTGACAATATTCATTTATTGCTGTGCAAAAATATTCCATGAAGAAATACATATTAAAGTACACAATACTTACATTAGAAGTGAGCACCTCAATAGAAAAAATGTCCCTTGATAATATGTACACTTTAAAATTCTTCATGTTTAACACAAAAAAAAAGAGCCACTAAAGGGGAAAGTTCTGATCAGCACCAAACTATACTTTTCGAGTCTGATTTTATTGCAGAATAACATATATTACGGGCAAGTTTAAGGAATAAAATGGCACTCACATATGGCTTATAGTTTCTTGGCTTTTCTCATCCATTTCTATCACAATGCTAGCTAAAGCAAGCCATTTAAGAATATAGAGGATCATTCACAAATTGTGGCAGGTATTCAACCTGCAAATTTCAGAGCTGTCAAGGTTGAGTGTTTCAATCAATTTTGACATCCCCTGGCATTCCCTTTCATATTTGAGCTTCTATAAATAATATCCTTTCTTAGGTACCATTTGAGGTTCACAGGCTTATTTTTCCCTGTAACATATAGAAAGGTTATATTTTATCTCTTAGTGTGTCTTTTCTACCTTTGGTCTGAAAAAAATGTGATATATTAAATGAGTTACTTGCTTCTGAAATGTTATATTGAAAAGAAATGCATTGCAAAGTGATGCATTCATAACAACATATCATTTTCCATTAGTAAAAATATATTTCTATAAAGATATTAAAACATTTAAGAACTTTACAGTAAGGTCTGCAATAAAATCAATAAAATAGTTTTCCTATTATTTGAAACAAATACTTCTAAAGATTACTGATAATTTTTATGTATATAAATATCCAATTATCATAATAGCAATAACTATATTAACATTTTTAGTCCTAATAGCTCTATTATTACTAAATGGTTTCATCTAGGATCTAAAACTGGCTTGTTTAAATTTTTGTATTATAAGAAAGGTCTGCTTATAAGTTGTTTTCAACATAAAAATGTCATAAGAAAAATTCCAAGGGAAGAACAAAGAAGAATTCTTAGTTGTTTTGAGTTTATTTTATTCTTTAATCAGCACTTTGATGTGATATGCCATCCTAAGTAGAAATCATTGCTTGAGCCAGAAAACTTTGGTCACAACTTGTCAAAAATTCTTTAAAATAAAAAGAAAATTGATATGGAAAGTTGTGAATTTTTTTCCTCCGAAATCTCAGAAAGACTCAGGGAACACAAAATTACTCACTCGCAGTACAATCTGTCATTTATAGGACCCCATTTTTATGGGAGGAGCCCTGAAGCCCCAAGTGGCTCTCATGGCCAGGGAGATGAAGGAGGAATTTCACTGCTCAGCTACGGGCATTTTTATAATCTGGTAGAGGTCATCTTAGGTACTATTGGCATGCTGACCATGGTTTATTACTTTTTTTTTTCTTTCTTCCTTTTTTGACAGTGAACGTTTTAGTCTTTCATAGATTTCATTGGAGGTGTGCTCATTCTCCGTGTTTACACGGATGAACTTGTTTCTCTATCAGATGTCAGTAGTCCTACATCTCCTATTCTCCTTCCTGGGGATACCTTGCAGCATCTGTGCAGCCACTGGGCAATCAGGTTATTGCCCAGTGGCTATGTTTAGATGTGAGTAATTTTAGAGTTGCCAAAAATGCAGAGAATGACCATGTACCCAATGTCCCATGCCCACACAGGCACAACTTTGGCTCTGCTGATATCCTTCATCAGGCTGGTAAAACTGTTTCAAACACATGGAACCCACATTTGAATATATGTTCAGTGATTATGAGAAACAAAGTGGTGACTTTGAAGAATTTCAAATGTCAAATAAGAAAAAAAAATGTGTCGGACCTCTTTACATATCCAAAAAAATATATCTTCAGATTATGTCAGTAAGCTGGAAAAAATGAATATTGAATAAGCTTTTAATATTGATAACAGAGTTCCCAGTTGTTCACTCACTGACCAATGGTGAAAATGTCAAATGGTTATGAATCAAGATGATCATACTAGTGAAGATGACATTAACATAGCAAAATGAAAGTGTAATGAGCTTATTCCCATGAATTGTGAGGCTTTTGACATTCTGTTTCTTTTAAGAAATTGGTCCATTTCATCTAGGTTATTGAATTGGAGCCATTTAAATTTTCATAGTATACCTGTGTTATTCTTCTGATGTCCATGGTCTCTGTAGTGATGGCCTCTGTGGGAAGCAACTCCTGAGCTATTTAGTGTCTTCACTCCACCTGGAGCCAAGGAAATTTTGGTTTGCCATTGCAAGCCATCTTGTGGCTCCTCCTACTTAATGGATCACACAGTGCACATGACCTCAGTCTTTGCTTGGCTAGGAAGCCTGCTCTTGTAGCTCCAGAATTGGGCGTAACCCATTGAGCCTAGCCTAGACAGCCCACCTCCTGCCTTATGTGGCAAAAGAACAGTCTATGAAAAAACCTTTGATGATTTCCCACCATACAAATAAACAAAACAGGGGCTCTCGCTCTCTTTTTCCAGTGTGGAAGCTCCACCCCTAAGGTCCTAGAGCCTTCCTGCTTTCACTTTTCAAAGTTACTTTCTGTGTTGTGTGGGTTTTTGTTGTTGTTGTTGTTTTGGTTTGGTTTTTTGTTGCTTTTTTTTTTTTTCCTTAGCTTTATTTTGCAGCTCACTCCAGGAAAAAGAATTCCATTTCCACCACCCCTGTGAGATGTGGGCAGGAGGCCTCTCTTTCATTTTTTATTTTAATAATCTCTCTCTCTCTCTCTCTCTCTCTCTCTCTCTCTCTCTCTCTCTCTCTTTCTCTCTCTCTCTTATCCTGATTAGGAGCTTACTAATTTTTTTTTGTCATTTCAAAAAATTAGCTGTTGGACGTGTTGACTTTATTGATGTGTTGTTTTCATTTTCACTGATTTCTATCCCAAGTTTTATTATTTCTTTTCTTCTGTTCACCTGGATTATATGAGTTCCTCTCACCTGTAGCAGTGGTTCACACCCATAATCCAGTAACTTGGGAGGCTGAGACAGGAGGACCACAAATTAGAGGGAATTTAGTAATTTAGGGTATACTTTCTCAAAATAAAAGTTAAAATGGGCTGGGGATATATCTCAGTGAGTGTCCCTGGATTCCATCCAAAATAAATAAATAAATAAATAAGCTCTTCCTTTTTAGCTTTCTAAAGTGAAACTTAGATCAAGAAAACTTGATTTTTCTCTTGTTTTCTAATATGTATATTTAGTAATGCAATTTTTCTTCTCCCCATTAGTTTTAATATTTCCCATTAATTTTTTTAGGTTGTATTGCCTTTTCACCTAGTTCTAAGAATTTTAAATTTACCTTGAGATCTCTAATTTGACCCAAGTATTATTAAAAAATGTTTATGTGAATCTGTAAGTACTTTAGAATTTTCTATCTTTCTGTTGTTGATTTCCATTGTTCAATTATAGTCAATAAGATATTGTAGTCTAATAAAATATTGTATAATTTCAGTTATTTTAAACATGGAGAGTTTTGCTTCATGCCCTAGAATGTGTTGTATCATGTTGACTGCCCCATGTAAGCTGGAGAAGAATGTGCATTCTGCTGATTCTAAATGAATTTATCTATGCATGTTCATTGCATCTAGTTTATTAGCAGTGTAGGTGACCTTATCCTTCCTCATTTTCTGCTTGCTACACCTTTTCATTCATAAAAGAAGGGGTGATGAAGGCTCCAACTAAATATAGGACTCATCTATTTCTTCTTGCTCTTCTATTAGTTTTTGCAGTGTGTATTTGCATTCTATTACTAACACCTTGAGGATTACTCTGTCTTCTTCAAGAGGTAACTCCATCATGATTACGTAATGCCTCTGTCTCTCTCCCTAATGATTTTACTTGCTTAAAAGTGCACTTAGTGAGAAATTAATAATATTGCAACTACAGCTTCCTGGTATTATTATTATTATTATTAATTTGGGTTGGGATGGCATATCTTCACTTTCAATCTAGATGTCTTAATGTTTAAAGTGGGTTTCTTATAGATAGACAGCATATAGTCGGGTCTTTTTTTTAATATACTTTGACAGTTTCTGCTTTTTAATTAGAATTTAGGCCATTTAAAGTGGTTACAGGCAAAATAGTATCTATCATATTAGTTGCTCTCGTCTATTTACTGTCCTTGTTGTTTGTTTCTATTTTGTCTTCTACTCTTTTTATGCCATTTGTGGTTGTAGTTGTGCATTTTATATGATTTCATTTTCTATCTTCTTAGCATATCAATTATATTTCACCTATTTCTTTCACTTTTTACTGGCTTCCGTGGTTGTTTAAATACATGGTTGTAACCAATTCAACTCTGCTTCCTATAATAATATGCCATTTCAGAGGGAGTGCTGGTAAGTTATCACAACAACATACTACATATTTCTAATTCCCTCTGAACATTAAGTTGTTATCATTTATTTTACTTGTGTGTAAACTATAATCATCAGATTCTTCTATTTTATTTTTAATAATTTGTTGTATCAATTAAAAATACAAAAATAAAAGTTATTGTTTTAGCTTTATCATTCCTTAATGTTCTTTCTTTCTTTATGTTGCTGAGTTTTTGATCTACATTATTTTACTTCTCTTTGAACAACAATTATTTCTTAAAAGGTAGGTCTATTGGCAACAAATTCTCAGTTTTCTGTGGTCTCAGATTATTTAATTCTCCTTCACTTTTGTGTTATAATTTCATGGGTATGAAATTCTAGGTTATGCCATTGTTGATGTTTTCTTGACACTTTAAATATTTTGCCATATTCTCCGCTGACTTGCACAGTGTCTGAGAAGTTATGATTAGAAATCTTTTATCTTCTTTATCTGGATATCTGTATCTTTCTCCATTTGGCTTTTTTGTGCTATTTCTTTAAGTAATCTTCCTACTTCCTTTATTTTTCTTACTTTTTAAGTTCCTATGACTGGAATATTTAATATTTGAATGTTTGTCTCATATATTATGTAGGCTTTTTAAAATCTTTCATTTTTTTCTCATCTTCTCATTATATATTTTCAAATAACCTATTTTCTAGTTTTTTTCCTTGATCAATTATACTTTCAGTGTTCTCTACTGCAATATTTTCATTTCATGCATTATATTTTTCAGCTACTGGATTTGTTTGATTTTTTTTCAATATCTAATTCTGATCACTTATTGTCTTCCTCATTAGTTGAGTTTTTTCTCTGTATTTTCTTGACATTTTCAAAGCTTCCTTAAAGCCATTATTTTTAATCTCTTCACCAAGAAGTTCATGCATTTTATTCTCTTTAACAAAACTTGTATTTAATTTATCTCTTTGGTTATGCATTGTTTCCTTTATTATTCTTGAGTCCTTTGGTTATGTGTTGGTATCTATGCATTTGAAAAATTAGTCACTTATTCTAATCCTCCCAGACTTTTTCTGGAAACACTCTTCAACAGTAAGCTTGCCCAAAGATTCTGGTGAGGTTGTCGTCATGGTTTCTAAACTTAGGAACATTGGGGTGTTCCCACAATAAGGGACACCCTATGTCCAGATCTATATTGCTGTGTTGGAACCTGTTATTGCTAAATAAGTAATATGGACTGGAGTGTGCCCAAAGCCCATACCTGCCACTGAGGATAATTTGCAGAAGGAGGCTGTTGTAGTCTTCTGGTGGTGGACTAGGATGGAAATCAAGCCTATTTCATACAGGCTGTGATCTCCCACTTGGCACTGGGGCTAATCTCAGGTTCAGGCCAAAGACATTGTCCTAGAGTCGGGGATTAATATGGGGGGCTGTATGGTGAGGTATTTTACAATATAAACACACTTTTCATTTTTTTCCTGCAATCTGACAGTATTTCTCTTTACACTCTGCTTCCTGGAATAGGGGAGGGGTGCTTTGGATAAGATAAAACTGTCCTCAGTGTCCTCTTAATACATGTTTTCTTATATATGTACTGTGATCTCTCACTTTGTTTCTTCAACACTTGTAACTGTAGTTTTACATGTGCCTAGTTGTTTAAATTCATGTTTCTGCACAGAGACAGTAGCTAGGAAGTCCTGTTGTACCATCTTGCTTTGTTTTTCACTTCAGAAGTAATGGATGATTGTATTTATTTTCGTACCAATCTTTTGTGGTAATTACAACTATTAGTATTGTATTTTCATTTTATAGCTGTAACTTCTGAGCTCCAAAAAAAAAGTTAAATTCTCAGCTAAGAGAGCACTAGCTAAGACAGCACTCTGATAAGTTATATAGTAGGACTTAGCAAAAAATATTCTGGTTAGCATGTATTTTTTCCTATTAATCTAACAAGAAAATTTGAAAGCAATAAACAGTAAAGAAATAGTTGCTGTTTTATGTGTATGTAGTCATTTAAAGTTTGTTTATATAGTATTAGATGTGAAGCAAACTCTAAAATCATGCTTTTATCTCATAATTCCAAAACATTTTGTTTATAAGACTGTAGGGGTTATAATTAATTTTTTTTCTTTTCATGTTTTGGTGACATTTTTCCATCCAATTTTCAATTTTGCATATTCTGATATAATGAAAAAATGCATGATTTATTTTAAATTTTGGCTACCTTTTGAGCAAATAGCAAAAAATCTAGTGAATTTTTTTGTCCAGAGACTAATGTGGCATATATAATATGTTAGTCAGCTTTTCATGTGACTAAATTATGCAACAAGAACAACTTAGAGAAGTAAAATTTTATTTTGGCTCATAGTTCAGAGTTTTAGTCCATGGTGGATCATCAACTCTATTGCATTGGCGCAAAAGTCAGGCAGAACATCATGGAAGAAGGTCATGGCGGAGGGAAGCTCTCCCCTCATGGCAGCCAGGAAGCAGTGTGTGAAGAGGGAAAGGACCACAGGATAACCCCCCTGCCCAAGGAACCCACCTCCTCCAGCCACTTCCCACCTGCCTAGAGTTACCATCCGGTAGTCCATTCACAGGAGGATGGACTGATTAGATTACAACTCTCATAGTCCAATCATCTCACCTCTGAATATTATTGAAATGATACAGGAGCTTTTGAATACCATGACATGTATTTTACTAAATAATTAACCAGATACTCTTTTCACATTTCAAGAAGTAGTTGTTGATTATTGTGGTAAACACCATAACAATCTCCCACAAGATTCCCATCTTAGGCTGTTCAGGCTGTTATAACAAAATACCAGAAACTGGGTGGCTTATAAGCAAGACTGCTATATGGCAGTTCTGGCAGCTGAGAAGCACAAGCCCAAGGTGCGCGCTGATTCTGCCTCTCATGTGCACCCACTTTCTTACAGATGTCTGTCTTCTCACCATAACCTCACATCATAATAATAAAAAAAAAGCATGGAAAAGCTCTCTCTGAAATGTCATTATGTTGGGCAACAGCCCCTGGTTTTCATTCTAGGAACTGATGAAGGTTCACACTCTCTGTTGAAGAAGAGCGTGTGGCCTCCACTCTCCTCTTTGTCAAGTGGTTGCTGTTGAGACCCTTGTCCTCTCCCAGACATGCTATTTCATTGTTTTCCCCTAATATGGATAGATTGAGAATTTTCTAGATTTCTGGGTTCTGCTTCTCATGTGATTAACAATTTCATCTGTAAATTCTTTCTCTTCTTGCATTGCACTATAAACAATCCAGAGGAGCAAGCCTACTTTTTTAACATGATATTTATACACGTCCTCAACCAAAGTCACAAGGAATAATTTTAAAACCTGCCAAAACCTTGACTTTAGCCTAGTGTTACCCATGTGAGACTTCTGACCTACGGAACTGCAAGTAGATTCGTATTCTTTTAAGTTAATACATGTGTTAGTTTGTTTTTGTGAATTTGTTACAGAAGTAGTAGAAAACTAATAAAGTTATACATTGATCTACTGGCCTTTATGATAACATGAGGAATGTTTGTCATCTTATTCACTACTTTAAAACATGAGACAAATATCAACAGAGTACCTTGAACAAAGTTTTTTGAGATGATGTAGCTATTTACATGTTTACCTATGAAAATATTTATCAAAGTCATAATAGACTTTTTAAATCAAGTTTCTTACAGTAATAGGTGTGGGTGTCTCACATATGCCAGTAGGGGGTGCTCATGGACAGGGCAACAGGCTGCTGCCAGACCTTCTCTGAAGAAAGGGCAATTAGAGTAACCACCTGGGAACACATACACATTTGAAGAAAAATTCAGAACCTACCACTGAAACGAAGCCAACTACAAAAATCGATATTTTACATTTATACTTAGATACTTCTTTCACATATGAATAAAGATTGATCTTAAAGGACAGCTTAAATTTTAATTTAAAATTCATTTAATTTGCATAAAATTTGACAAAAATGAATTCAACTGTGAACAAAAAAATTATGCCGTTTAATGGAACGCCTATATTTCTATCCTGTAAGTTTTTAGTTGGAGGAAAAGAGCATAGTTTGATTGCTGTAAAATTTGGATGAAAACCTAGATATTTGTGTTGTTATGTAGCTTTCCAAAGCATAATTTGTTGTCTGATAAATTGGACATCTCTGACTTTCTCTATATTTTAGTATCATATAGTCATTAATTAAACCACTTTTTCACTTTTGATTTGGAATTGCCCTAAGCACTAAATCATGAATAGTCCTAGAATGTTAGTCTCACTGATTTTTATTTACATCTATATCTCTACCTGTGTCTCTGATATTTTTTTCAATATTTGCCCACCTATACTCACTTGGATTCTTTATTCACATTGTGGATAAAATTTATATCAAAAACTAAACTATATTAAAGAAAGTCTTGTGATGTTCAAACAACCCATGAAGAATGATTTTGTAAAGTAATTCCAAGAGAAAATGTGAAAACACACACACACACACACACACACACACACAGAATTCCTCTATACCTGGTATAAGGGCAGTTCTACCAAGCCATTGTCTTTTTATATGTGTGTAAGTCTTCAAAAACCACATCAAAGGCCCAAACCTAACCCAGCCCCAGGGACCAAGTTAATCAATTGGTTTATTTTTCTGCGGTTTTTACCACTGATTTAAACTCGTTCCCTGATTCCCATAAAATAAGAAACATCTTGGTTTCTTGCAATCAACTCTCTTGAGTTACATCCATGTTTTAGTAACCTGTTATTAATTTCTTCCCAAATTTCACTCTATCTAGGACAAAGTTGCTGCTTTTCTAAAGCATGGTCTTCCAACTTAATGACGTCGTGCTGTTCTGTAGCCACTCATTCACACACGTTTAGGAAAACCACAGCTACAAGCTGTTCTCCATGTTTTCATCATCTTGGAAAGTTCTTGGCCCATCAGAGCTCCAAGACTCCCAGGTTAATAGCATGCTACTCTAGTCCTCTTCATATATTTTGCTGCTGAAATATTTCCTGCCAAAGATAATAGATTTTGGAGCAAGTCAACCCAGTCTTGGGACTGGTTTCTCTTAAACATGATTCCTAACGTTACTACTACTAGAGTATCAGAAGGTCACTACCAATAAGAGAAGTCCATGTTTATTGATTGAGTTTTCTTTCCTTAAACAAAGGTGTATTTGATCTTTGCCTTTGAAAAGGGATTATACGGAGATTGAGTAGAAATGGGATATTTATAGATCACATATCTATTAGTTAAAAAAAAAGTATCAGTGCTGTCAAAATCATCAGACCATTGTTTAATATTTACTTAAGCAGAAGTACAAATGGGTGCTCAATCAAATATCCTTTTGTTATGTTAGGCATGGGGTACCTGCTTTCAATGAGTCAGTAATTTCTAGAATATCTCCCACGTACATACTAATTGGCTGCATTTTTTCATATGTTCCGCTTACCACAAGTGTGGCTTAGTTCCTATTTGCTTCAAGCTGGAAGTCTTTCACTGTGTTTTGACCTTTTAGTCAATTTGGAATGCTTTTTACTGTTTTGCCAAGTTAGGAAGGATTGATCCATTTCTGTGTTAGGCTCTTACACTAGATAGCCACTTTCTATCTGGGTCAAGACAGTTCATCAACAGCTGAACACATATTTTATTGGTTTAATATTGCAGGTGGTTATATCACTTTCATAAAAGAGCTTTTACTTTCTTTAATTTCAATGTAGAATCTGGCAAGCGAACTGATAATCAATCACATTTGTTCTGTTGCTTTTTAAAAGCTTAAATGTTACAATGTGAAAAGCTGCTACTGAGTAGACACAGTGGGATTTCATAAGGGGTTTTATTAGACAGACCCTACACTAGCTTAAAAAATGATTTAATTTTCAATGTGCATATAGCACTGGTATTACCATCGCAGAAGAACCTATGGGGTATGAAATATCAATTTACATTTTTTCAAGATCCAATCTTTTTAAATAGGTGTTGTGTCTGTGGGCCAATTCCCAAGGGAGATAGGAAATGGAATGATAAAACAACAAGCAGGTGCAGCAAATGAATTCATCTTTACTGAATATTTGAAATCATGAAATTCAAGTAGCATTTACTGTTCTATTTTATTCCTACAGCTGCAAGTTGTAATGGGGAGTGCTCTTCTCTGGGACTCAGGAGTCTTGGATTCTATAGATGGTTCTACGCCTAAATAGAAACAAAATTAGGTTCTCAGATACTAAGCTAGTGTAAATGAGGTGATCTTAATTAAAGTAACTGTGCTAGCTAAAAGCCATTCTGAAAAAGTTTTCAGTTACCTACAAGAATGTCCTGAGACAATTCTTTCTATAACTGATAAAACCAGACAGTGGGCTTTCTAGCTGAAGTGAGTTATTAAATTTTGGCCAATTCTTAGCTGAGTACATGTCTTATAGTTAATATTCAATAAATGATCATCCATTTTTTTTGCATCATTAGAAATTTTGTTTTAAGTGGTGAGCTATCAACCTAGACTGCCATCTGTAAATCTCTTCTCAAATATCTGCTGCCTCTTTTAGTTCCCTGCAGAGTGGAGGATGAGAGGTATTATATGTAAGAGGTATTCCTTAGCTATATTTTAGCAAGCTCATTATTGTGATACTGAGACATAATTAAGATTGATAATATTTACTTAGTGCCTATTTTCTTTAAAGAACTATAATCAAAATGTTATCTCATTTTAGACCTAAAAATGTTCACAGCTGCAGATATTATTATCTTATGTAACCAAGAAACTGAACTTAAAGGATATAAGAGATGTCACAAGCAGTTAATTCTGGGACCAGAATTCAATTTTTTTTTTTTTACCATTTCAATGCACCTGAATGCAAGCACTTTAGTAACTGCTGTGGCTTTGACGTGGTTTGCTTCCTAAAAGTTTGTATGCTGGAAGCATGAAAGAAGTTTTCTCCTGGAAGATAATTAGGTCATGACCACTCTCGATAAGATGCTAACATTGTTCTTGGGGACTAGATTAGATTGATCGGGCTGTTTTTAAAAAAGCAAGTCGGGACTCTTCTCAGGCCCTTGCTGCCTCTCTCCATGGGAGTTCTTATGCACAAGCTTCACCTAGCACTGCACCTTGGGATGCAGCCCACCATGCTGTGATACAGCCATGATGCCCTTGCAAAATGCCAAGACTGTGCTATTGAATTCTCTAGTCACTAGAATGGTGAACCAAATAATCCTTTTTGCTTTATACATCCTCCAGTGTTTGGTATTCTGTTATCGCTCCACAAAAGGTACTAAGGCATCAATCAAGCCTAAATTAGAACTGTGAAGATTCCTGTTCATTCTTAATATTTTTAGGAAGGTAGTAGCGTTTGTCTTAAATAGAACTGTGTTAATGTATAAAGGAAAATCTCCTTTGGTTAAAAAAAATTGAAATATTATTGAATTCAATGTGTAGCAGATTATTTATTATAACATATTAAGCTATTTTATGCAACTGCTAATTGAATCCAAGTTCTTATTTTGATTGTTACTTAAAAATCTGAAAGAGATATCTGTCTCTCATAGACTAAAGAAATTTGAAATACTAGAACTGCCTGTAGGAACACTGAATTATTTACTGAAAACTTCACATATTAGGAATGTAATATCCTAAAATGCCTGAAAAAGTTGTGAAAGATGATCCCAGAAGAATTCAATGTATGGCCAGTGACTCATATGCCAGAAAGTAGTTGAATATTCATTTCTGAAGAACTTTTCCTTTGAGATATGTCCAGACACATAAAGTAAATTGTTAGAAAACAAGCAAGCAAACAAACCAAAAACCAAATTACTGAAGGAATGATTCACTAATTACATTCTAAATCAAACAAATATCATTTTCGGAATGTCTGGGACTGAGTGTTCCTGAAGAATAAGACTTTCCGACTAAAGCATCAGAGAGCATCAGAATTAGATAAGACAAGACTATACAATGGGGAGAAATTTTAAATGTCACAGGAAAATTAGTAAGAACTGGGCAACTAGAAAAATCACCTCCATTGTTTTGTTCTCAAGTCTGTGTATGAATCACATTTGGAGTTAACAGTGACATTGGGACTCTACCTCTAGAATTGTCATTGTTCTTGTATGGTCCCTGAGTGTACAGACTTTTCTAACCATCTATTTGTTTTAAATATTCAACCAGAACAGACAACTATGTTGCTCTTTTAAAAATAATCTCCAAGTTGGTTGACTTAAAGATTATGATTTATTTCTACCAATTCTACCTGAAGTTACATAAGTTACGTGGACTATTCTGGTCCATGGGGTGTTCACTGATATTACCCCTGTGTTGAATCCAGCAGGCAATGTGGCAGAACTGGGAGGCCCAGGAAAGTGCCCCCCACTTAGCTGGGTGCTGGCTGCTCTCTCCTGGCCTCTTCCCGTCCATGTGGCACTTCCTGGTTCATGAGCTTTAATTAAGCATCCTTAGAGCAAGATGGATGAGATGGATGCTCCTTCTTACAGGAAGGAAGCAGAAACTGCTAGTTTTCCTAAAATCTGGCCTCTGAAGTTTCAGAATTTCACTTGTCACAATCCATGGTCAAAGTAAGTATCAAAGACAGCACATGTGGGAGGGAAAAAGAAATGGTCTCCATGTCTTCATGTGGGAAATGAAAACAACCCTGTGGTCATCCTTACTCCACTGTGAGAGCCATGGCTGTAACCCTACTAACTCCCCTTTGGCACCTGTGATGAGGATTTCAGAGGAAGGTATACCTCTATACTAGAGGTTAGCAGTAACCTTCAGGTTCAAAGGAAAATGGGGAAAGAAGGAAGGGACACTGATAGTGTGTTGAGTTTCTATAGACGCATATTAGTCATTGATAGGAGCATTGGAGAGCAATCTTTGGAAGTTTTAGAAAGGGCAGAATTTCAGGTACCTATCCTCTTTGATGTTATGCACACTCATGTGGCTTTAGACAATGAATATGACATCTGTGACTTATGTCACCATTGGGTGGAAATGCTAAGAGAAAAAACACTTTACACTGCACAAAAGTAAAAGCATGTGTTGTAATAGATAGTTCCTTGGTCTGGATACGAAAATGTGCTAAATAAACATGTGTGACATTCCGAAACCATTGTGGATGAACTCTGGACATTGTTTTCCTGCTTTAGCAGGGTTTATAGAATTATAGCATCTATTTGGAGTGAGCCAGGAGAAAGTCACATTTTCAGCTGATTTCCTTAATATCACAGTGAATAGACTACAATAGAGGGCTTAATACTTTTTATAGAGGTAAAATTAAATGATCTTATTGAAAAGATGTTGGTGGTGTTTCAGAGCATGTCCAAATTTAGTAGCATTCTTGGTCATTGGAACTATATTGTTGTTTTTTGGCAGCTAGACAAAGAAAATTATACCCTGTATGTGTTTACCCTTTTAAATAACCTTTACATCTTAGAAATGTTTTAGATTAACAGAAAAATTAAGCATAAAGTACACAGAATTCTCTTATACCCCTTTCATCCCTGCCTTGTGTCAGACTCCCCCATTATCCCACCAGATTGGTATACTTGTTATAGTTGATGATCTTACAGTAGTACATCATTATTACTCAGAATTCCACAGTTTACATTAGGGTTCCATTTGGGTATAGAACATTCTCTGAGCTATGAGGGATGTATGCTGCCATTATCCACAATCCTAGCAATTTACAAAGTAATTTTATTTTCTAAATATCCTCTGTGCCCTGCTTATTTGTCCTTCCTCCAAACTATGCCCTGGAAACTATTGATCTTATGTATCCCTAGTTTGTCTTTCACTGAGTGTTCATTCAGGTACGATCGATCATCCAGTACTCATCCTTTTAGATATACTTCTTTTATTTAAGGATAAACATTTAAAGTTCCTCCATATCTGCTCCTGGTTTGATAACTCATTTGATTTTAGAACCGAATAATACCCACTGTCTGGATGTGCCACTGTTATTCATCCCTTTGCCTACAATATGCCATTGGTATGATATTTGTGTTTGCTTCCTAAATTTCACAACTATGAGTTTGACTTCAATGCCTAGGTTTTCAAGTGGACCTAAGTTTTTAACTAATTTAGATAAATACCAGGTAGCATGACTCCTGGATTGCATGGCGAAAGTAATGCAAGGTTGGTTAGAAAATGTCACCAAAATGGCGATATTTTTGGTATGTCCCCATATAGACTAGACAGAGTTCCTGTTGTTCCACATCTGTCAGCATTTGGTATCACCAGTGTGCTGAGTTCTGACCATTCTTTAAGGTGGATTTTAATTTACAATGCCCTAATGATATATACATGTCTCATATGCTATTTTCAGGGTTTTTTTCCTTTTTGATGAGCTTCATGCTCTATTTTTTGACCTTATTATTTTTTTTTCTAACTAGGTTGTTCATTTTCTTATTGAGTTGTAAAAATTCTTCAGGTACCAAAGATTATGGCCCTTGAACAATCTATTTAAAATATTTTCTCCCAATCTATGACTTATCTTTTCAGTCCCTTGACAATGTACTTTCCAGAGAAGCAAATTTTAATTATAATGAAGTTTGTTTTATCAATGTACTTTTTTTCTGCACTCTGTCTTGGTCACTGCATCAAAAAAGTCTCCACTATACCTACAGTCATCTAGATTTTATGCTATGCAATCTCATCATTCCCTTTGTACGTTTATGTTCTCTTTAATAGCCTGGTGAATTAACAAAGCTGATTTTCACTGCAAAAAGAAAATGAATTGATAATCAAATGTAATACAGAATATTTTCGAGTAAGACAAAAACAGACATTTCTTTTTTTACTTACTTTCATTGAACAGCTGTTTGTTTAATTTTAAAAAAACAAAACCCTTATTAGTTAAGAATCAACTCATCCTACCTTTAGTTTCTCGGGAAAAATAAGAAATTTGAATAATCTTAAAAACAAATCAATATTTCTCATCTAAAGTGAGATAACAAAAAGAATAAAATGAAATTCATAAACATCCTGAATATCTTGTCTGTGTCAGTGTGTAAGTGTGTGTGAATGGAAATAATAGACAGAAGCAGGGAATTTTATTTATTTAATAGGATACCTTGAGTCCAATCCCCATTCTCCCTCCCCTTGGGAAGAGCTTATTGTTTGCTTCCTTTCTCCTGCCTGCCTGCTATGTAATTTAAGACTGATGCCTCCCTGTGGGAAGCAAAACTTGATCAGAGAACAGACTGCCTTGCCTCCTAAAGAAATTATGCCTTAGTGACTGCTGATGTTGGCTCTGTCACAATAGAAATGTATAATTAATGCCTTTGCTTCAACAATTTTGGAAATAGAACCACCTGAAACTGATTCAAAAAGAAGGATTTAACATTGAACCCTCTCTCTGTCTAACCATTAATGCATTGGATTTTAGGAACCACTGCTTACTAAAATGGAATGATTGGATTTTGATACCTATGCTGTTATTGTGCTTCGAATGTGAAATACAAAACAGTGGAAATCTGCCATGCAAAAATCAAAAAGAATTGAAAAGCTAGTTCCGCAAAGGTGAGATCCTTTCAGAAGTCTGTGAAATCAAGAAATTAATAAATCTTCTTTCTTCCAGTGTTTTAGGTTTAATACATTTTAATTTCAAAGTTGTATTTATTTATGCAGGGAAGTTTTCAATTGCATTTTAAATGCATCATGACCACAAATATCTTCAATTAACCTTTTTTTTTTTTTTTTTCTTCTTGTTTTTGACTTCACAGTAGAGGTTGAACATCTGGTAATATGATTCAAATGTCCTCCATTCTTTCACCCCTGAGATTCAGTTAGGCTATCTGCTGTTTATATTTTGATTCAAATTTTCATATGCCTATTTTATTCTGCTGTAATATGTACTAAGGGATTTGGAATGGATGAATCCAATGCACCCTTTAAGGTAGATAGCTATCCCAATCCTCAAAATATTAGTGCTAAATATAGCAATCTTTTTCAATGGAAAAGAAAGAAGCTAACTGGGAAAAAATGGCTTTGCTAACTGAATATTATTACAAATTATAAACAAATGAAATTTACTAAAATAATAACACTTAAATAAAAACCCTACCTTAGTAAGCATAGTAATCAGGGATAAGACATGGTCGCAAAGTATGTGTGTGTATATATGTATACTGGTGTGGGGAAATACACCCCCCAATTAGAAGATATTTTTTGGTTAATTATGATTATTTGAGAATACTACTCAAAATCGTCATTAGTCTCTGAGCTTGCATGACTGGTTAGCCTGACTTTATAACCTAGATATACCACTGCTAGCTAAGCAATTCTAAGTCATTTATATAGTCTTCTGTCTGTTTGTTTGTTTAAAGTAGAGTGCTTACACTGGATAACATTAGAGTTTGTGAGCCAGTTGTAAGGTGTTTGGGATATTGCAAGCCAGTTGTGTTGATTGGTTAGGAGTGTTTTGCATCCTAGAAATCAGTGAACCCTACATATGAGAACCTGTTTTGCTTTGTTTTCAAACAACTTGTGAAATACTTGACAATCCGACAAATATCTAAATCTTTGCTTTTGTAGTTATAAAATGTGAATATAATGGTACCTGACATTCTTTTGTTATTTTGTAAATTAGCATTTTAAAAAATATAGAATAGTGACTGATACACAGTGTGCTCTATATAAAGACTATTTTCTGGAAAAAATAAAAAATGCAAGTATAAAACAGATTATATCAATATCTGATACATTCTAAAAGCATTAACTAAGTATTTTGGAGGGCTATGGTCCTATTTTAGAATCTCGGCTTAAGATAGTGAGCAAAACAAAGATCCCTGTCCTCTCAGAGCTTGCATTCCTATTAAACAAAGATGAATATAAAGCCACACACATGTACACACACACACAAAATATTACCTAATATTTTATTTTAGCTGATATTAACTATTGTTAAAGAGAAAAAGAGGACAGGATGAAATGATGAGAGAAATGTTTTGAAGACTTATCAGAAGTAGATATCATGTGAAGATTTCACAAATTTGATAGAAAAATATGCAAGCACTGTCATAAATTCCAGTCTACACTTGTTTCTAAAAGTACCAAAGGGTTTATCCAACAGACCTATTCTGAAGCTACATCCAATGCTTCAAATGAACTTCATTTCTACCCAACTGAGTCTCAGGATATTAGTCAGACCTAGTCTAGATCACCCAGGCTTAAAACCTATTGGACTTCAAGACAACACTGATGAAGTATAAAAGGCATTAATGACCTGTGAATAATCCAGTAACAATATTTTCGTGGCTTGCCGGTAGAGAGCGCTTACTGGTAATGAAATAAATTCCAGGTAGCTAAATAAAAGGCCTGGGGAGTTAGGGGGTAAAGGTCCTGAGAGGCTTGTTGCTATCTCCTTCTAATTAAGTGTTCACATTTCACTGTCAGCTGCTCGGCAACCCATTCCAGTTACAGTAGTAGAACCTGTTACATTAGCTGAAAATTCTTATTTTCCTCCAAGCCTCATGTTTCTTGAATATCTTGAAGAGGGATAATCTCCCTCTTCAATGCAGTTCAAATCCTGGGTGCATGGAGTTGCAAGAAGGCATGGAGTTGTAAGGGGGGAGAAAGTTTGCGCAAGAAGGAAGATGAAGGAAACACGGTCCATCAAAACTTTAGAATTTATGTCATTCCTCTATGAACGTAATGGGTATTTATTTTCTGATGGAGTTATGGAGTCATATAAAGAATAATAATTTTTATTTTATTTATAAAGAATAATAATTTTTTCCACATCTTACCAAAAAAGGTCAATAATATCAAACTTATGCATTTATTTAAAAATCTATTTATCATATTTCTTTAATGGTAGAGGATTTCTGGGTACCTATGTGGATGTCTTCTTAAATCCCTTTTCTCCATATTAAAATATCAGAAGTGAAAAATTAATTATTTGAAAACATTTTTCTATTTGTATATTTGGTGAACATTTTTTTACAGTAGCTTTTTATCTATATGAGTGCTATTTAACATAAAATATTTTAGAATCAAAATCGAGCAATTTGTTTAGTGACATGTGAACACAAGAAAGGCCATGAATTAAAATGAAATTTTAAGGCCTCTAGTAGTCAAGAGTTTTTCAGAGAATGAGAAATAGATATGACTTTCATGTATCACATAGTTTAGGGATATGAAGGTGAAGAATGAATTTAATACATATGTATTTTTTTTTCTATTTTACTGTAAAAACTTTGCTTATCCTGGTCCCTTCAAGTGTTTGATAGATTAGAAAATAAAACTACATCTTAATTAGACTTGATTTAAATACATCAAACTGCTTTCAATAATACATACGATATAAAACATTGTATATGCCTTTCATGTATTTATAAGATATTTATATTTTTAGTAGCATACTAAATGTATGCTACTAAAAATATATTTTATATTTTTCATAAGTGTGTATGTTTTCCCTTAGGTAATAATGACAATACATGGAAATGGAAATGTTGGAGACTGAGTATACAAAGAAAGAAAAAGGTATTTTTTTTTCTAAAATTGTCATAGAAAGCAACACAATATGGAGGCTTGAACAGCAGAATGCTGTTGTCTCACAGTTCTAGAGGATAGAATTATAAAATCTAGGTGATGACAGGGCTGGTTTCTTCAGAGTGTTGTGATAGGAAATCTCTTTCATGCCTCTGTCCTTGGGTCTGGTAGCAGTAGGCATTCTTGGCTTGTGGGTGACCTTCTCCCTGTGTCTTCCTATCATCTTCCCTCTGCATGTCTTGGTCTCTGTGTCCACATTTATCCTTTTTATAAGGGTGTAGTTAAATTAGATTGTAATTGTCCTAATGATCTCATCTTAACTTGGTCATCTGCAAAGACATTATTTTAAACAAGATCAAATTCACAGGTATTGGGATTAGGATATCAATGTCTTTTGGGAACATGATTCAGATGACAGCAAGATATAAAGACTTCATTGTTTATGGCAACAAAATATTACAATTAAATCCTGTGCAAATATATCTTCATAACAGCAATTTAGAACAAAATGAAAACTTCTTTTTAAAGGGACTTTCTCAGTCATGTTCAAAATGTTATCATTTCCTTAAAGAAATTTTTTTTAAAAAGCATTATAACTTTGTTGCTTAAAATATTCACTAGCCAGAACATTCGGTATGATTGCTGTTTTCAGGAATTGTTATATACTATTAGCAAAGATTCAGAAGCTTAATTAATACAAACCATATATTAATACAAACCATGATTAATACAAACCACTTAATACAAACTATATAACATTATAAAATAAATCAGCAAATTTTGAAAACTGTGTTTGCATGAGTGGAACATGCACAATATATACTGAGTCCAAGTTTAATCCTTAGTGAGAACAGGTATAATTTCATGTTTGAAATAAGAATATTTATAGATATTTTGCTTGAGTTCTTGTCAAACACAATTTGATGAACATAGTTTCTATTCCTTAGTATAACTGATATGATAAAACCTTAGATCAGGATATTAGTAACAGAAAAAATTTAAATTGTGTGTGTTTTTTTGTGTGTGTGCAGTTATTTGCATGTGCAATATGTTGCTCTATTTGATGTGCATTTATTTTCCAGAAACTTTTTAAGACCTTTGAAAAATTCAAATGGTTTATTTCAATTACACATACACTGAGTATGGCCTCAGATTAACCTGTATAGTTTCCAGATTAATAGTAACTCTAGAAGTCCTGTATGTTATTCCCAGTGAATGGCAGCCTCAAGCACACAAATATAATACTTTGGATACTGACATGAAAGATCAAGAGGAATTTTATGAGCTACATTCTTATACACCAAGTGATACAAATGGGTAAGTCAACTAGAGGAGTCAGTGTAAACTGTCCAGTAGTTTCATTAGCACAATGTTTGTATGAACCACAGAAAGAAAAACAATCAGGGTGAATGGAAAAAACAACCTGTGTTTTGGACTCAGAACTCACCCCAAATACACCTGGGTACCTGTATTTTTTAACCTCTTTTTTTTTTTTTTTAGAACACTTTTTGTTTGCTTATTTAAAGGAAGAAAATGGAAAAGAAGTCCCTCCAACACATCTCTTCAGGCACACAGCATGCAGGAATCCCTCTGAGGTTCTCCCAGCCCAGTAAACAGATTTCCCATATTCACTTGCCTCACCAACAGCTATTTTTAATCATCTCCGTAGTTTGAAGGCACTGGGGGAATAATTTAAATTTAATTGTTTTGTTTTAAGGTCTGATGGGTGCAGATTTAAAGCCAGAACACTTTTCATGCTTGTGTACTTGAAACCATTCTGAGAGGATCCACAGCTCAGTGAAATGTAACGAAAAATAATTCTGGCCTCTTCACTTAACATGTTGATGTGCTGAACAAATTTAAAATCATAGTTCAATAAGTCATAAAATATGAAAGTACCATAGCAGACATCTTGTCAGCAATCCTAAGATATGGGTCCAATAACCCAATATACATATATCAAAAACATGGGACATTGCAAACAGGAGAAGGAAGCATTAGGGTACATTTATCATTCATACTGCATGCAAGGTTACGACCCCAGCTTTCTTAAGATGGTTCCACTTGAGTGGTGTAGGAATAAATGTATCGCAGGGCTCCTTCAGCTTCAGAGTTACACATTACAGTGTAACAGATTTTTCCAGCAAAAGACACTTTTCACACCAACAGAAATGAAATACATGGGGTGTAACAAAACCTTGACTCTTATATAGTGTGCTTCCTTTAATCTATGCACAGTGTGCAGGTGATCTTTTATATAATATATAAATAATAATTTCATATTTTCAGATGTCCCTCTGGTCACATTAATACTTGCAGAAACTATCAAGTCAATTTTAACAAATACATCAAACTAAAGTCTGGGAGCATTCAGGATGATTGCTGGACTCAGGAATTATTATGTACTATTAGCAATGATTCAGAAGCTTTAACTATAGTCAAAGAAAGCATAAGAAACAAGCAATGTGTTTTTTTTTCCCCCTTGAGAACAGCTGCTAGGGAACAGGTTGGGTTGTTTCCATCTCTGTTAGGCTGCTGGCCTTCCCCAGTGAACATTCTCCACAAAGCCCCAGGGGCCATGGGGAATCCTCACAGAAAGCTGGCATGAGGTTGTTAAGGGGACTTTCCACCTTTCCACCTATTCCCCTAAGAAGGGGAGTCCTCATGCTGACGTTTATTAGGGTGTTTTTTAGAACCAGGGGCATGTGCATTAACTACGTAATCTCTCAGTAGGTGTGTTACACTTTCCATTTGCTTCATGGGAAATATGTGCATAAATGTCATTCCTATGATAGCCACCAGAGCTAGAGGACTAAGTCTTCTTTAATTAGTTTAAATTAATGTTTTATTTAAGGATAATGATGAGATCAGAAAAATAAAGAGAGAAGGTGGAAAAAATGATCTTTCATTAATATAGTGCTTTAACAGCTATCAGAGAGATTTGGTTCTGTATTGGAGGGAAGGGGTAGAGAAAAACTGAAGGGTCTGAAAATACTATAAAGGGCTTAGTAGGACCCATTTCAGGAAAACAGACACCTGACCCAGCATATTGATCTTGATACAGTCCCAGAAGAGGTCCCTTTATTTGACAATTTCAAATTACCTATTTTTTTTTTATGTTTAACAATTGTAAATAAGTGCCTACACTACAAAGAATGTTGGCAATCAATCCTGAATCTTTAAGCTGTACTATGGTTATGAGTCCTTTGGAAAAATACTTTCAAATACAATGTAATTTTTAGCTGTTTTAAAGGAATTTAACTTACTGAAAAACAAAAGAAGTCTTTTTAATAATATTCAAAAGTTTCCTATAATTCGTACATAATAGGCATTTCTTGAGTTATTCAAAGTTAAAAGATAAGTTTCCAATAAATCTGTATTTATGGCCATTTGAAAATTTCATATATTTTTTAAATGAATAAACAAAATATATTAAAAATATTACCTTTTAGCAAAAATGTTAACTAAGTTCATTCCCTTAAAAGGAATCCACATCTGAAAGGTATTTCAATGAAAATGCATGAAATTAATTGACACAAATGTATTCATTTAACTCTTTGATTTTTCAAAAATGTCAGTCCATTATTCCACTTTATCTCTTTGTGCCTCCAAAATGCATCATTTGCTATGAACTTATATTTTAGCATGTACCTAATAATCATCCACTTATCTGAAAGTTAGAATACAGTTAATATAATTGACAACTTTGAAAATACATATGAGCATACCTCCATAAGGGTTGATGGGTATTTCCTGTATAAACATTTATTAAACTGTATGTTTTGTGCACTTTGAACATGTGCATTCATTTTACAATAATATTTTAAAATTTTATATTAAGGTATTAGAGCAAAGGTTGCCCTTTCAAATTTATCCAGATCATTCTTGTATTAACCTGCTAAAATAATTATCCACCATCTTGTCTACCCACCAATATGTATCCCTTTCTTCCACATTTTAAATTAATTTTATTATTTCATTACAATTTATTTTTAAGACTGATACAACTCTATTCTAATTAGCTTACATTCTGGTGTCTTTTTGACATTTCTAAACTCAAAAAAGTAAGGTTTAAAATTTCTTAAAGATCATAGACTGAAACTGTTATTTACTAGGAAAATGACAAAGGAGGAATCATCATTTTTCATATTATTTTCAGATCATATTAAATTTTTGCTGATATATCATATTGAATATGGACTATGGAGTCATAAGCACATTTTTCTTGGCATAGTTATCCTATGCTTAGTGTGAGTGTGTGTGTGTGTGTGTGTGTGCACACGCACGCGTGTATGTATATTCCCAAACCAGCTAAACCCTTTCCTAGTGCTGTGTCTTTTCCTTATCCATCAAATGTTAATGTGGAGATGTAGTTTGTACTATTAAGCTCATCAACTCTTGCCTACCAATGTTCCACTGGATTCTTGACCCTTCCTTTTACACTCCATTTCTAAATTCCATTAGATGGTCCTTCAGATGTAAAAAAGACAAATTTTACTAGGGATGTTAAACAGATAGGGAAGACTTATTCCTACCTATTGCAATTGGAGTCAAGATAACTCAATTCCACTGAAATAAAAGGAGGGGAAGGAAATTTTAAAGGTTGGGTGGCCTATCAGCAAATTGCTGGAGACCTCGGTGAGGAGGCTCATCAATGGCTTAGGCCTTCTGTGTTTGCTAACCAATAAGAGGCTCACAGCCTTTCATTCAGACTGGAAGCCACAGCTACTGTCTTTTTAAATAATTCTAGTCCAAAGAGATAGTTTCCAGATCTTTGGGAAAGACATTTCTGGGCCAGAGCCTGGGAGAAGATTCTCATCCTAAAGGGGTAGAGAAAAAATATACAATTGCAAATTTTCTGAAGTAAGTATTCAAAGAGAAGGAAGGGGTCTATAGTCAGGGGTAAACATTCCTAAAATTTATTACAGCTGTAGTTGCCAGATCTCAAATGGGTTCTATCATGATTGTAAAGTAACTGAATATTCCCTAACAAATTCTTGAACGTACCTCTTTCTCCTCAGCCCCATCAGTCCTTCATTTGATTCAAGAGGTAGAGGAAGGTCAAATTAGGATTAAGCACTTTAAACAAAGGAAAAACTATGTTTTAACAGTGATGCTATTTGATCCTATCTGGAATAATCTCCACAGATAATTATAGAACAAATAATCAATAACTAGTCAAAAATTCTACTACATTGAAAAATAGAGTGTGAAGTTTCTTTTATAGAATAGGAGAACATTTAACCATATAATAACATATTTCAAACCAATTATTTTCCTTCTTTTGAAGAAAGATGCTTTTCCTCTTAGGATCTAGTAAATTGGAAAGCCATTTTCTAAATCCTCATCTTCTATGACTGAGCTTTTAAGAGGAGGAAGTAGTTTTAATCTACTTATACACGCCATCAGGAATTAGGGTATGAGTGAGAGGACATGTTGAATGCAGGAGATTCAAAATTCAGTGAAGCAAAGCATGTTACAAAATAAACATAGGTTACTAGAAGGAAAATATGTATGTTTTGACATAACAGCTGATTCTTTTCAGGCAACTGAATTTGGAAAGTGAGAAATTATTACTTATTGTACTGGGAAACTTAGAGAGTTTCTGCATATCTCCACATCAGCTAAGCCAGTGCTGAATAAATAATATATATTGAACACTGGTAGATTTTTCTTCCATTAGAATAATACAAGGCTAAATAACCTGGTAAAGACCAGTACTAACATAGAAGCAATTTGCAAAAAAAGGAACAGTTCCCATTACTGAGATATAACACAGAAAAGAGGTAACTCTTGTAAATGGAAAGTACCTTAGTATTGCTCATGCATTTGTGGTGAGGTAAAAACATATATTATCATAGCATTATAGGGTGAAGAGAAAAATAATCATTTTTATATTTGGGTACCACATAAATGACTTCTTTAAATCTTACAACAAAACGCCGTATTACCAATTCAGAGATGAGGTCACTGAAGGATGGAAACACTCAGTTGTCTCAAAGCTAGTGCATCTGCCTTAGTAATCATCATTTTGAATGAACTTTGGCTACAACACTTAAATATATTGTTTTCTTTGAATCCCTACATGTAGAAGATCTTTCCTGAGGACAAAAGAAAACCCAAACAGTGTTAAAACTCAAAAAAGTAAATCTTTCTCCCTTTCAAATCCTCCAAATACTTCATCTGAGGTTCCTGTTGACCCTACAGTCCAAATATATTCAGAATTCAAGTTACTCTGCATTCCCTCCTGTGCATCCATCTTCTGCAGGGCCAAGGTCATTTCATGTGCAGATTAGCTTCCTTGTTATTCTCTTGCCCACAGGGCCAGTAACATAATTTCTGAAGCCCAATACAAAATGAACATATTTTGAAAAATAGGTAAACACAGGAGGAAAAAGCTGTCTCAGTCCTCTGTCAACCTGCTAGCTGAACCAGCACATCAGTGCTTCCAGGCACTACCAGGAGAATGGTGTACTCACTACAAAACTTTGTAAGAAATCATAAATTTCTTTTCTTTTAAGGTATTCAGTTTTGTGTGTGCAGTTTTGTGTAGCGATACTCTAGAGGGAGGTTTGCTAGTTATAAAAGTTTTTTTTTTTCCACAGAGATTTTCAAAAATCTCCTCTCATAAAGGAAAATTGCTTACTTTATCTATTGGGATTTGGTTTTCTCACTTTACATAAATTTTCTAACAAATGAAATCACTAAAAACAAAAACGTGGGAGGAACTACAAACAGCTCTTGTGTGAAATTCCTTCTTTGTTTGTTTGGTTTTGTTCTGTTCTATTTCTACCAATCTGTGGAAAGTCTCACGCCAATTTCAGTAACTTATCTCAAGCTTCTGCTGTTGCTTTTGATCCCCTCTAGCTGGTTCTATTGGAAAAAGAAATTTGAATTTAACTGTTTCATTACCAACAAGAATTTTCTCAGTCTCAGAAGAATATGCTTGAGATACATAATTCTGTGGCTGAAAAACCAAAGGGGTTGGGTCTCTTCTAAAGCAAGCAATTTGACTAATGTTGAAAAAGAAAACAAAGTTTTTAAGCACTGTAAAAGTGACTTTGTTGCAAACACTTTTCTTCAACTTGAAAAAGCCAATTGGTGACTGTTAGGATCAGTCTCATCCAGCAGCGCTCTAAGTCCCATGCTGTTTGACAGGGATTATAGAATGCAGGATGAATCATCTTTTAAAATGTTATTTCAAATGCTGAAATAATGGATTTGGGAGAATATTATAACATTTCCTATAAACAAACCCCAAAATATCAGTCAGCTTTTCTGGGAGTATTTTATTTTTACTTACTTTAGTTTGAAAATGGAAAAAAAAAAAAAAACAGTAGCTCTTTAATGTATTGAAAGTAAGTTTTGCATCTATTTTAAGGTTAATTTTTAAATCATACTTGTATGCTTACATTTGTTTGAATAGGGTTTTTTATTTTTTAAATTTTATTTATTTATTTATTATTTATTGATTGATTGATTTTGTTAGGATTCTAATCAGTGGATTTACACATGCTAAGCAAAAGTGCTCCCACTGAGTAACACAGTCAACCCTGATAAATTTTAAATCTATAATTTAAATTTTATAAATTTTAAATCTATAGTTCACAAAATAATGAATCATAAATATGACTGATAAATATGGTAAATACATTCTCAGAAAGATGTGGTTTACTTTTGATAAAACAAACTACTTTAAAATGCATATAAGTAACAGATATTTAATAATTGTTTATATAAATGAAGCAGGCGTCATCTTACTTGGAAGATGCACATTGCCCTAAAAGAGAGCAGGACCCAGGTCAGGGAAGCAGGACTATGGAGCTGGCCTGGCCACAAACAAACCATGACATTTACAAAATTATTTCATCTCTAACAGTTTCCTAATCTTAAAATGAAGGTGTTTATGATCAGAATTCCTTGGTAACCCAAAAAATTGAATGTTTATTCAAAAAGCTTTTAAAAATAAATTGAGGGTGAGAGAGTTTGTCTCACAAGGTGTCTCCTTAAACAGGGAGTTCTTTTTTTTTATTTTTTTTTATTTTAGTTTTATTGATTTTTACTTTTTTTAAATACATGACAGTGGAATGCATTACAGTTCTTATTACATATACAGAATACAATTTTTCATATATTTGTACATAGAGTATGTTCACACAATTCATGCCTTTATATATGCATTCTTTTTGCATTACAATTCTTATTATACATATATACTACAATGTTTCATATGTGTTTAAGTATAAAGTATGTAAACACCCAATTTGAGTCTTCATACATGTACTTTTGATAATGATGTCCATCACATTCCACTGCCCTTGCTAATCCCCTGCCCCTCCATTCCCTCCCACCCCTCTGCCCTATCTAGAATTCATCTAATCCTCCCATGCTCCCCCTCCTTACCCCACTATGAGTCAGCCTCCTTGTATCAGAGAAAACATTTGGCATTTGTTTTTTTTTTTTTTTTTTTTTTGGAGGGATTGGCTAACTGCACTTAGCATTATTTTCTGCAACGCCATCCATTTCTTTTAAGCTTCCCTCTCTCCCTCTACAGTAGAGTGCAGGTGGCCCAAGCTGGAGATGCAAATTCCTTCCCTTTCTGGAGAAGGATTTCTTCAATACTGAAAGAGCATGGAATAGCAGATATTACCATGCCAAAAGTACCCGCTGAGCCCTAAAAGAGTCCACAGTTTGCACAGGTATAGGCAGAAAAATTAAAATTGCAATTACCTCATTCTCCTCTGTAGCTCTCTCTATTTTGCTGGACAGAAGATGTACAGAAGACAGATGATCAGGCCATTAACTTATAGTCAGTACAAATCATGCTTGCCTATGCTATTGTTTCATTTGAAGATGTCATCTGTGTACAATAGGGAACAAATTGTAAACCAATTGAAGCCTGGAGGATTCTGCAGAAAGATAATGACATTTTCTGGTTTTGCTTCTTTCTCATCATAGTTCTTGCTCTCCTTAAATCATGTATGACACATACGCTCAGCACACATTTATTGCAATTGGGGTTAAACCTATGGAACCTATGCCATTATAGGAACTGTCTACTTGAGAGAAGAGATGAGGTGAAGGGATAATTTTCAGTGTATAAAATGGAACTTGGTCAAATTTCTGTGAATAATTAGAGATGTAGGAATCATTACTTCAAGTGAACAGATGCAGGGGCTAGCCTTGACAACTGGACTTTTGTAGCTGTTGGCGTGGTTCATTCCCTGCTAATGATACATTGGCGCCTTCAGACTCTATCCTGGGCAGTAAGATATGTCATAATATGTTTCTAATTTGGCACAGACTGAGGATTTTACACCTGATTAAAACAACCACCTGAGTGGGGGTACCTGCCAACACTTAACTCCACACAAGTTTTCTTGAAACAAGTTGTCTAAATCCATCATCTATTTAAAGCTAATAAGAGGATAAATTGAGGTTCAGAATCTCCCTGTAAGCCTAACAAACACTGGAAACTCCAATATTCTTTATTTTATTTTATGCTAATTTAAAAGTGAGTATGTTCCGTGTACTAATTTACATAAAATACTGTTGTAGTGAAATGGAAAGCTATGGAAGAGTTAGAAAACATCAGTGGTTTTCCAGTAATTAGTTAATGCTCAATGCCAATGTACATTTATAAAACTAAAATATTAAGCTATGTTTAAATTATCTTAATCATGGAAATTAGTCATGGAAACACAGGGCAACTTTGTCAAAGTGCTAATTAGCACTCTCCTATGACGTCCTATAGGAACCCCTATAATTGCTCTCCACCAGAGAAATGGCAAGCCACTTAATTAAGAAGGACAAATGATATTTAGATTCTAGTAGCTCCCCAGCATAGTGTCCCTAACATTTAATAAAGATGAAACAATATTGTCAAATTCTAGTAATGAACTATCTAATGTATTTGTGTGCAAGTTTGAAAAACTGATGATTTAAGTCTAAACACAAAGTACAAAAGTAAACAAAATTTCATGGAAATAAAATTTCAGTACCTGGTCATCATCAGAATTATATAATGTTGTGTAATGTGTGCACCTGCTATATAGAACATTTCACATATAACATTTTATATCTTATATAAAACATTTTATATAAACACAAATATTGGTGTGCTGTTACTGAGGGTTGAGGAACTCAATGAAAACTGTAAATAGACATAGTCTTTGAGTAATATGATTTTTAGTAATATTTTATAATATGAACTATATAAAGGATTGAGTATACTTATAAAATACCAATAAGGGTAACATAGAAAAATATGTGCCAAATGTAAAATATATTTGAAAGTTATGTGAGATCAACTTTTGAAATTATGCTCCAGAGAGGTATATAGTGTGCCCTATCACCAATAGCACTATTGAATAGGAAAGTATTATTCTCTTAGAAATTGGGAGTTTTCATTAGTAATACATGAGTACAGAGCATTTACACCTTTTCTTACCTTCTCTAAGTATGTGTATTAACTTGACATAAATAAATTTTAACATTCTTAGTCCACTATATCCCTTGACCCAACCATGCTCTTTTCAAAACTTTGTAAAAGGACATTCTCAGTCAGGTGAGGGCAGCAAAGAGCAGAGAAAAGAAAAAGTACATTTCTCTGTCCCTTGGGCACAGTAGCTAGGAAACTATAAGAAGCAGGACAGACACAAAGAATAGCTCAGGCCAGGGATATGTGTGGCATTGAAGCAGGCAGGGGATTTAATCTCATGAGGATTTTGCACTGCAAACAAAGTTTTACGAATAAAGTGAGCCACAGCATGCAGATAGAGGGAATATGAGAGTCCTTGTGCACAGAGTTTATAGTCATCAGAAACCAAAGCCAGATGAAGAAGACAACTTTAACAAGGCATTTGGACCCTGAATATACCTTTGCGTGCTAGCTGCTTTGATCAACAGTCCTTCAAAATTAGGCAATACTACTAGATAGTCAGATCTAGCCAGAGCAAAGCTCTACACCATCAAAGGAAGGGAAAATAAGAACCTCATCATACTCCATCAGTCCAGAATTCAAGGTAATGCTTCCCTGCAACCATACAGGGGACTTTTGGGAAAGGTAAGAATTGTGCTCAGATCCACAGGAAAGAGACAGAAGTGGCAACCTGTGGGCCAAAAATATATACTCTTTGCCTTTCTTATCTTGGAAAGAAAAAAATAAACTAGAATATTTGGTTGCACTAATAGTTGGCAATAAAATAACATATAGCTTCTGTAGAAAAAGCAAGTAGGTTGCGAAGTTCTGATTGCAATGTAGCAAGCCAATTTAGGGTGTTAATCAGATAATTGTTTGAATTCTTGGATATCAATTATTTTTCCACTTCAAAGGATGAGGGGAAGGTAACATTTTATCAAGGAGAAAATATAATCATTTCTTGGATATGTTAAAAAGTAAACATTTCCAAAAGACTGATACCTTTTTATGGTTTTCTCATCCCATTTGAAATCGCAAACAAAGTAAGCTATAATTATTTATAAGAGTACATTTAATTACCAAGTTTGTAAAAGGAGAGAAAATGTGTTAATTTGAAAAGTAACCAATGTTTCAAATTGTTAATTAATCCAAATGATGCATATTTAATAATTATTAAAGCTTTTATGTTATGTATAAAATATCTGCCAAAATTTAATTTTAAACTTATTTTTCAAATACTGTATGTTCACAGTGTGATCTTCCATAATACAGGGACAGGCTCCATTTTTGAGGTTTGACTGCTGGAAGGCTTCATGTCCAACTCTTCCTTAGTTCTCATTTGTTGCCTCCTTGGGCAAGTCTATAAGAAAGCACAGGTGCTCTCTCTCTGGGGCAGGTAGAAAGTTCAAACTATGGAAACTGTTCAAGGTCTAACCCCACGGCCGGATCACCATAGATCCTAAACCAGTCACTTCCACTTGCTCTCTCAAACCACATTTGTGCCTGCTTGGGAACTGGCTCAACATTCCTGAGAAAGAATCATCTTGTTATTCTTAATTATCCTTTTTATGTGTGTGTTTGTGTGTGTGTGTGTGTGGCATGGACACCAAATCTGGAGTGAGGACATTCTTACACTCCCGTGGGTTAATTTTATGTGTCAGTTTAACTGCAGTAAGTGATGCCCAAATACCAGGTAAAATATCATTCCTAGGTGTGCCCATGCCAGTTTTGGGGCCAGCAGGTGGAACAGAGATAATAGCCCTCAGCAGGGTGAGCAGGCATCACCCAGCCCCTGGAGGGCCTGGTGGAACACAAGGGCAGAGCCAGAGCAAATCGACTGAGTGGGCACATCTGTCTTCTCTTGCTCTGAGACCTGGGTGCTCCTGGTTCTTGAGCTCCCTGGCTCAGATAGGACTTGTACTACAGGCCCCGGATTCTCAGGCCTTAGACTCAGGACTGTGTCATACTACTGGCATTCCTGGTTCCCCAGACTTTTGGTTCATGTGAGACTTCTTGGCCTCCATAAGCTCGAGAGCCTATTCCCTCTAATACGTATCTCTAAACACCTCACTACTTCTGTTTCGCTGGAGAACTTGAATACACATGTGAGACAACAGAATGTTTTTTTCATTGAGAGTATTCCACTTGATACTTTAAGACATTCTAAGAAGATGTTACATGCATTATTATCATAAACAATGGATTTAAGAGAAAATTTAACTTTCAGCTTATTAGGTAGGTTAGTTTACAGTATACATGGCATTTTTTCATTGGATACATGGTTTAAAATGTCTCCAGAATATCCAGTTAGATATCCAGTTACAGCTGCTGAAAACTGTTTTTATGTCTTAAGGTGCCTCCTTTCCTAATAATTTTTGGAGTTATTTTTTTACTTGTCATCATTAACTTCACCTTTCTTGATATTTCTTGTTTCTTTTTCTTAGCTCCTGCTTCCATCCTTCTCTTTAATTCCCTGACTTTATCATGATTGTTTCAAAGTATTCTTTACCCATTTCTGCCTTATTAGTGCACTGTCTGCCTCTGTCTTTATAGACTGCGGAGTCCTCTCTTCCTTTCTATATTGCTTGTTTCCTGTGTTGCTTATTCCATGAGATCTATACCCTCTAAGCCCAAGATACTGCTGTTTCCTTTATCATGGACCCTTGCAATGCTATGGTTTGGATATGAGGTGTTCCCCTAAAAGGCACGTTCGAGATAATGCAAGGGTTGTGAGAGCCTTCACCTAATTGGTGAATTAAGCCCTGATGGGATTAACTAGGTGGTAATTGGAGGCAGGTGGGAATGGCTGGAGGAAGTGGTTAATTTGGGCTGTAGCCATGGGGTATATATTTTGTTATCTGGAGAGTGGAGTCTCTCTCTCTGCCTCTGATCATGATATGAGCTGCTTTTCTCTGCCACACTCTTCTGCCATGATGTTCAGCCTCACCTGAAGCCCCAAGGAATGGAGCCGGCCTTCTGTGGAATAAGACCTCTGAAACTGTGAGCCCTTAAATAAACTTTTCCTCCTCTACAGTTGCTGTGGTTGGGTCCTATTAGTCACAGCAGAGAAATAGCTGACTAAAACATGCATGTACACTGAGGACTTCTTAATATAAGTATTTTATTTATTTTTTCTTTTTGCAATCAGGATCTTAAAATTTCTTCAACATTATGGATATGAAATTCAATATGTTAATATTACAATTCAGATTGCTAATGAAATGAAAGTTAAAATGTTATTTTATCAAATAGTGGGAAATTTCTACTCTGTGAGAGCATTTTCTCTATTATATTTATTGCATACTTGATTTTTAAATGTATATTTATTTAATTTTTGTTTTTATTAGTGCATTATAGCTATACTTAAAATATTGGGCTTCATTTTGACATTACCATATACACATGGAGTATAATTTGCTCTGATTCAGTCCCCAGAACTACCTCTTTTCCTTGTCCTTCTTCTTCCCTTCCTCTACCTTACTGGCCTTCCTTCTATTTATTGATTGAAATGTTATATTTTTAATTAGTGCTTTATACATTAAGGTGAAATTCACTGAGGCATATTCATATATTTACATAGGATAACTGTTCCACTATTTCTACCATTTTCTATTTCTACTCCCTCCTTCTAAATCTCCTTCATCGGTTTTACTGATTTTCCTTCTATTTTCATCAAATTTTCCTTCTTCCATGTTTTTTGTTTTCCCCTTGTTTTGGTCTAGTTTCCTCACAGGAGAGAAGACATTGACCCTTTGCTTTCTGAATCTGGCTTATTTCACTTAGCATGATGTTCTCCAGTTCCATCCATTTACCATTGTCACGGTTTCCTTCTTCTTTATTCCTGAGCTAAACTCCATTGTTTATATATGCCACATTTTCTTAATCTATCAATCTTTAATCGTCAGGAAGCTGGGCTGGTCCCATTACTTTGCTATTGTGAATTGTGCTACTATAAAATTGATGTGAGTGCATCACTATATTATGTTGACTTTAGTGATTTTGGATAAATACAGATGAGTGGGATAGCTGAGTGATATGGTGTTCCCATTGCTAATTTGGAGAGTAAGATAATGCAAGAGTTGTAAGAGTCTTGACCTAATCAGTGAATTGCTCCTAATGGGATTAACTAAGTGGTACCTGGAGACAGGTGGGTTGTGGCTGGAGGAAGTGGAATACCTATCCTGTATTCCAGAATGTTTGTACTAATTTGCAGTCCCACCAACAATGTATGAGTAATGTATGAGTGCACCTTTTCCTGTATCCTTGCCAGCATTTAATATTATTTGTTGTATTCTTGAATATTGCTATTTTAACTGGAATAAGATTTAATCTCAATGAAGATTTCATTTGCACTTCCTTGATTGCCAGGAATGTTGATTTTTGTTGTTGTTGTTGTTGTCATACATATGATGGCCATTTGTATTTCTTCTGAGAAGTGTATTTTTAGGTGTTTTTGCATATTTATTAATGGGTAGCTTTGCTGATTTTTTAAATTCTTTGTATATTCTGAATATTAATCCTCTCTCAGGGGATTAGCTGCCAACCATCTTCTCCCATTTGGTAGGCTCTCTCTTCACACTCTGAATCACTTCCTCTGCTGTGCAATGTTTTTTAATTTGATATTGTCCACTTATTGATTTTTTTTTTCCCCTGAACTTTGGGAGTCCTGTTAAGGAAGTCAGTGTATGTACCAATATGTTGGAGTATGGAGCCTCTCTTTTCTTTTAATATTTGCAAAGTTTCTGGTCTAATTCCTAAGACTTTGATGTACTTTGAGTTGACTTTTGTGGAGGGTGAAAGATAGAGAACTCTTTTCATTCTTCTACATATGGATATCCAGTTTTCCAAGCACCATTTGTTTAAAAGCCTAGCTTTTCTTTAACTTATTCTTTAAATGAAGACAATGACATGTTTAGAAACCAGAAATCTTCCTAAAATCTTATCAAAGGAGACAATAGATATCCTAATCTATTTATTAACCTGCTATATTAATGCAATCTTCAATGGCTAGATAAATTGTACAATTTGAGACAGTTGCTTTTGTAAGGAAGAAAGAACACATTCTCATAAAGATATTGTAGAATCACAAAAACCAATCATGAGTCAATCTACTTTACATTTTAAGACACTTGCTATGTTATAATGTTTATAAAGAAAAAATCATAGTGCTGAATACAATGGAAATCTACACATTTAAAAAAATCTGACAAGAGTTCATGCAAGTGTTGAAAAAACTGGGAATACTTTAGAAAACACTTTAGGAATACAATAGGCTATTCTGTTATTTCAGGGAAGGAGTATACTCCAAATTCATTATTAGGGAAATATTTAAATTTAACAATTTTTCATTTTTTTAAGTTAGACAATTCTTTTGAATGATGAATATAAATAAATTCAAAATAACTGTTATTGTCATAAATAGCAGTACACTCTTCCCAGAATATGAGGCAGGGGCATGACCATTAGTGAGACACATTACATTTCAATAAAATTATTAATTAAAGATGTAAACAAATGCACTTGTGGGGAGTGGCAATGTGGTTTAAAGGAGTTTACCTTACCAGTTCTTTTCCAGGAAGAAATGACAGGCCATAAGCTCCTTCCTTATTTAGTTACCTTGACTGACACAAAAGACAAAACAGATAAAAATGAATAAAAAGCCATACTGCATAGTGATCATTTATTCCAGGAAAATAAATGACTTTTCCTTTGTAACATCAGTGTCACCAGGACTTTTCTGAATTTTAACTTTTCTAACTTTTTTAGATGACCACCATTTTATAGTTGGCTTAGTTTATGTGTTAGCTTGATGCCATTGTGACTAAGATACCTGACAAGAACAACTTAGAAGACAGAAAGTTTATTTGGGCTCATAGTTCTAGTGGTGCCACCCTGGGTCCGCTGCTGCATATCTCTGGGCCTGAGGTGAGGCAGAACATCATGGCAGAGGAAAAGAGTTCAGAGCATGACAGTCAGGAAGCAGAGGGGGTGGGCAGGGGGAAGATAAACCCTATGAAGGCACTCGCCCCAGTCATCTACTCCTTTCAACTTGGAACTACCTCCCAGTCGTCTATCCAACTTTCCATGGATTAATCCATCAAATAGATGAATCCACTGATGAGATCAGAGCACACCTGTTCTGATCATTTCCCAGAAGCCCTACCTTTGAACCTGGCTGTATCGATGTTTTTTTCAGCCTTTTTGCTACTCTGACCAGAAGACCTGACAACCACAATCTTAGGCGAGGAACAACTTATTTGAGGCTCACGGTTTTAGAGGTCTTAGCTCATAGATGGCCAATTCCATCCTTCAGGGATTAAGGTGAGGCAGAACATCATGGCAGAAGAGTGTGGTGGAGGGAAACAGCTCAAGACATCACGCCAGAAAGCAGAGAGAGGAGAGAGAGAGAGGGAGGGAGAGGGCTCTCTCAAGCACAAAGTGTAAACTCCAAAGAGATGACCTCAAGCACCTACCTGCTCCATTTACATTCTACCTGCCTACAGTTCCTACCCAATTAACTCTATCAGGTGATTAATTCACTAATTGGGTTAAGGCTCTCATAATACAATAATTTTACCTCTAAGCCTTCTTGCTTTGTCTCCCATGTGAACTTTAGGAGGACACCTCACATTCAAACCATAACCACTAGGACACATGGTTACAAAACATGAGCTTTGGTGAGACACTCCAGATACAAACCATAGCATTGCATCTTTGGCATCAGTGGTAGAGGGTAGTCAGAGAATTGGTGACATGTTCTTTAAAATATACTCTACTCTCACAAAAATATGCTGCTACATTAAAAGAGAATAAACTTTATATCTGAGCAAATGATATAGAAATTAACTCCTCTGTGTACACGTCCCACTTCCATTTCAAGGAACATTAGTTATATATTCACATGACATCCCTGTACTTCTCTGAATTACTTGTTATTTTTCTATATTTCTGATGGATTTTGTGTCCACTCAGCAGAAATTATATTTTCTTCTTCTTTTATGAACACTTTAGCAAGTATTTTGCCTCCCACAATGTAGGAAATCACTGTTCTGCCATGAGGTGGTTTTACTACCCTCTGAAGAGCATAGAAGTGAAAAAGGCTGAAATAAAATTACATGTGGGTTTTGTTTTCTTCTTCTTATGTCACAAATAAGGAACTATGATGTCTTCCCTTTTATTTTTAATTTTTTACTTTTCCATTAATAATTGAGATGTGATAAATCATAAATTTTACACAAATATCTTATGATTAATATTTTTAAAATATTTATGCCTATGTGTATGTGTGTGTGCATGTGTATATTAAAGTTAAGGTTACTTTCACTCAAACTGTAGCAGATAGATATTGCCATTGCAAAAGTACTTTTCATGTATCTAGATAAACCTCTTGTGTTCTCTTATGAAAACATTTTTATTCAAATATACATTTAAAGAACCTATGTTATTTTATAGAAACAAATGAAAAAATTGGCAAAATACAGAATACTACTCCACAAAAAATAACTTCAGAATTGTTCATAAGAAAATGAGTTTATTAACAAAAAGTTTGAACCACATATCTTAGTTGATTTTAATTATTTATTACTCAAAGTAGTATTATTTTTCTATGTGAATTAACTTATCTAAAGACAATATCACTTAAAATTTCAGTGGATATTTACATATTTTTGATGTTAAAAAATAATACCAAAAAATTATAATTAGATAAAAAATTGTATCTAAAGATAAATCATAAAATAGGGATTAAAATAGAATATGGTCTCATAGATTTGTGGAATTTCTTCCTAAATATATTGAACTATTTGCCTAACATGCAATCACATAAATTAATAGGTTATAGCAGTTAACCTAGGGAAGGCTAAATCCTTTGCTAGTAGGGAGCTACTTACTAGTTCTCTTTAATTCCCCCAATCCATCCACCAGACATCCTAGCCTCTATCTAATATCACCTGTTCCTAAGTAAAATCAATTCAGTTTCAACCTGGTAGGGATTTCTATTTTGGAAACTCAGATAATTTTGCCATATTATTATCTTTGAAATCCTTGAATATTCTAGAAATTATAACACCTGATGGTCATTGGTTTCTCATACATATTGCTTTGTACCATTCTCTCTTCCTTGATCCAGTCTCCCTCCCTCATGTCCTTCCCAATCCCTGAATTGTCATGCTCTATAAATGTATTTTAAAAGTAAAGCAAATAAGAAACAAAGGCACTTTGGCATCTTCTCAGAACAGGGATAATGTAATCTTGTGTCTGCTTCAAGTTTCTTCTTGCAGACATACCCAATGAGTGGCTGTTACTGTCTTCAAAATCTCAATTGATTTAGGAAGAATTATTTGGGGCTATTATTGTTTCAACTGCTCTTAAATTCCACTGCAAGACCATGTTGAAACTAATTCAACCTATCTTTTTCATGTGTTTGTCCATTCTGTACCTCCTATGGGCTTATATTCTAATCCCTCATTCTTGTTGGTTGACTATTTTAGGAATCTTGTTCAAACTCATGTTGACTTCTCAAAGTCTTTCAAAGTTAAATTTCTTAAAAGTAGTATCATTCTTACTCTTTAACTTCACTCAGATTGTATATGGTGTCAGTTCAATTGGTTTCCACCTTAACTTACCTGGTGAATGGTTTTCACTAAACCTGGGTAAAGTGCAAATTTCTTGGCCAAACTTTCAAAGCCATCCATACTTTATCTGATTCTTTTTTGTGTGAAAGGGGGGAACCGGGATTGAACTCAGGGGCACTGAAAGACTGAGCCACATCCCCAGGCCTATTTGGTATTTTATTTAGAGACAGGGTCTCAGTGTGTTCCTTAGTACCTCACTAAGGCTCGCTTTGAACTCTTGATCCTCCTGCTTCAGCCTCCAAAGCCACTAGGATTACAGGCCTGGGCCACCTTGCCCTCTTAGTTCATGCAGATCTCTGCACTTTCTATTAAACTCTCTGCATCGGCTGCACTGGGTTATGTCAGGTCTGTGATGACACACATCTTGGATTTGGGGGGCTTGGCTGATTTCTAATTTCCTGGGAATGGTTCTTTTCTCTGACACAGTCACCTGCTGCTTAGCTTCCCTGCAAATTTTCATTCTTGCTGAAACTCAAATGTCATATTACATGTCTCCTTCCCTAAGCTTTTCTACATTTCTCAGTTGTTCCCCCTATTTTTTCTTTGACTGCAATATGCATATTATTCTCATAGATTTTTCCCACTTGTTCAATTGCTTTCCTTACATGGTCATCTCATTAAATTTCATATTCTTTAAAGCTGCATATATTCTGTTTACCATTGTATCCCAATTCATTTCCAAAGTGATTTACAGATCACATGTGTAAATACTAATATGTTCATATGTACACAGAAAATTTAATAATAGTTGCTGCATATTTAATCCCTTAGAATGAACCAGATAACTATGTAAAAATTCTTAGTACATTTCCTTGATTCTTGTATTCAGTGCACAAGTTCTACATTTGTATTTTCATTTACAGATTAGTGAGTGGAGACACTAAGGTGCTGGGGACTTGATATATGTCACACAAGAACTAGAGATGTAAATAAGGTTTAAATCTCACCATCTGGCATGGAAATCCAAATATAGTAAACCAATATAAGCTACATTTTTTTTAATCAATCAATATTCTCATGACTCTTTTTTTTTTTTTTGGACCAGGGATTGAACTCAGGGGCACTCGACCATTGAAACCATTAAGCCATATGCCCAGCCCTATTTTGTATTAAGGTCTCACTGAGTTGCTTAGTGCCTTCCCATTGCTGGGGCTGGCTTTGAACTCATGATTCTCCTGCCTCAGCCTCCTGAGCTCCCAGCCTCCCAGGCATGAGCCACCGTGCCTGGCTTCATTTAGATTACTCAGAAATCATAAAGTACGCAATGCTGACACCCTTCCATCATTATAGTTAGGAATAGATATAACTATCAGGGAAGCAAAGATACAGAGGTTTAATGGCTAAAGACAAAAAATAATTCTCTTCATTAAATGTTAGAAATGGGCACAACTTTTGTTTCACAAAATTCTCAGGCACCCAAGTATCTTCTCTTTATGTTTTGCAGTGATTTGTTTTGTTTTGATTTGTGCTCACTTTGGAAGGCTTCTGTTCTCACATGTTTAAGTGGCTCTAGATTTAGTCATTAGAAGCAAAGTGGACATTATTTGTTTTTGAAGAATATTTGAAGAAGATCAATGTCATTTGTATACTAAGTCCATAACTGCATACAATGGGGAGATCTTATGAGAAAATTTGTAATGTCTGGCTTACTGGATTTTATGTATTTTTTAATGTTTTTTTTAACCTTTAGCTAATGAGTTAATGGCCCCAAGAATCTTTAAGGAGTTCATAATATTTAACTTATATAAAAGAAATTGAGTCTCTCTCCTGTGAGAAATAACTAGAGTTTGGTATTGTAATGAAATAAGTTAAGTATGCTCATTTTCTCAAAGAACTTCTAACCTAGTAAAATACACAAAGTTGAGAAGAGCTATGTAATTCAAGTCAGACATCAAATATATAACATGAAATAGGGCCAAATATGTGCCAAGTAGCAAGCCTAGCACAGGATAAATTAGCTTTCCCACCCACTGGTGTCAGAGAGTTGCTTGTAATGAATGATTCATCCTTTTTCCTATTCACTTTTAGCCATTGCCTTCATTTGGAAATGTTCTTCAAACAAAATAACAACACACTGTTACACTACATACCTTGTCGAGCATGGTTTTACTTACTGATTCCCATTATTGAGGGCAGATGTTACACACACTTACCTTCACCATTTTGACATTTTTGCATTACTTAATGTTCATCCATTAGCAGGTATCCCATTAGCTTTGCATCACAGAACTGATCACAGAACTCTTTGAGGTCAGATTCACATCAATAGAGACTCAATCTAAATTGCAGCATTTAAATCTAGGAAGGACCATAAAATATCATTTTGCACTGCTTCTTATTTTACCAATTACAAAACAGAGACTCACCAATTTATCTAGAAGCCTAAATTAATTCTCCATATTTCAACTCAATATATTCCCATACTCTCCAAAGAGTATTTTATAGCCAATCTGGTCTCTGGAATCTAAACTTGAATTTACACATATATTTGGAAAAACTGCAAATAAGGAATCTTTTATATAGTGCATACTAGAACTATTTCTTTCATATTTTAAATAAGATAGTTGAGATGATAATTTTAGTATTTACTGAATGGCATTATTAAATATATCACTTTAATTAGAATTTTTCTTGATACAAAGGGTATTGTTTTGGTATTTTGCATAAAAATGTTTCTGGGTGTCCCTTCCTTTGACATGGACATACCAAATTGGACAATTCTTCCAACATATTTCCATTAAGAGAAATAACAGCTTATTTTATTTTTTTAACTTGGTCTTTCAGTCATGATACAAATTAATCACATTCCCAGTACCAGAGTAATTTATAGATTGGGTTGTGAATTAACTCTCAGATTTAAGGATACTTTTGATTTTACATATTATGAGACTAAATCTGCAAAAAATCTAATTATACAATTTGTGTATTATTAATTCAGCTGCCCTATTGCTCACCAATCAAAGTTTGGAACTGAATATTACAAAAGTTTTACACACACACACACACACAAACATACTTTTTGTTTTTTTTCCTTAGAGGATATAGTTTGAGAAAATATTGGAATGGAATTTAAGAAACCTTGGGTCTATTTTTTTTATGTAACTAAATGATCTTGACTCATTAATGCCACCTCCATGAATATCAATTTCTTTGATGATTAACAGGATTGACTAACATTTTCCAAGGTATTTGGCCATGTTGAACCATGATCAATAAACTTCTGAGAACTCTTATAATAAGCTGGATTCTAGAAGAATGAAGAGAAATGACTCCTGTCATTGCCATTTAAGGTCCAATGCTGTTGTGGAGGCCTGGGGAAGAGCCATCACACGTGAAGGCCTATGGCTATCCACGACCTTGCTTCACAGAGCTGGAAACCGTATTTCAGGATGTAGTAATATGCTTCATACCTGCAGAAGTTCCATGTTATCAGTACACATTCAGATCATGTCTTTTAGGAGTCAAAGCTACTAATAAAGTCCACACAGTATTGATGTAAGGATCCTAGGTTTGATTTCTTTGTGTGGAGCAAAATTATAATCACTGAATTATCAATTTAATTTTATTTACCCATGCAATTTTTTTTTTTGGAGAGTTTACATAGGAAACTAACTTGTAATCCAAGAACTACTTGTCAAGCATGGAAGCACAAAAGCAGAACTAGGTATTATAGAAAGGTATATAGTTAAAAAAAAAAGGAACAAAAATAACTACATGAGTTTAAACTTCTCAAAATAGACAGTCCACAAATTCTTTGTTCCAGGCTCCAAGAGATAAGAAACCCATGGCATAATGTAAATAATTGAAATTTCAACTGATCTGAGTAGTATTCTATTGGCCTTGTTGATTTGAATTATAACTCAAACTCCTTCTCTTAGGTGGACCAGTAACACATTTTCTAGACCACAATTTAGATAGCACTAGAATAGAGGACCATTTCATGTGAAGCCATGGAAACAAGATGACCATAATTTGCTATTTTATACCTGTTTTTCTGACTGTCATATTTAAAAGCCTTTACCTTTAACAAGTTTTTTTTTTCATCAAACAGAGTGAATGAAATTGTTAGGGACAATTTTTTTTTTTATCACTATGATCATATTCCTAAATCTCTTTACCTTAAGTAGCAGATGCTGCTGCCAGGCCAGTTTACCCTCTTCCATGAGAGGAGCCTCAACTTCAAATGTCCATCACCCACCTGTTTTACCTAAGGCCTTTCTGTGTAAACCAAAGCCCTCTCTGCCCAGGGTACTAGAAGGGAAGTCCAGACTGCCAGTGCCAGGAGCTGTCTTGGATTAAAGACTGTTAGCAGTTATTGCTCACACCCAGCCCTCCTTTTGACACATCTAGGCCTGTGTTTAAAGATTCCTAAAATTCTCCAACAGGATTGTGCTCAGTTTGCTCACAGTGGGATCCTGCTTGCACCCTTTATTTGCTTTCTCTCCTTCCTATTTCATCTTCCTATGATCCAAACACTGTTCATGGAATCATTTTCCAAATTATCCATTTGTACTATGATCTTTGTCTCCATGTCTACTTTTGGAAGAACAGAAAACAACCCAATTAGAAATGATTCACTGAGCTTCTTCTATTAGTGGATAGTTTGCACTGTTTTATCTCATTTCCTTTTTCAAATTTAACAAGTTACTCTTCAAGGGTCTTCACAATGTGTTTTGCATACAATTTTAAAACATTGTTCAAGTAAAGAATGAGCTTAAAATTCTGAGTGACAGTTTTTCATTGGACTTAGATAACTGTGTCTTAGAGACTTGAAGGTAAGATCATTAGGAAAAAAGTTGGTGGTAAAAAGGAAACTTTACAGACAAATTGGGTTTTGAGCAAGTTTTGAAGATATCTGTGCAACTGTGCATATCATGCTTTTGGGGCCCAATGAACTTGAACTGTAATTGGAAGACTACATGGGGAGTTTGTAGATAATATTTGAAAAGAGAAGAAAGCATATTGCAAGAATTATGGACAATAGGTTAAAGAGTACAGCAACCATACATGATGGAGTAGCACTGATGTATTTTACAATATAGAAGAATGATATTATAAATGAAGCTGTAGTCTAGTTATACAAATCTGACATCAGCAAATAGCACTGTAAGAGAAACTAGGATAAAAGACAATTGATCTGTTGTTAAAACTGACCCAAATAAATATTTTTCCAAGTTATCCAATACCTAGCTGTGCCATATTCAGGGCTCAGGCACCTTTCAGGAAAAATTGATCATATTGGCAAAAAGAGATTAGAAAGGACAGAGTAGGCAAAAATTGTCTTCATGCCATAAGGCACTAAATAGGAAATAAGCAGAGGCCCAAGCATGTGGGCATCACACATCATTATGCATAAACAGAGTCCCCTGGAGCTCTGATAGCTGTTCTCATCCAGGTTTCAAAGCAAGTAATACGAAAGTGCCAATGAAAATGGGTTTTCTGTCTAAGGATGAAATTAGCAAAGAAGAAGAGCAGCTGCACTGGAGAGCTCAGTTCTAGGAAGGAGCACGCCCTGGAAGCAGAGAGATAAAGTGATGCTCGGGGAAAGACACAGAATGAGACATGGACACTTTTGCTTCCACAAAATGAGACTTCCATTGCAGTCTCAGAAACCTAGTGATGAGGTCCAGGATAGAGGTCAGGGAAGAGAACATGACTAAATTTTATATACAAGTGATTCCTAGTAAAATGCATACGTATATGTATCATTACAGTACTTTATTCATAGGACAGACTTAAAATGGTCTATCTTCTCCAGAGGGATTATGAGAGTTTAATAAGTGAGCCATATATAAAAAATATGTCATTCCACCATTATGGTAACATAATGTTAGAAGAGCAATGGAAGGTGTTGAGGAATTTAAAGCTCATGCAAGGGACAGATGGCTTGGGTTTAAATCTTAGCTCTGCCATGGGAAAAGTGATGCATTCACTCAACTTCAGATAGTTATTTTGGAGATTCAAAGAAAACAGTGCACACAAAATTCTTAACACAAAGCTTGTATTAATATCCGCAGGCCCAAACCCACAAGGGATCCTGGAATAGACCAAATTGAGGTCTATGCACCTGAAGCAGAGAGAGCACACCCAGGGAAGCCATATGGCCCATCAGTGAGGAGGATTTACAAGAGATCTAACTGCAGTTTTGGTTCAGGAAGAGTTTTAAGAAGTAAGGATTTATTCTAGATTTTATGCTTTCCAGGGTAGGGCAAATTTCATAATTAGGTTTCATAATTTTTATTTAGAATGCAAAAGGAATAAAGCTTTATCACAGGTGGAGAAAAGTAGTGACATATATTAGGCAAAGGTGACATGTTGGGTTACCTGTTGGGTTCTATTGTGTTGTCTTTTTATTCAGACATGATTACTGAGAGGCTTCGTTTTGCCTTGTTTCACTGTGGTCATGGAGTAACCCTGGAGAGTATCTTATGAAACTCCTTCATGTTCTGTAGCAGACAAACTTCTACAATCACCCCCGAGCCTCCACGCTTCCTGATATTCATGACGGTAATTTTCTTCCTTAGATAGGGGAAGGTCTAGGAATTGGTTTCAAAGGAATAGATTGTTGGTAAAAGCCAGAGGGTGTCACTTTCCATGGTTAGGTTGTGAAGACTGACTTCTGTTTTATGAGTTCTCTCTCTCTCTCTTTTGCTAACTTTCTTTGACTCTTTCCCTTGACTTTTTGGCCTATTCTCTTTGGGGAAGAAAGCTCCCAGGAACTGGAAGTGGATCCTAGCCAACAGTCAGTGAGCAATTGGGGATCCTGGCTGGCACCTGGCATGAGCTCTGAGCTCATGAACTACTCAGCCCGATAAGAATGTTTTATCTAAGGCATTGGACCACACAAGTCCCATCATGTAGTCTGCTAACAATGTGATTTAGGGTACATATCTGACTTTTCTCTTGGAGGTTGCACTCTGAGTAGCTGAGGTCTGTTCTGCCTGTCTATGTATTATCTAAGCCATAGCAGAAATTCTGGGCATCCAGGCTCCCAGGAGAGTTTCCCTGGTAAATAACAATTTGCATATGTTGCCACACTTTGTTGCTGTGAGAATAAAGGATTCCTGAGGATTCCTCTTGGAAAGAGCATCTGGAAGCTAGTGCCCACCTTCTCCTAGATCTCTTTCTATGCACCTTATCCTTCTGCTGATGTTAATTTACATTATTTCACCATAACCATGAGGATACTAGGTACTTTGAATCCTATGAATCTATCCAGCAAATTCTGGAGTCTCAAGATGGATTTGGCTTCTGAACACAGTCGCAGAGCAAAGCATCCTTGTCTCTTGTCTGATTCCTTGATTTTTTTAAAAGGAATCTCCAAGTGCATATAATAAGTGCAGAGTAAATATCAGCATAATAGTTTTCTTTAAAATTACTCAACTCTCCTCTTGATAGCACAAAAGGCTTTCTAGAAAGAGACAAGTCCCTGCTGAGTTTTAAACATTTATTTAACAAGCAGTTAAAGGAGAAGCCAATCCATATTCAGTGATCAGCCACTGCAAAAAGCATGTGCAGGAAAATTTATGGAATATGAATGTAATTACAAATATTTCTATCTTGGAAGACCTCAGATAAATGTGGCTCCCTTGTTCATGGATTGGCAGAATTAATATTGTCAAAATTACCATACTACCAAAAGCATTATGCAGATTAAATGAAATTCCAATCAAAATCCCAAAGACATTCCTCATATGAATAAAAAAAGAAGTCATGAAATTCATCTAGAGAAATACAAGACTCAGAATAGCTAAAGCAATCCTTAGCAAGAAGAGTGAAGCAGGTGGCATCACTATACCAGACCTTAAATTATACTACAGAGCAATAGTAACAAAAACAACATGGTATTGGCACCAAAATAGACTGGTAGACAAATGGTACAGAATAGAGGACACAGAGACTAACCCACATAAATACAGTTATCTTATATTAGACAAAGGAACCAAAAACATACATTGGAGAAAATATAGCTTCTTCAACAAATGGTGCCAATAAAACTGGAAATCCATATTCAATGAAAAGAAATGAAACCCCTATCTCTAACCATGCACAAAACTCAACTCAAAGTGGATGAGGGACCTAGGAGTTAATCCAGAGAACCTGCATTTAATAGAAGAAAAAGTAGGCCCAAATCTCCATCATATTGGATTAGGCCCCTACTTTTTCTTTGATAAGACTCCTATAGTGCAAGAATTGAAATAAAAAAATTAATAAACAGGATGAATTCAAACTAAATCTTCTTCTCAGCAAAAGGAATAATCAGTGAGGTGAATAAAAAGCCTACATCTTGGGATCAAATTTTTACCACTTGTACATCAGATAGAGTACTAGGGTATATAAAGAACAAAAAGCTAAATGCCAAAAACCAAATAACCTAATCAATAAATAGGTCAAGGAACTCAACAGACACTTCTCAGAAGGTGATATATAATCAATCAACAAATATATGAGAACATGTTCAACATCTCTAGCAATTAGAGAAATGCAAATCAAAACTACTCTAAGATTTCATGTCACTCCAGGCAGAATGGCAGCTATTAAGAATACAAACAATAAGTGTTGGCGAAGATGTAGGGAAAAGACACACTCAGACATTGCTGGTGGGACTGCAAATTGGTGCAGCCAATATGGATAGCAGTATGGAGATTCCTTGGAAAACTGGGAATGGAACCATCTTTTGACCTAGCCATCCCACTCCTCGATCTGTACCCAAAGGACTTAAAAACAGCATAGCCACATCAGTGTTTATTGCAGCACAATTCACAATATCTAAACTGTGGAACCAACCTAGATGCCCTTCAGCAGATAAATGGATAAAGAAAAAGTGGTATATATACACAATGGAATATTATTAAAGCAATAAAAGTGAGTAAAATCATCGCATTTGGAGGTAAATGGATGAAGTTGGAGAATATAATGCTAAGTAAAGTTAGCCAATCCCCCCCAAAACAAATACCTAATGTTTTCTTTGATGTAAGGAAACTGATTCATAGTGGGGCTGGGAGGGAAAGCATGGGAAGATTACAGGAACTCTAGATAAGGTAAAGGGGAGGAAGGATAGGGGAGGGAGCAAGGGGTGTAAAAAAGATGGTGAAATGAGATGAACATCATTACCCTAAGTACGTGTTTGAAGACCCAAATGATGTGAATATACTTTGTTTACAACCAGAGATATGAAAAATTATGCTCTATACATGTAATATGAATTGTAATGCATTCTGCTACCATATATAAAAATTAGAATTTTTTTTTAAAAAACAAAAAATGTTGTGAGTGGGGGAAATATAAAAACCTGGAAAGACCTATTTTGTTTCCATGTGATTGTCTTTCTCAAAATAATTTTTCTAGACCCTGAAAAGTAAACTACATTAAAATTGTGAATCAGAACCTTTCTCAGACAAGATCAGGCATCTTTTTTTCTTCTAACTTAAAATTATCACTTTTACCAGAAAAAAAAATATATATATACATACATACATACATACATACATACATTCATATATGTGTGTGCATACACACTAAAATTCAAATACATCTAAATATATTTTATATAAATTTAATATTTAATAATTACAAAATATTTTAATATGCCCTATATGATTTCCATCCTGTGGATAAAGTTTCTGACAAGAAAATATGTCATTACAACTTTCTGCTATTTGAGATATTATAGAAGTCTCTATTGTAAAAATTATGCTCACTAAATGTCCATTAGCTTCTAATTTGTACTGATCATAATATTAAGTGTCATAGATTTGTCATGACAAAATCACTATCTTTTCTTGATCTTATAGTTACAAAATAATGTATAATAATAAAATTTGAATTATATTTATGAACTCATTTAATTACTATTGCATGTAGTCATTGAATTGAAAAATAATGCATTTTAAAGATATGTTCAGATATATTTCACTACTGTTATTTCATCATAAAATTACATAGCTTTAAGATTTGTTTTGCTTAGTACTTTCCTGGCATGTAGATTTAAAGACTTTATTATATTATATACTTAAAACAACAGATGTTGCAAATATTTTCTTCAGTGGGTTTTTAATGTTTTAAGACCTCTTTAACACAGTCTCTTTACTGAATCCCTTAAAGGAGTATTTAACTTTCATGTGACAATTACTAAAATGAATTCAGCATTCTCAGCACAAAAGAAAATATTACCTGGTATCTAAATAGAATCATCACATTTAAAAATAATGTTGAATTATAAAGAAGCATACATTTTTCACAGAAGGAGTAATGTTGAATTATAAAGAAGTATACATTTTTCACAGAAGGAGATTCATGGAAACAAATAACTCTTCAAACATTTTTATACAATATATAATCCCCAAGAAAGCGAGTAAACTGAAATTATTATTTTTTTGTACGTGACCTTAATTTGTTTTCCATGTTTTTGTTTTCTTACAATATTGTATTCTAAAATTTTCATTTAATTTTGCATTCTGAATTTCTGTTTTTTTTTTTTTAGAATTGAAGGAACTAGAATGTAAAATGTAAAATATTTTCTTTGCATGTTGTGTTTCTGGTGGTCTATAAGCCTTCTTTATCTCTGTCACTATTTGTTTCATCATTACTAGAGACACAGCAAACCATTTATTAAACCAGTTTCATACTCATAGTTATATACTTGCTAAAACCAGATTAGCCAGAAACTAACACTGCTGTGAGATGGACTTGTGCATGGATTATTTATGAACCTTGCTCAAGATAATATGGCCATGGATAGAAACTTGAATTATTGCAAAAGCATAGTTGCCATAGTGACTAAAGTGCTCAGTGTGGGCCATAGATATGAAATATAAAGGTAAGCCATTGGGAGTACAAGTGAAGAATATATCCCACTTGACAGCTCCCATGATTTGAGTATAGAATTGTCAATATATTATCTAGCTATTTCTTTTCAAAATGCAGGTATGATGCCCAGGTTTTAAAAATATAAGAAATATCCTTATTGGTAAGCTACATTAATACAAAATAACCTTTAATGACCCTATCCTATATAATGTATTTAAGAAGAAGTTAAAATTTATAAATAATTTATTTTCCTACATATTTAGTTTCAAGCTGCCATGGAAACTCCTGGAGAAGTTTCTAAATCAACTATATATCACACAGCCTATATATCTGACATTCCACCCATCTCTATTTACCCCTTATACACTTTAAAAACATGAACAGAAATTTCTATTATATGAAAAGGAATAATTCATTACAAAAATTCATATGAAACATTAATATCATCAAAAGTCAAGTGTCTATAGATGTCAGATCTGATCTCAGCTAATCTTCTACAGAGATAAATGATGTACCAGCTACTTACATGTTCCCAAACCAAGGATCTTTGAATACTTGGCTTGATAAAATGTCAGAAATAGTCAGCTATATGGTCTTGAGTTCATGGGTCACATGGTCTTGTTTTAGTCAGGTTTTGCATTGCTGTGACCAAAATAACCAACAAGAACAACTTAGAGGAGGAAAGGATTATTGGGAACTCAAGGTTTCAGAGGTCTCCATCCATACACAGTCAACTCCTTTGCTCTCAGGCAATAGGGAAGGGCCCAGGGGAGGAGAGATGCTTAGGTTTTGCTGGGGTCAGGAAACAGAGGGTAGGGAACCAGAGGGAGAGGGAAGGTGCTACTGTAGTACTGTAGTCTCAGCTGCCCACAGTTCCCTCCCAGTGAGTCTGTTCACACCAGCATGGGCGAATTAGGTTGTAGCCCTCACAATCCAGTCATTTCACCTCGAAATATCCCTGCATTGAGGAGAGCTTTTGGAGGACACCTCATATCAAACCCATAATGAGTTCTGATGTGAAGGGATTGGGGGAAAGAAAAGGCAGGCAACATTTTTGAAGGTTTTAATCTAACTCTGTTTTCCTGTGTTTATTTGAAAACATATCCAGGGACAGTTTCTTCCTGAAGAGAATTTCGATTCCTTAGTTAAGAATACACATAGCCATTCTAAGATAAGACTAAGTTATTTTCCTGAATTATATTTAGTTATTCATTTTAAAACTACAAAATTTAATTAAAATGTAGAAAATTGCCGATTAGTGTGATTATATTACCTATTTATTACTATGATTATATTGCCTAAACTATGATTCATAAATCATTTTCATTTGTAATTAATAAATTATCATCACACTGTCATATTAGCATATACATATATGTTTGTGTTTATGTATCTTAAATGAGTAGATAACTATCATTTAAATATTGTCTTTTAATATTTTGGTGTCTATTTACCTGAAAATTTTATAATTTTATTTTCTATTAATGCTGAGTAATATTCCATTGTATGTATGTATGTATGTATGTATGTATGTATATATGTATGTATATACATATATATCTATATCTATCTATCTATCTATCTATAAAATCTCACATTTTCTTTATCCCTTTATCTATTGTGGGACATCTAGGTTGCTTCCATGGTTTAGCTATTGTGAATTGAGCTGCTGTAAATATTGATGTGGCTGCGTCACTATAGTATGCTGATTTCAAGTCCTTTGGGTATAGAAGGAGGAGTAGGAAAGCTTGGTCAAATGGCAGTTCCATTCCAAGTTTTCTGAGGAATTTCCAGACTGCTTTCCAAATTGGTTGTGCCAATTTGCAGTGCCACCAGCAGTGTATCCTCGTCATTCATTATTGTTGTCTGTGTTCTTGATAATTGCCATTCTGACTTGTGTGAGATGATATCTTAGAGCACTTTTGATTTTCATTTCTCTAATTACTAGAGATGTTGAACATTTTTTCATATAGAATATCATGCTAAGCAAAGTAAGCCAATCCCTAAAAGCCTCCTGGATAAGTGGATGCTGATCAATAAAGGGGGGGACCTGGGAAAAATGTAGGAACTTCGACAGGGCAAAGGGGAAGGAGGGTTAGGGAGGGGGAAAGGGGGCAGGAAAGATGGTGGAATAATGTAGACATCATTATCCTAGGTACAGGTAAGACTGCACATATGGTGTGATGCTACATCATGTACAACTACTGCTACAATTATACAATGAATCAAAATGCGTTCTGCTGCAGTATATACCTAATTAAAATAAATAAATTAATTACAAATTTGGTGTCTAAAATAATGTTATTTCAGTAACATAAACCTGTTTGACAAGTGTCATAAAGTCTCTAAGAGATATCTCTGTGTATTCTTTCTATTTTGGAATCTGAGGAGAACATTAAATTTTTTTATTTCTTTTTTTAGTGTGATACTTTTTACAGCAGACTCCTCCCAAAATAATACCAACTGCACTTCTGCAAACTGAAATTTCCTGCAAATGTAGAATTTTTTTTATTTGTAAATCTTGATCCATCTAATTACTGCTGAACACTATTTCATACAATACCATAACTATTTAATTACATAAATTCAGTTTATAAATAAGACCATTATACCAGATTTACTGTTAGCATGAAACTAATTCTGAAAACTGTAAATTTAAAACAATTCCAAGTACTATGTTGGGAGATTTAGGAGAGAAATGTGCGAGGCAACATCTCTGGCCTGAGAGAATTCACTATGAAATCCTTATTAGTCTTGGTATCAAAACAATAATGTTAGAAAAACTCTCAATAGATGTTGTCTTATTTAATGCTTACTCTGGAGGACATGCTATGCTAAATATTTGAGGAAGTAATAATTCATTTAATAAAACAACCCAATGATGTGATTATAGAAATGAGATATAAAATATGCAGCATCAAAACATGTATTTTTCACTGTGTTGCATTGTGAGGCTGAAGGGTCAAACTTGCTAATTGCAAATACTTTTTCTTCTGTAAAGTCTCCAGCAATTGCTTATTCTCTCTGCCTCAGTTTCCTTACTTTGTTCTCAGAATAACACATAGCATTTGTTCAGTTGTGTGTAAAATTATTCAAAAGCATTAAATAAGAACATGATTTAATATGTTTAGGGCAGTATTTATAATTAGTGTTTAATAAATATTATTATTCAAATAAACATAATTGATAATTTTTTCTATCTCGATAATAAACTATGACTTATATTCAAAGTTTATACGCTTGAGTTTAAATGTATGACATTTCTGTCTCATTCTATGATGTTACAAGTTTATGGGTCTTGACTTAGGAGAACAGAAGAACTTGGTGTAATTTAGAGTTAGAGGTGTTAGTGTAAGAATCATGAATTTAAGGGTTGGGGTTGTGGCTCAGTGGTAGAGCACTTGCCTAGCATGTGTGAGGCCCTGGGTTCAGTCATCAGCACCATGTAAAATAAATAAATAAAATAAAGGAATTTTTTAAAAATTATGGATTTATATTGTAATTATAATATTTGACCAGGAAGCCCAAGTAAGTATTCATTAAAATCTGGAAAAAATCAAAAAAATCCATGCCATTTATTGGTCCTTGATTTTACTTTTTGCACTTTAGGAGTCTTGTTAAGAAAGTCAGATCCTAGGCCATTATGTTGAGGATTTGGGCCTGATTTTTCTTCTTTTAGGTACAGGGTCTCTGCTCTACTGCCTAAGTCTTTGATACGCTTTAAAGAAATACAGTAGATCAACAAACATATGTAAAAGTGTTCAACATCTCTACCAATCAGAGAAATGCAAACAAAACTACTCTATGATTTCATCTCACTCCTGTCAGATTGGCAATCATCAAGAATACATGTAACAATAAATGTTGGTGAGTATGTGAGGGAAAGGGAATACTCACTCATTTTTTGCTGGTGAGACTGCAAATTGGTACAACCACTCTGGAAAGCAGTCTGGAGATTCCTCAGAAAATTTAGAATGAAACCACCATTTGACCCAGCTATCCCACTCCTTGGTGTATACCCAAATGAGTTAAAATCAGCATACGTCAGTAATGCAGTCACATCAATGTTCATAGCATCTTACTTAATTCTCAATAGCTAAATTATGGAACCAACCTAGGTGTCCTTCAATAGATGAATGGATAAAGAAAATGTATATATATATTCAATGGAATATTACTCAGCTCTAAAGAAGAATGAAATTATGACATTTGCCAGTAAATATATGGAGTTGGAGAATATCATGCTAAGTGAAATAAGCCAGTTCCAAAACAGCTAAGGCTGAATGTTTTCACCAATAGGTGGATGCTAATTCACAATAAGGTGGCGGGCAGGGAGGGGGGAACTACAGAAGAATAGCATTACCTTATGTTAGGTAGAGGGAAGTGAAGGGAGGGGAGAGTAGGGAATGTGGGGATAGGAAAGATAGTAGAATGAAAAAGATATATTACTTTAGGTATGTATTTGTCTGCATGACCAATATGATACTACAACATGTACACTAAGAAAAATGAGAAATTATATCCCATCTATGCATGATATATCAAAGTACATAATGTATTCTATTGTCATGTATAACTAAAACAAATGTTTTGTTGTTGTTGTTGTTTTAAGAATACAAATAGGAATAAATATTGGTGATGATGTGGAGAAAAGGGTACAGTCATATATTGCTGATAGGACTTCAAATTGGTGCAACCACTCTGGAAAGCAGTATGGAGATTCCTCAGAAAACTTGAAATTGAACCACTATTTGATCCAGTCTGCCCACTTCTTGGCTTATATCCAAAGAACTTAAAATCAGCATACTATCATGACACAGCCATATCAATATTTATAGCAGTTCAATTCACATTAACTAAACTCTAGAACCAACCTAGGTACCTTTTAAAAAATGAATGGATAAAGAAAGTGCAGGTTATATACACAATGGAATATTACTCAGCCCTACTGAAGAATGAGATTATGGCACTTGCCAGTAAATGGATGGAACTGGAGACTAGCAGGCTAAGCAAAATAAGCCAGTCTCCAAAAATGAAAGGCCAAATTTTCTATGTGATATGCAGATGCTAACACACAATAAAGGCAGGGAGGGAAGAGTATATAAATTCAGTGGATTAGACAAAGGGGAACAAATGGAAGGGTGGGGATAGGAATAGAAAAGACAGCAAAATGAATCAGGTTTCACTTTCTTATGTTCATATATGAATATACGAATATACGACCAGTGTAACTCCAGATCCTGTACAACCACAAGAATGGTATCTTAATTAGAATGTTACAATACATTTACATATAATAGATCAAAATACACTATACTGTCATGTATATCTAAAAACAACAATGACAACAACATCATCAACAAAAACAAAACAAATAGAAGATATCGTGGTTACCTTCTTCTCTGATGCTTTACCATGGAAGTGGTACTGCTATTTTACAAAATTACAGGCCCAAAGATGTGAAATCACTTGCCTAACATTACCAGGTAGGAAGCAGCAGAGTTGGGATTCGAACCCAGTTCTATGGACTGTAACACTGTATTTCATTACAGCTAATGGATATGATCTTTCCTGGATGAACCGAGCCCAAGGTACAGCATGAAAATAAGAATCTTTTAAAAAGATGGTCAAAATATTTTATTCTTAAATTCCAATAGCATAGAAAATTTAGCCTGAACAAGTAGAATAACATTATCATTTTACATTTAGAATTGTATTTTTAAAGACATCAATCAAAAATTAAAAGTGTGCAAAAGTTCAGGTAATTGAGCATTGAACAAAGGAATGTTATGGCTAAAAAATAAAATAAAATAATTTTAACCCTGAGTAGTTGAAAACTGAATATCCTCAGAAGTGCACATTGACCCTGAGAAGCCAGAGCTTAAGGGGCTGTACAACATGATGTTAAGAAACAAAGGAATAGAAGTATGCTGACATTTAATAATTATCCCAGATATACTGTAGATTGTGAACTGAAATTCTGTACAGAAATTGGATGTTAAATTTGGAGGCAAAACTCTTTGAGTCTCTGACAATGTCTCATATTCTAAATCACAAAATGGAACAGCATTTGGTTGAATAATTTTCTTTATTCTGTTCTCAGGATGAACATCCACTCTATATGCTGAGAACCTTTTCAGAAGGAAGTTGTTCAAGAGGCAGTAAGTATGTAAATCCACTAATTACATTACTGCAAATACCAATAATACATCCAGTAGTTGCTTCCTCAAGAAAACAATGTAGTCTCCACAATATATTCACTATAAAGTAAACTAAATATTTGTCTGACTGCTGAATAGAATTACTGTCACAGTAGTTGGTAGCAATATGAATCCTGATGGTATAAGCCGCCTGCACAGCCACTTGTCTTCTCAATGAGTCATGAACTTAGAGATGCCGGCAACTTCTCCATCGGCCTGAGATGCAGATATTGTATGGAAAATTCATCTGAACAAATATTCATTTAACTGCATCATTATTATTATTTTGCTGACATCTGTTACAAAATCTCAAAGAAGAGCAATTTGAAATTGCTTTTGCATTCAGAATCAACTTAAAATACATACACATCACTAAGGAGAATTTTGTGTATGTTTCTTAAACCTGAGATGGGTCATGTATTCACTAGTGTTGTAAAATAATTTGTTCAGTGTAACTTACTAAAGCACTTTAAGAGCCAGTTTTGTTTTTAATTTAATTTGAATTGTTTTCAAATGAAATACATCATTAAAATATACTATATAAGAAAAAGGGATGACTTTATTATTGGTGTTGTTATTGTGCATTACTGTATAAATCATATAATTCTCTGGTGTCCAGGCCTAGACTGCAGTATTCTTTCCTCTATAAGAGGATGGGATATTTTCTATAGCCCATAAAGGTTGTAATTTTTCTGATAAATAGTATAATATTTTGCCATTCATGCTATACTATCAAACCAACATTTCTAGAGAGAGCAAAATCATTGCATGTGAATATTATATGAAAAGTAAACTCAATATTGTTCTTCCTCAAACAGGATTTCCTTTCATGTTTATTCTATATCGTTGTCAATTGTACATACACATATCTCTGTGTTTCTCATGAAATGATAAAGGTACAAGTTTTCACTTGGCTTTATAGAACTTGAGTCTTAAAATGATGCTTGTGTTCAGTATTTAATGGACCATTCAGCTGTTTCTTTTCAGAAGTCCTATTGGCATTTATTTGATGGTGGCAATTTTTTAAGGTCACCTGCAGCCTCCCCTCTGGGGAGAATTTTTGCCCTCTGGTGTCCAGGCCTAGACTGCACAACGACAGGTCATTGTGGCAATGAAAATGATACCTACATCTAAAAATGTGCTTTAGTGAAGCAGTAAAATAAGACTTTATGTTAACTGTCACATAATAATATGATGCCATAGAAGTATGGGTTATTTTCCAAAATCAAATACACGTATAAATAGATTTTTAAAATGGATGTAAAACCACCTTTGTGATCACCATTAAGACTCTACCTCCAAATGGGTTCTTTGGGTATTTGTAGCTTAATTATTCATTTTTCCTAAAATGTAATATCAAGCAAATATTTCATTCTCATGATTATGAAAAGTAGGATTGCCTCTGCTTCTTTCCTTACTTCTTACTTTTACATGAATTCTTTTGGATTAGACTTTTTATTTGCTTTAATTAGCATCACATTGAAAATTTCTTTCCTCTCTCCTGTGCACTTGTATTATTCTCATATCTGCAGAAGCTCTCTTCAACCTCTTCTTCAATACATTCTGCTAGAAAAAAAGCTATTCTTTCCTTGGGGTAGTCTTAATAGTTTTTATTCTGCAGAAAGGCAATGCATACTTTAAATTTTACAAAGGGAGATGACAAAGCTTGGGGCCACTGTTTTTAAAATTTTAATTTGTTATGTATGACAGCAAAACGCATTATAATTCATATTATACATATAGAGCACACTTTTTCATGTCTCTGGTTGTACACAAAGTAGAGTCACACCATTTGTGTCTTCATACATGTACTTATGTTCATAACATTCCACCATCTTTCCTACCTACATATCCCCTCCCTTCTACTCCCTCCCCTTTGCCTTATCTAGAGTTTATCTAATCCTTCCATCCCTTGCCAACCACATTATGAATCAGCATCCTTAAATCAGAGAAAATCTGGCTTTTTTTTTGGAATTGGCTAACTTCACTTAGCATTATATTCTCCAACTCCATCCATTTACCTGCAAATGCCATGATTTTATTTTCTTTTAATGCTGATTAATACTCTATTATATATAAATACCACATTTTCTTTATCTATTCATCTACCAAAGGGCATCTAAGTTGGGTCCACAGTTTAGCTATTGTGAATTGTTCTGCTATAAACATCTATATGGCTGTGTTCCAGCAGTGTGTTGTTTTTAAGTCCGTTTTTCTTAAATTTATTTTTAGGTGGTACTGAGGATTGAACCCAGTGCCTCACACATGCAAGGCAAGCACTCAACCACTGAGCCACAAACCTGGTACCCTGATTTTAAGTCCTTTGAGTATAAACCAAGGAGTGAGATAGCTAGGTCAAATGGTAGTTCCATTTGTAGTTTTCCAAGGATTCTCCATACTACTTTCCATATTGGCTGTACCAATTTGCAGTCCACCAGCAATGTATGTGCCTTTTCCCCCACATCCTTGCCAACACTTATTGTTTGTATTCTTAATAGCTGCCATTCTAACTGGAGTGAGATGAAATCATAGAGTAGTTTTGATTTGCATTTCTCTAATTGCTAGATATATTACACATTTTTTCCTATTTTTGTTGATTGATTATATATCTCCTGAGAAGTGTCTGTTCAGTTCCTTGGTACATTAGAAGAGAAATTAGGCCCAAATGTCTGTCATGTTGAATTAGGCCCAAATTCCTTAATAAAACTCCTATTGTGCAAGAATTAAAATCAAGAATCAATAAATGGTTTCAAACTAAAAAGCTTCTTTTCAGCAGAAGAAACAATCAATGAGGTGCATAGAGAGCTTATAATTTGAGTACATTTTTTTATCACACACACATCAGATTGAGCACTAATCTCTAGTATATATGAAGAATTCAAAAATCTTAACACCAAGAATCCAAATAACCTAATCAAAAAAATGAGCCACTTGTTTTTGTCTTTTATATTTTTATTCAGAGACTTTAACTTATAAAATAAATCTACATTATCCCAAATTTATCTCACTGGAATGAAAGACCAATATACAACAATTCCTTCGGAATTTGTCCTTCATTTTATTTGGCCAAACAGGCATCCAATTGTTGAATTGAATATTTTATTAGTTAGCATCATCTATAAGAAAAAATAATGTAAACGTTAGAAAGTTCTTTTCCTATTTCATGGGTAAATCCACATGTTTATTGCTTCCACCTTTTAAAATTGTTCCAATTATATTGCAGTATACATAATTCTTATTTTATTCATATATTTTCCATGATTTTTAAAATTTTGCTGCACAAAGTGATTTGTTGTAATATCTTTTATTGAGGATAAAAAGTGAAATGAAAAATACACCAGTTAACTTCCAAACTGCTAACTACTATTTAGTATCTTCAGAATGATGAAAATTTCATTCTTCCAACTTTTATCCATTCATTAATCAATTAATTAATGTAAAGATCATTCCAACCCTAGCTGGTTGTTCAACATCCTTTGAAAATATAAAAAAGAAAGTGACTGACTTTGAGAAATATGTAATTTACTGAAATTTGGGAGATGTTAAAATGTGTATTTTAAAAACAAAGTATACAAAAATCCAAATATGGATTACTAAAACAGTTTATGCTGACATGAATGACTCTCTGGCCATGTGGTTTGATATATGATTAGAATCTAGAAATCTTTCTTGTTATTTTTCAAGCTACTTTATATTTTTTTCCATCATTGCTTGTACATTAGAGCACTGTAAATAGCTATGTACAGAAACTCTATGCTGTTATTTAATGGAAAATAATTGTTCATATGATGATACTACACTGCAAGATAAGATAGAATATTTTTTGTGAGAACTATTTGTAAGTAAACTATTCAAGAATACACTAAATTGATTTCAACATGAAAAAGATCCTTTCAAGAAAACTGCAAATATTTTTAAAATTCCTTGTATTAAATACTGCTTCTAAAATTATACATATATTTTATTCTCAATCAACAAAATATGTACACCACACAATCAGAATATGAAGAAAATACATTTGTCATGTGTTATCATTTCCTTATCATTTCTGTAATAATAGTGACTCGCAAATGCCAATATTAGTGTGCCTTTTTAAATTTTCTCTTTTCTTATCCAAACACATATAAACATTTATATCTAGAAATATATTCCATATTGGAACAAAATATATTTAATTAAATATTGTACCACATGTTCTCTCACTCAAGCATTATTCAAGAATATAATTTTCAAAAAAGTAAATCTCTCTTCACTCTGTCTTAATATATCCTCATTGTTTGGAAATTTGCTTGGTATATAATAGGCACTTTTAAAACAACCCAAGGCACATTCCTAGCAGTGATAGGTGAAAGGGTATTTTCCTCAAATCCTTCTGACATAGAATTTATTTGTCTTCCAAGTATGGCAAATATATTAAATTCAGTATGGATTAATTTGATCCTAAATCACTACTTTTATGATTTCTTAAATTTATCTGAGGATTTATTAAGTTTTATATTCTATTTTGATTTCTTTTTGCAGAATTTTTCTATTCATCTTTTGCCTCTTTTCATTGCATTGTTCAAATTATTTTCTTATGAATATTTCTATTGAACATGTAAGCCCTCTTTCTATCAATTGCCATGTAAATACTGTAGAATTTTAAGTTATTTATTTACATAGAGTCTTTGAAAATAATTTAAAAATATATGTTTCTATTTCAATTGAGAGTCAATTTTGTTGGTATATCAATTACTAAACAATTTAATATCTTAGAGTTTAATCAATAATATTAGAACCAATTTTGTTGAATAATTGCCACTTTTGGTTCTAATGGATACATATCTTTCATATTCCCTGTTGAACAATAAACATTTGTTCAGTTACAGTGAATAACCATTCCTATGGTGAGGTAATTTTTAAGTATTTCTAATATTAAACTTGCATCACTTAAATTTTGTATGGTATGATCACTCAAGCATTTTTAAGCTGGATGAATAAGATACAATGCCATGGTTTCTGAGATCAATATGATTTTATAGAGACAGAAACTAAATTCTAGGTAATTTTTTCTGCATTCAATTTGATGAAACTTAATGGAACAAAGCAAAAATCAGAAAAATATTATAAATATTTTAAAATATCGAAGAATATTTCCATTAGAGATTCTGCTTAAGAAATTCAAATTGTTATTGCCCCATGAATATCATTCACTCAATGACACAAGTTTATGTCTTATGACACACACAAAAATCTAGTATTATTTTCTCATGCAACAATATCATAATTGTTTTAGTTTTTGTTTTTGTTTTCTTTTTCTTTTGGTTGTTTGTTTCTTTGCTCTTTTCTTTTTTGTTGCTGGGGATCATATCCACAGTTTTGACTATGTTATGCAAATGATCTACCACTAAGTTTTCCACCCAGTCCCTATCCATTTGTCTTGTGGATAAAAACAAAAATATGGCAATAGTGGAGTTATTTTTATTATTTAATCAATGCTTTTCCATCCAATATTGTAACTGACAAAAGAAAAATGATTCACACAGTAGCAAAGATATTAGAATTTTTTTGAGGCATATCTTACCATAAATAGTCTCCCAGTTTCACCTCAAAAATTTTTTTAAGGGGCTGGGGATGTGGCTCAAGCGGTAGCACGCCCGTCTAGCATGCACGTGGCCCGGGTTTGATCCTCAGCACCACATACCAACAAAGATATTGTGTCTGCCGAAAATTAAGAAATAAAATGTTAAAATTCTCTCTCTCTCTCTCTCTCTCTCTCTCTCTCCTCACTCTCTCTTTAAAAAAAAAATTTTTTTTTAAATAAATAAATCTTTGCCAGTAAACGTTATTACAAAGTCTGTGGTATAACATTGGTTTTAGTTATGTTTTACTGTTTTCTCTGTTTGATTTAAAAAATTTGTCTATGTATATAGTAAATATGTAATAAATTAGTAAATAAAATTTGTCATTAATGTCCCTCAACATCCTAAGGAAATGTTAATTTTGGAAGAATGATATAGATAATAAAGTGTAACAAGCTAAAATACTTCAGGAAACTGGAAAATTACACTCCATAAATTGCATTGAAGTCTCAGTTCTCATAGAATATTTCATTGTCCCAAGTTATATCTATCTAAATTGGGTTGACACAATACATAGAAACTTGTTCTGGATATTTTTACGTGCATTACATATGTATTCGGTTTTTATAACTATTTATTCTTTTCAGGGAACATTATGATTGGGGAAAAATGGCAACCACTTTATTCTTTTCAGTTTATATGCACATGAATTTTCACTATTCAAGTGTTTGAAAGAATACCTTTTCTATTTATCTGAGAGGAGCCCAATATTTCCTTTAGAAAAAAAATAAAGCTTTTATTGCTTGGTGTAATTAATTTTGATGATTTTCATGAGGATTTACGCAAGAAATAAAAGGAAAACAAGATAACTATGGTTACTCTTGACTTAGATATAGTTGATATATTTTTCATATCTTCCTCACAAAGTACATTCTTGTAATTTTTGAAGGGAGACTTTCCAGGATGGGCTTTAGTTTTTGGTACTGGCAGTTGGTTGTACTTGTCCTTCAAGTGAAAATCCTATAATTTCTATCTGACTGCAGTTTGAAACAATAGACTAGGAATTATTGTCATAACATTATCTATTTCTCAATATCAATTATATATGTATATATGTATATACACATATATATCACGACTCTGATTTGAAACAATAATTTACTAGGAATGATTGGCATGAAAAAATAGATATTTATATTTATTTTTGGTTGTTTACTTTCCCCAGATGTCATAAAGCCTTGAGAATCATTTCTCCAATTAGAGTTCAGGAAGTGTTGGAAGTCTTCCTGAAGGCTGTGTAGGTGGAGGGCCCCAGGCAAATCTGAGGTGCCTGGGCTCCCCTGGTCACTGTCAGGTAGCAGACGTGCACTTTAAATTAATTTCAAGTCCAAAATAATAAAGGATGATAGAAGCACATAAATGGGCATAAGATAAACTAAGGGTAATTTTTTTCTATAAGTATCTCAAGGGAGACATCCCCTGGGAAATACGGAGGCCCACTGAGATCTCTGCTAGGAAGATTTTGAGAGTGAGTTTTATCAGCTCTTTTAATTTATCTACTACTTGAATTCTGATAACTGATCCACCCACACTTGAGTTTCCATTTCCCTATATTCTATCAGGGATTTGGGTAAGATTTTAGAAACAGGAAGGATCAAAGTTTAAGATTTCTTGAAGGTGAATTCCTCAGAGTTGGGGTTCACGGGCTTCAGACATAGGATATTGAAGGACAGCACTGAGCCACCCTGGCTGGGGACACACCACAGCAGAAGACACCAACTAGCTTGCTTCCCGTCGGTACACTGCCTCTTGTCTCCTCTTTTGAGTTTATTTATGCAAGCAGCAGATATATGTGTGACCTATCCTTTGTTTTATAGTTTTAACTTCTTTCCTCAGCCCATTTTGTTGACAGCCATTTTGAAGTGATCAGGTTAGTTATTCTAATTCATAGTTTTCAATCACTACAAAGTTTGAATTATGTAACAACCTGGACAAAGCACCATAGCAGGTACAGAGTTCTGCTGAATAGCATCTTCCTTCAGATATCAGTTTCCAATGTAAGGAGAGGTAAACGTTTATAAAGAAAACCTGTAGTGTAAGGACTACAAGAATTCCAAGGACTGATTATTAATGCAATGTCTAAAATCAGAAAATGGCTGTGTAGAATGTTGAATTTTAGAGTTTTGGTAATGGGAGACAATCCATAATTTAATAGAAAAATATTTTAAATAAGTTTAACATGGCTAATCATATGCCAGTTTTTTGAATATTACATATATTTTTTTCATTTTTTTGCTACATCGAACAATTTCTTATTTTAAAAAATTGTTTTAAAAAGTGTTTTTGATAATTCTCTTCAATACTTTTTTCATATTGTTTTAAAATAATAGCCACTGTTGCTAAAGAGAAGTGATGTGCATGTTTAATATCAGTCAATCTCACAGCTGGAGGCAGAACTTCCCTACACCTGACTTCTATAGTAAAACATGCTTTTTACAGCAGGTCACCCAGGAAGTTTGGTCAACAGCAAAACAGGTTAGAGCCACCTTGTGTGTTTGGGAAGAATGGAGGATGAGATGAGGAAGGCCGATTAACTAGCTAAGCAGTTACACAAACATATCAATTTTTACAAGCATTTTAGAAGTAAATAATGTTACATGGGAACTACTAGAGATCCATTCAAGGAAAATAAAAAAATTTATTTATACTGACGACTCTGAAGCATTTAGATAATTCTTCAGCTCTTCCTTGTCCCACTCTTTCTGTAACTTCCCTCCTCTTAAGCCTTAGGTGTGCTCTGTAAGAGTGAGTTCCCTTGCTTTCTTTTCATGTCCTTAAAAACATTCCACACTTCCCCTTTCCTATCAACAGGTGATTGTTCTTGATTCACACTCTCCTTCTCCAGGGTTCTAAATTCTGCAAGGGAAGAAGCCTTTAAATATATATACGTATTTGTTTTTATCTTGCTCACTATTGATAGTATTAGAAACTGCAGATGCATAATAAGTTAAGTAAATACATGAACTAATTCCTTGAACTCAGTTGGCTTATCTTTCAGCAACTTGCCAATAATTATTGCAGTTATTTTGTGTGATTTCTGTTTGTTTCCTCTTCCTCCTCCACCTCCTCCTGTCTTTCTCTCATATTTGTATTGATAATTAATCACTAGCCACATACATATGCATTAATATCTACAATATGTTAAGCCATGTGGTTTAGTAGAGGAAAAAAATTAAAACAAAACCTGCTTCCTGCCCTGATTCAGAATACATTTTATCATGTTTCAAGATAAATAATTTTTATGTGTTTGTGTCTTTTTTTTCATTGTGGCAGAATGCCAGCTTTTAGTTTCTTGATATTTTTTGTCTGTATCCCACATTGTTTGTGAGTCAAGGGTTCTTTGGGAAGTTGTGCAAGGAAATACAAGAAAATAGAGCTCAGAGAGTTAGAACTGGTATCTTAAACCATCCAGCCTGGTTAAGAGACATGTTCTTTGCTTCCTAGGACAAGTTCAAGCATAACTTTTACCAAGAAGGAATATGCATAGTAAAAATATAATGAGAACATATATCAAACATTTAGTGTTCCCTTATACTTTATAAGTGGTTGATGTTGATCCATTTTTGCTACTATAGAACAACAGATATTATAAAGAGAGCATTACCTGTTGAACTGTGATTGTTTTTCTTTGTTCTAGCAGAGGTTAACTATGATGTTTTTCTCAGGGAAGGTGGTTAGATTGGATGTTCTTTAAAGACCTTGTTCTTCACCTTCATAAAAGTAAGAGAATTATATATGTAATATATAATTATATATGATACCTGACTAAGGCCATGCATGTACAAATTAATACTCTGATTATTTTTATGCAGTATAGACTATAGTATGCCAAATTTGTCTATATTAATGTTCTGTCTATTTGAAAATTTAAATTGCCCAATCTATGAATGGATATTCAATTTTATGGAATTTCAATAACATAGTAACAAAATGTATTCAAGTGGCCTCTCTGTTTTCTAGAGGATAAATAATTCTGCATATTTGTACTATAAAGCCTATGACTCATTGTCAAAATTGCATGCATGGAGCCCAGCACGGTGGCACATCCTTGTAATCCTAGTGGTTCTGGAGGCTGAGGCAAGAGGATCCAGAATTCAAAGTCAGCCTCAGCCAAAGAAGATGGTAAGCAAATCAGTGAAACCCTGTCTCTAAATAAAATACAAAATATGACTGGGGATGTGGTTCAGTGGTCAAGTACCCTGGAGTTCAATCCACAATCCACTCCCCCACCAAAAAAATTGCATGCATTGACATGAATGCCTGTTCATATTTTAATTTTAATATCTCATTGTTCTTCATTTGATCACTCCTAAAATCAATGAGAAATATACAGAAATAAAGGAGATAAAGAATACCCAAATGACCTCTTGAGTACTTTCTATTCCTTCTTTGGGAGGTTGGGGAGACAGGTCATTCTTTCATTGTCTTGCATACATGACCTTCAAAATAGACAGGATTATGTTTCACAAAAAACTTGGTGAAACATAAAAGGATCAGTACAAGTTAAGCATTAATTTCTTAACAAAAAGCAATTGTAGCTTTTTGAATCAAGTGTAAACAAATAATTTATTTAATTGTTTTTAAAGAAAGTTTTTGTAAAATTCAAATTATAGCAAGAATTTTTGTGTCTGTTTTGGGAGCTTGTTATATACACTTGGTTTAAATGAGTCTGAAACAAAATGTAAAATCTAAATTTTCAAAATGCATGGCCTTAGATGATATTTAGTTGGCCTTTAGCAGTGAGATATCAGCCTAATGAGGTAGCAGCAAATGTTTGGCATGTGTGGAACAATCTGTTTCTCAAACATTGTTAGCTGTGTCTTTTTCAATAAATGTTCTTTTGTGAACTGAAAACGCTTTATTTTCACTCTGGGTAATAATCAGACAGGTGGGTGATGCTTCTTGAACAGGGACACTATACTATACCCAGATGACAGAGTCAAGGTGAAATTAGAGTTGTAGAACAAACCCTGACATCCCATGATCTTTACCTGTATTGTTTTGGACTCTGTTCTCTTCTTCCTTCTGTGGACTGACTCTAAGCCCAGCACTCTAAGTTGCTTCCATAAATATCAACTCACCACATATTGACAACTGGTACAGATTGCGTAGCTATTGTACTTCTGTTAGGAAAGGATGCTATTCTGATTAGATGTATGGTGTTTATGTTAGAGGGTTACACACTTTCTGCATAACTATAGGAAAGAAAAGTCATGATACAGCTAGAATTGCTGTCCCCTGTCTGTTGACCAGGTTATTAGAAACATAGTGACCCAATGTCTTATTCTGGCTGTAAATATCAATAGCAATGATTTAAAAAAAAAAAAAACATTCTACTTCCTACTTATTTATATGGTTACTTTTTTTCTAGATACTGTCTTCATATTTGATATCCTAATATTTTAGGGTTTCTATCCTTACTTTTTGTTGTTATACAAGAAGTTGCTATTATGTCTATGAATTTATGAAGATTCAAAATGAACTGCCACTGCAGTTACAAAACAGACATTTTTACTCTCACAAGAGTATACTTTTGGCATGTATTAAATTTATTATAAAGTTTTCAAATCATCTCCCCCTGCATATAATAAATTTTAAAAAGCAATTTAGAAATTACTCATAGAAAAGTGAATTGCCTAGAAATCCCATGAGTTAAAATTATGTCCTTGAGAAATCATTTAAAATAAAGCAGACTTCATTAAGTGAGAAAAATAAATCCCTCTATTAAACTAGCACCCAAACTCTAACAATGCAAGTAACAAATCGCTAGAGGCTCCAAATGATAGGATTATAACCAAGGTTAATTTCTTTAATATTTGAAAACTAAAAAATTGCAGTCTGGAGAAAAGACTATATTAAGTCACAAAGTTGTCAAACTATCATGGGAAAATAACAGATTTAAGCATTCACTAGTCTTGTGATAAAGCCCCCTTGAGTTGGCAATAAATGATGCAATTGAAAAGCACTTCATAAATAATTTTGGAAATATTTAGAGGTATAATAATTAAATCCCAAAACCTTGAAGATGGAGACAAGTCATATAAATCCATTGGGAGGAAAAAAAACAAATGCAAAAACTTTTTCTCATGGAAAATGATTCTTGTTATTGCTCTTTGAGTGAATTATGAATTCTAAATAGTTTATTTTCAATTGGAAATGCACCTTTAGAAAAATTCACGTTAATCTAACTTTACTTTATTTCCATTCAAGAAATACTTATGGGACATTTGTAGTGGTCAAAATCGTGCTAGACTCCTAAGATCTCAATGCTACATATAAAGATATAGGAGACATATTTTGGGAAAAGTACAGTAAGAAAGCGTAATTACAAATGAGTGGGACACAAATGGGCTTCATTTTGAAGAGTGGAGATAATAGCAACAATCAAAAGCAGGTGAAAGATATTTCAGAAGGAATCAGCTTGAGAAACAGGAAAAGATGGGAGGTTTTGAATACACAACAAAGTAGTATAAAATTAAAACCTGATGGCTTTCCTTCTCATAGAAGATAAGAACTTGAACTTTGATGTGTTAAGAGAAGCAGCCTGCTTCAAGACATTTTTGTGAAACAGTTATGCAATTAATAAAAAATTAGAACATTGTTCCCCATTAGGTTTCAACTGTCTGCAGTCACAGTGAATTGCAACAAACAGTTCAACAAAGACTAACATACTAAAATATTTATCACACAAAATTGATTTTTTTGAAAGGAAACTCTAAATGCTTTCTTCATTATTAGTTTATATTTCAAGATTTACTCTGCCTTTTGACACATATTTTTCTGGAAATGTTCATTTTATTAATAATCCCTTTAAATACTTCCTTTTCTAAAATCATGACTCTTTTTTTTAGGCTTCTTATGATTTAAAAATTCAACAAATAATCGAATTTCAGACATTTTATCTTTGTTGTTCTATTTCCTCTAAGATTATGTCTATCACTTTTCACACTTATTTAGATTTTCTGGCTCTAGTACTGTTATTTTTGGCTTTTTCTTTTAGATACTTTCTTTGCTTTTGATCTTGTAGTGTTTCTTTCACTAATGCCACAGTTTGAATGGGTGCACATGAATTTATTAATTTTTTCTGCTGATGATTTGAAATTGGGATATTTTTATTTTGAGATTATTATGGCTTATGTTAACATTTACAATTTGAGTAATAGTCTTAAACTTCTATTACTAGATTTATTAGAATTAAATGGCTACATAATATTGATCTGATTTTCTCATTGATAATCATCATGAAAGTGGACATCAGCATATCCCATTATACACTTTGCCTTTTAATTTTGTTCTAATTTTGATTTCTTTTTTTCTGTGATGTCATTATAATGTGTTATTCTATAAACATAATTATCACAATTTCTTACACTTTATTATATTGTTTTTTTAATTGACACATAATTACACATATTTAGAGGTATAAGGTGATTTTTCATTCATGTATATGTTGTTTAATGGTCAAATCAGAGTAATTAGCATATCCATCATTTAAAATTTTTTACTCATGTTGAGGACACTCAATGTTCTCTGCACTAGCCATTTTGTGATATATATGCATTATTGTTTTCTATATTTGACTTACTCTGCACTGTGACAGCAGAACTTACTTGTGTCTAACTATAACTCTGTACCAGATGACTGAACTGTCACCAATCTCTAACTCTTCCACTCTCCCAAATCTCTGGTAGCCACTATTCTACTCTCAATTTCTACAGATTCCACATATGAGGGAGATCATGTGGTACTTGTGTTTCTGTGCCTGGCTCATTTCATTTAACATCATGTCTTCCAGGTTCAATGATGTCATCACAAATGATGGGATTTCACTTGGATATGCTGAATCAACATTTTCTATTTGTTGATCATTATTTAGTCATACCTCAATCATCACACAATTTTACATGGACATCAAATATCCACCTGATTTCGCCTGTGCTGTCAAGGGTTACCTCAAAAGAATCAGGGTTGTCCATATCTGTGCATGCCAAAGAAAATTTTGAGCCTTTGTTGAATTTCAAGTCCTAGAAATATTTTGTCTGATAAGACAATATCTGTTTATCTGGTGGCCTTTGACCACAACAAACCTATTCTGACAAATATACTTTATGCTAGGGTCATGAGGCATAAATGTGACCTCTAGAGGGGTTGGAGTCTACACGTTAGCCATAGCAACACAAATATGAATAACCCTCTATAAACCCCTAGGCACCAAGGCTCAGGTGAGTTTCACCTGTCGGCTATACAACATATATGAGGACCACAGAAAATCTATACCTGGTGGTGTCCTTGAATTCTGCCCTGGGTACTTTTTTCTTGGAAGATTTCAGTCTGCATTCCTCCATGACTCCCCCCCACCCCAATTGAAACCTTTTTAGCTTTTATTTTAAGGTAAGATCTCACTAAGTTCCTTAGGGCCTCCCTAAGCTGCTGAGTCTGGCCTTAACTTGTGATCCTCCTGCAATCCTCAGCCTCCCCAGTCACTGGGATTCTCAGCACACTCAAGGGCACAAAACACCACACCTGGCTTAGTCTGCATTCTTGTACTGCAAGAAATCATAAGCAAGGTGTCGAATTCTCGTGTGGTCTAGGGGACCCCTGATTATACTCTATATTTACCTTTGCTGAGTGAATTTCAGGACAAGGTGAGCAGAAGGAGGTGTGCTCATTTCAGGAAATGTTTAAGTCCCTCGTCTGTCATGTCCCGCTTCAATGTTCATGACTGTAGCTGTGAATACTTTTTCTTTTTTTTTGGCTGCATATTATTCGAATATCATTTGTGTAACTGATTTCTCTTTCATTCTTTTCTGAACCTCTCTGTGTTTTTGAATTTTTGTTTCAGACACATTACATTTTCTTTAATTCCATTGATATCTGACAGCATTCACCTAGAAGTCAGTTGCACCGTCTTTTGATGTATAGTTTTCCTTGTGTATGTTTTTATTCTCCCCCTTTCTTTTAATGTTTCTTTAACTCTCTTCTTCTCAAACAGTTTCATTCTGCTTTTTGTTTTGTTTTGTTTTGTTTGGATTTTTTCTCTTTTGAAATGTGGGGTTCCTGATGAAGAATGGTTTAAGTGAGGGGCCAAATTAAAGAGAGGAGCTCAGTAAGCCACAATGACATCTACTCACTCTTGATGGATTAAAATACTATCCATGAATATTCTCTATAATGACAATTCTCAGCCCTGGAAAAAAAGGAAGTAAGTAGAGAAAACTTTAAAGCTTTCTATATCCTGGTTCCCTTAACATTTATTTCTGCTAACATGACCAAGGCTACCCTCAGCAGTAATTTCTCCATAGTTTTTTCTTTCTGAATTGCCCTATTGAATAGTAGGCAGATGGTGTATTTTCATTTTTGGCCTCTTCCTCATCATATGCTGCCTTTTAAATTGCTGGAAATAATGGCTTAAATCAGCTGATACTTAAAAATGGACTGAAGGGATTGTCATTTTTCTGTCTTTAATTCTAGATTAAAATTCTTTTGCAATATACATCTCTTTTCCTATTCTTCCACCACTCCATGGATTCGAGCACTGTTCTAGGAGGTTCTGTCTTGCTTGCAAGTCAGCCACAGAACTTCTGTCTTTCTTCTTCAAGATGAATGCTGTTAACTGAGGGAGCCTATGTAGTAGTGCTCATTTCTCAGGTTCTTTTTTGGACGTTTTCAGAGAAGTTTGATATGAATGAGAGCTAACTGCAGATCACAAACTCACCAACAAATACCAGAGCAAATATTGCTTCACCTACAGACAGCAAACATTTGTGTGTGTGTTTGTGGAAGAGAGAGGAAGAGTAAACAAGAAAATCTCATAAAATCTCTTTTTAGGAGTTGGATAAAATCCTAGTTTTCTGTCCTCCAAGGTTCTTTGATCATAACCTCACATGAAAATTCCATAAAGAAATAGAGGATGATATTCTAAAGGCACAATTCTGTCACCCATAGACTGTTGCCAGAGAAATAGAAATCCTTCAAGGAGACAGGTTTGTTTAGAGATCAAGATTTTTACCCTGGTTAGATTATTAAAGAAATAGTATCTAAAAATATTATAGCTGTTTTGAACCTAGCATAGATCGATAATTTAAAATTGTGAATCACTTTGGATATTCTTTGCTACTTAACAAGCCAACAATTTTTTTTTCTGGTTATGGGGATTGAACTCAGGAGTGCTTAACTGAGCCACATGCCTTAACCCTGTCTTTAATATATAGATATAGATATGAGACAGGGTCTCACTAAATTGCTTAGGGTCTCTCTAAATTAATGAGACTGACTTCAAACTCATAATCCTCCTACCTCAGCTTCCTAAGCCATTGGTATTACAGGTGTGCACCACTGTGCCCAGCTAACAAGTCAATTCTGTAATCAAAAGCACATTTTTTACTTTAAATGCGTTCATGAGCGAACTCTAAGCTGTTGATCTAATTACAGGAAATAGAAATAGTTTAAATCTACCTTAAGTTTATGACCTTTCTGTTATAATAGCAACTAACTCACCCTGAGAGTATTTTTTCTGACTAAAGCAACTGGTACCAACTGGTACAAGCTTACCAACAAACAGTGTCATTATGCTAAAATCTTTAAATCCTTTCAAACACATTACAGATACAGACATGAGAAAACAAGTGTTTGATTTACTTTGGGAGATAAAAGAGCTAGATTCTGAAGACAGCTTCCAGGAATACATAGGACCCTGCATTGTTCTATTATAACACTTTTCCATACACTAAGAGCTTAGATGGTCATTCATTGTATTAAGGGAAAAATTGGGGGCTGGGATTCTCAATGTTGCCCTACTGCAGAAAGGAGAGTTGGTTGGTTTCTCATGTCTGCCCATTTTTCTACCAAATATTGTATTCTTGCTCAAAAGTTTTCAGTTACAGTAGATGGGGTAGAGAGAGGTGAGGGGAGGGGAGGGGTGGGGAGGGGAGGAGGGATAGGAAGGGGATAGGAAGGGCAGAAGAACACAACAGACACTTGTTTGGCAGTATGTATAACTATGGCTGTAAAACCAATGTGATCCTGCAATCTGTACACGTGGGAATAATAAGAATTCATACCCAATTTGAATAAAATGCATGATATATAATATGTCAAGATCAATGTAATTTTTTGAGCAACTAATAATTTCTGATGTTTTAAAAAATAGTTTTCTTTCTCTTTATTTCTTTATATGGTTTTCTTTCCCTTAATAACTGTTTTTGTTTTAATTATATTTTCAGTTTAACATAATCTCAGAGTTATAGAAAATGTGTGCAAGATCACGTGTTTACAGCAGGGTGACAACCTGTTCAGCACCTCTGATTTTCTTTGTAGAAAGTTTTTCAATTTGAGATTTCTGGTTTTCCTTATCATTAAGTCAAGCTTAGACCATTTTCAGGAATACTCAGGGGTATATTGCACACCTTTCAATCAGGAAACACATGATATTTCTTTGTTCACTGCATACAATAACTTTGATTATTTGCAAGCCCAGAGACCTGGAGTATTTAATAGATTCCTCGTCTCTACTAACTATTCCCTAGCTCATTAGGTAGTTCATTAATGTAATTAACACTTTCTATGTGACTCTCAAATCATAAGATAAAATTATTGGATAAAACCTTATCACTTTGTAATATACTAAGGCAGTAAATTTCTAACTGACCACAATGTCTGTAGCACTGTCTCTATTGTATTCTTCATGTAGCTTTCAATGTCAATATTATAGAATATGAAGTTCCTGACAGGAACTTGCATCTTGCATGCTACAGTGCTAGAACAATTTTAAGAGTAGTGTATGTATTTCAAAAATATTGCTGAGTAAAAAAAAAGTAAAATGCAAATTTGAGAATGCAATTTTCAAGCTTAAAATCCTATTTTACCTCACAGATCTTAAGTCATTCTTCAAAAAGCCTTGGCCTAGTAAACGAGATGCAAGCTTACTACTCTAAATTTATCATTCAACACCCTTTAATATGCCCTATTGCTCCAGTGTTACAAAAAAAATTATTATTTTTTACTTAACCCATCGATCTATTTCACAACAAAACACTTTTTATATGCTGTTACTTTGGCCTTCTTTTGGAACAAGCTGTAGACCATTTATAATTCAAACATGCAGCTCAATTCTTGCTTGATTACCATGAATCCTGTTTTAGTGTAGACACAGTTTTCTGTGCTCCAGTAACATATTTCTAAGCACTTAGTTCACTGAACTGTAACTGTTGTTCTCTTTTTCTGGCTCATTTTGTTTAAGGAAAATTTATTATTTGTCTTTATATCTGTAGTTCATAACTAAGCATATATAATAGACAATCTATATACGTATACACATATATGTATATGTAGAATTGAGATTTTTATATATACATATATATATATATATACACACACACACACACACATATATACACATATATATGTTGAAAAGGTGAATGCTAAACTCCATGCTGTGTAATGCCTCACCCCAAGTTTGCTTTTGCTGCTATTACAGTTCTACTCATGCTCCAAAACCCAGTTTATATCTCCTTCAGGGGATGTAGCCATTTTTCTTCCTGGAAGTCCACAATTCCTCTCTGCTCACATCATTCTTAATCATTTAAATGAGTTTTATTTGTAGCATAAGTGACTATTTGTTTTTATATCTCCCAAAGTGAACTGTAAACCCAATAACAATAAAATCTGTGTTTCGGTTCCCACTAGATATGGTACAATCATTATATAAAGAATAATTCCTTCAGGAAAAAGTTAGCATTATAGTGAGCAATTATTAGAGCTTTGTTAGAGTCAACTCATTGGGCCAACAAAAGAGCTGAATCCTGTGGGGAAGGATGTTTTTGGAGGATAAAAAGAAATTTTCTATTATGTAGGAAAGTATAAAATTGACTGATTGGTATAAAAATGCCACTCAGATATCATCTGGTTGGATATAGTCTCTGTGACCAGACCACAAAGACACATTGCATTGTTGTTTCACACACGCTTTTCTTTCTGTGAATTGTCAGCTAAGTATACACCATGCAAGGTAATTATTGCTAGTAAAATGTCTTCTCACATTTTAGTAATGACTCACGCTTTGTAAATCACATTACATACAATAGGTCTTTATATTATTCTGGCAAAGCAGGCATTGTCATCTCTAAGTTTTAGGAGAGGAAACAGAGTCAGTGAATGCATGTTCAAATTCAAATTCAAATTCCTTTCCTGAGTTCTGTCATGTATTCAATTATCAGAGAAATAAGCTTTTGTAAAACGATGGCAATACAGACAGAAAGGAAAGTAATGGTTTGGGAACTCAGATTTTTCTATTGGTTTGGCAGCTGTAGGAACTTACTCAGGTGTAGATGCTAAGTGCTTTAAGTCTGGTCATGTTCTCAAATACATTCAGTAGGAGATGGCATAGGGTCACTTGTTCGATTCAAATTCAGTTTAAGATGTCCCAGTTGGAAGAAGTACAATTGTAAGGAAAACTAACATTTTCACCATCCCATTAGATTTATTAGTTTATAAAGTTAAATTTTAAGTGAAATAAAAACACAATAGTTGTACATATTAATAGGATAACATGGTATTTTGATACATGTAGGTGCTGCATAATGTTTAAGCCTGAGAAAACCTATCTATGTCCTCCAACATTTATCATTTATGGTGAAAATGTTCAAAATACTTTTTTCTAGTGTTTTGAAATGTCTAGTACATCATTGTTGGTTGTCATCCTGCTGTAAGTAGCATACCAGAATCTCTTGCTCTCAAGTAACTCTAACTTAGTACCCATTGAGCAGACATATCCCTTCCTACCTCTGCTCTGCTACCCTAGCCCCTGGTAAACATCAGTCTCCTCTCAAATATGAGCACATATGAAACAATCTATCAGATCAGGATCTATGAGCTCAACCTTTCAGATCCTAAGTATGGGTGAGATCACAGGGCACTTGTCTGTATCTGACTTAGTTCAAGTAACATAATTATCTACAATTCTGTTCATGTTGTCACCATGACAGGATTAGATATTAGTGAATGGATAGTGTTCCGCCATGTTTTTGTGCCACCTTTCTTTTCCCATTCATCAGTTTGTGAACTTTCAGGCCATTTCCATTTCTTAGCTATTGAGAAAAGAGGTGCAATAAACTAGGGGTGAAGGTCTCTTTGACAGACTGATTTCATTCCCTTTAGCAATTATATCCTAACTTTATATAATTTATATCCTAACTTTTTGGAAATGTTTATTTAGGTCTAGTGCCTATTTTTTACCCAGGTTATTTTTTTGTTTTTATTTTGTTTTGCTGTGTGTGGGTATAGTTGTTAATTACTATCACTACCTCTTCATACTGCTTTTGCTACATCCTTAAAATTTACTGGTTTTTTTCTCCACTTTCATTTGTTGAAAGAATTTTATTTTTAATTTTCTTGATTTCATTCTTTAACTATCAGTGGTTCAGAATTAACTTGCTTAATTTCTGTATATTTTTAAAGTTCCCAAACTTTTTCCTATTATTGATTTCTAGTTTTATTACAGTATGGTCAGTAAAGACTCTCCATTTGAGAGTCTTTTTGTTGGTTTAAAAATGTCAGGTTGAATTTAGAACTTGAAAAAAAAAAAAGGAAAAAGAAAAGAAAGAAATTCAAAATAATGAAATAAAGAAGGAAGGAAATATAGACTGTCAATTTGGGAAATCATTTTAATCCTTACTTTTTTATTATTATATTGAAGTTCTTACTCTGACATATGTTGGAATATGAACACCTCATTGAAGCAACAATAGTGCTTTCTCTCAGGACTCATTCCATTTATACCATAAACAGTTCAAATGAGCTTATAAAATTTGCTCTTTCCCTATCCCATAAAATCAATTCATATTTAGTAAAATATTATGCTGATTATCTCATAATGTTAATATGAAATTATTTTGTGATGAGGCATCTTGAAAATGAAGTGACCTATTTTCAAAGCATTTAAAAATTATGGTTATAAATTGTCACGCATTGCAACTGAATTGTCCCCAAAACCTCATGGGTTAGAAGCACAGTTCCCAATATGCAAGTTTCAGAGGTGGGCTTTCATGCAGTGATTAGGGCATGACCTCATCAATAGGTTAATGTTATTGTTGATTTAACCCACATAGAGCTGAATGGGCTACAGGGATTCGGAGACTTGTTGGATGAAATAGGTAACTGGGCATGCACCCTGGGGGGGTTCTTCCACTCCAGGGCCCTGCACTGATTCTCTTTGCTTCTCAACTGCTGTGAGCTGAGCAGCTTTCCCCTGCTACACCCTTCAAACAAGATGTTCTGCCTCACTTGAAGCCCAGAACAATAGATTTGGCTGGCCATGAAGTGAGACCCCTGAAACCATGAGCCCAAACAAGTTTTTCTTCTCCCCTAAGTAGTTCTTGTCAGGTGTTTTTATCAGAGTAATGAAAAGTTAACCAACACAAAAATCCTCCAACTCACTGATTTATAGTTTTGAAGATATCAGAAATACACCTTTAGAAACCTAATTGAAAGTCTGGTTCAGCAACCTTGATGCCCTTCAATAAATGAATGGATAAAAAAAATGTGGCATATATACACATTGGAATATTACTCAGCAATAAAACAGAATAAAATCATAGCATATGCAGGTAAATGGACGGAGTCAGAGAAGGTAATGCTAAGTGAAGTTAGCCAATCCCCAAAAACCAAATGTCAGATATTTTCTTTGATATAAGGAGGCTGATTCATAATGAAGTTGGGAGGGGGAACATGGGAGGAATAGACAAGTCTACATAGGGAAGAGGGGTGGGAATAGAAAGGAGGGGGAATGGGGTTAGAAATGATGGTGGAGTGTGATGTTCATCATCCAAAGTACAGGTATGAAGACACTTATTAGTATGAATATACTTTGCATACAACCAGAAATATGAAAAATTGTGCTCTATATGTGTAATAAGAATTGTAATGCATTCCGCTCTCATATACAAATAATAAAAAAAAGAAAATCTGGTTCAGTTTGGAAACAGTAAAATGTCTCTTCAGAACAAATAGCCATAATTAATATATGAATACAGTATTTTAAAAAGTGGAATAATGAATATACAAAAATTGGTTTAGAATGCATCATCATCTTGGGATGGGTCTGCAACCTTCCTAATAACTGAGTCATATTGACAAACTATAATTTTTGGACTGTTAATTTTTTTAGCATTTCTGCCAGACTACTCGACATGAATTACACTTCTAAAAATATATTTTAGGTTTTGTGGCCATTCTCTTCCAGTAACTGAAATGAGTCTGTACTATTTGGATGAATTAGAATATAATGAAAAAGTAATCTAATGACCAGAAAAGTTCAGGAAATGCATCTCTTTACTACCAGGAAATAATAAATATTATGCTAATTCCTATTACAGTTAGTTTTGATAATAAATGAAATATTAATATAATAATGCACAGTGATGCAATAATATATGAAATGGAAATATAGTTGAATTATTTTTTCCTTTCTGCATAAGGAAAAAAATAAAAGCTCATTTGCCCCAAATTTTAGAATACCTTTCTTACACAGATTGTGTTTAAAACATGATCTAAAATGGTTCTAAGTAAAATATGATTTCAGGAGTAAAATCCAAAATAACTTAAATTTAATAAAATAAAGAACTATTTTATTTTTAAATGGTATGTAGAATATAGCATAGTTCTATCAGTATGTATTTAATTAAATTGTGATTCCATCATTTTCTTAAAAATAACATTTTACATTCTTCATATTGTCATTTTTGTGCCCTTCATAATTTTATCTGTTCAACTAAATGCTTTGCATAAATATATCTTAAATTGTATGAAGAAAATGTATTGCTTAATCATCATCATAAGAACAGTGATACCCCCAAACATTATCTGCTTCTGCATTTATGTTTAGTATATCTTGAATATTATGATAAAAAAATGACAACTGAAGACTCTAAAGAATTCTGAAAGAATCCATGAACATAAATAATTTACATTTTTATCTTGCAACATCAGTATGATGTCCATATTCCACATATTTGGCATTTATAAAATTTTATGGTTAACACTGATCATATAATGCAGTTCGAAATTTAAAAAAAAATTGTCTGAGTATTTTTTCCAGCCTAATCCTCCAATCTGTTCCCCATTTAATGAACTGTTGATTAAGAATCAAGTCTGACACTCATGAGACCATTGCAAAAGGTGTATAACAGGAAAAATCATATTTACTGAGTGCATTGTAAGGTGCAATCACAAACTGCCAAGAGATTACCATGGGATAGAATAATCAAGAGGTTCTTGGAGGCAGTTTTAAATAATGTCTTGAAACCAGAGCAAGATATAAATTTTTTCATGGAAGAGAGAATAACCTCTCTGAGAGGACACATGGAAGAAGGGATGATTGTGATGTAGACAATAAACATTATTAAGATAAGTTTGAAAAAAATTTGCATATTCATATTTGAAAATAATTGGAATTAAAATATGAAAGGTTGGGTGAAAACAGATTGTAGAAGATGATGGAATTAAATTGGAAGACTCTTGATTGGTTACAGAAGTTAGAAAAGGAATGAGAAATCAACATATTGTTCTTCCCCCAGTCTAATTGCACAATGCATGATTTTGCCAGGAACAATTCATTCAAATTCATTCAAAATAAACAATCAAACTTCTAAACTTCACTGTTCAATGTCTGGCATAGTCAAAGAATTGTCCAGTTTTTGAAAATAAAGTTCATGAGACAAAACCTTTTTTTTTTTTTTAAGAAAAGAAGTAACAATGATTTCTTATACAAATATTTGTGGAATCACTGCCAAGAGCTAGACAGGTTTCTCAGAAATCCCAGGTAGAAACCAATAAGGGGCAGTAGGATTTTGGTCAACTGGAGCGTTCTTGCCTTGCTTAAATGTTGTCAGTTTATTTGCTTATTTTTAATGGGAAGTCAAAAAAGTCAAGTCTGGCCATTTTCTCTCTGCTAACTATCCTGAATTTTACCTAAAAAAAAAAAAAAAATGTTTTTGATCTTGCTTTGTCATCCAGAGTGATGGGAGTTTCCTATTTCCTAGACATTCTAAGGAAGTTTCAGGCCTTTTACAAATCAAAAACAAAAAGCAGTTATTGTTTGGCTGGTTTTTTTTTTTTTTCTTTCAGCACTTTCAGATGTGAGGGTGTCAGTGTTGGCCTCTGGAAACTCAGAAAAAGAAAAGGTCGGGATGCCATCCACAGCCTCAACTCTTCCCATTTTATCTTCTCCAAGTACTACCATCTGTCTGTTGCTACGTGAAAAAGCAAAGCTAATTCACACCTCTGAAATTTCCTAATCAGCACATTGTCCTTTTTAAACAACTGTTTGGATCTTGTCTGAATTATGGACACATTAAGCTTTTAAAAAGTGTTCCAAAGAATTTCAGATACTTTTAATTTCTGTAGGCTGATAAGAAGAGTGTGAAGAAAATAAAAAGCTTATGTTTTTCTTTTTCTGTTTGCATTTATATGTAAAAATTGTTTAAGATGATTCAATGTATCAGCAATAAGAGGTAACCAATTATTATGAAATATCAACCAACAGTTATATTAAAAATCTATGGAAGTTATTTCTTCCTTTAATGAAGCAAAAGTTACACTATTATGTCTGGTTCATTATGAAGAGATGCCACTAGTTCCATGCCCAAGATCTGTTTGTGCACCTGACAGTATTGTATTTCATTCAGAGAGGAATACATGAGATACTGATCAAAGTGTTGTTGCTTATATGAACACCATCGTTTAATAAATTCCGTGGATATCTGTGTGTAGAAAATATACATATGTAGAGTAATATTTTACTTAAGAATATGAGAGGCTTATTTCAAACATAAATAATTTTTCTAAAACAACAAAAATAATAATTTTAAAACACTAGTATCTAAAATTAGAAGAGGCCAATACATTTGTGGATTAACAAAGATTACTAAAAAGTTTTTAAGATCAAATAATGAGAAGTCATAGCATATTTTAATAAATATCTTTTGTATTTTTGTTATGTCACTTAAAAATGACATATTGCTAGTTAGTAGCATTTAGGAGTATAACCATCCAAAATTCCATTTCCTGTCCCACTAATAGGGTGTACTATTTTAATGTGATCCTCAAGCAGGTAACAGGACTGGCTTTAGATCTGATGACTGACTGGTGGTAATGGGAGGAGCCCACCTTCCTGAACCTCAGCCTAATGCCCCTTTACTGTATGCTAACTGACACTAATACTTACATTTCCTCTATGCTGCAGCATGTTTATTATGAATTTAACACATTTCTCTTCATACTGGTAGTAAGTTATATCATAAAATTAATGAAAACCTCAGTAGAGGAATTGGGAAATCAGTAGTAGCTGCTTATGTGAGTTGAGATTCATCATTATGCTGACTGATATTCAAGTTATTGTGGAAACCATTATTTTTCTATTATTAGATGCTCAAGACAATACAATGATCTTGACATATCATACATTTGATTCAAATAGAGTATGAATTCTCATTTTTCCACATGTACAGATTGCAGGATCACATTGGTTATACATCCATGTGTATACATACAGAAATCCTAGTGTCAGTTGTATTCTGCTGCCCTCCCTATCCCCCCTCCCCTACCATTATTTTTTTTTAAATACTTAATTCCATATAAAACCAAAGGAGAAATTTTTCTTTCATGCTAAATGAATTACAGATACAAAAATATAACAGAAATTAAATTTAAATATATGATATTTATCAGTGAGCAAAAATTACATGCAAACTCAAAGCCTATATGTATTAAGAAAAGAAAGGCTTTTTGACCTGACAAAGAACATTTTTTAAATTTGTTCTAATTACTTATACACAACAGTAGAATGCATTGTGACACATCATACATAAATGGAGTATAATTTCTCTTTCTTCTGGTTGTACATGAGGCAGAATCACACCAGTTGTGTAGTTATGTATGAATATAGGGTAATAATGTCTGATTCATTCTACTATTGTGGATTGAGCTGCTATAACTATTGATATGGCTGCATCATTATAGTATACTGATTTTAATAACTTTGAGTATAAACCAAGGAGTGGAATAGCTGGTGGTTACATTCCATATTTTCTGAGGAATCTCCATACTGCTTTCCAGAGTGGTTGCACCAATTTGCAGTCCCACCCACAATGTATGAGTGTACCTTTTTTCCTCCACATCCTTGTCAACATTTATTGTTGCCTGTATTCTTAATATTACCATTCTGATTGCAGTGAGACAAATTTTTGATGACAAATATTCTTAAGGAGCACAGAAGAGTGACACATAGATAAAGGTAACATAGTTTTAATGTAACCTTCTCTGCAGGAACATTTGTAGTGTTGTTATATACAAAATATCACCAAAGAAATATATTCAGGCCAAAGACCTTCTGCCTTTGGTCTTCTCAAATCTTATGAGAGGTGAACAAAACCAGGTTTGCAAAGATAAATCTTTGTTGTTAATGATCAGAAGAATGACTCCTTTTCTCTTCCTTTTTGTTCAGCTTCTTGAGGAAGTAGAAATGACCAGTGGAACATCTGTCCTTTCAACTGACCAAGTCCACAACCTCTTTTCTCTTTTATTCTAAACCCACACTTTAAGAGGCATCAAAGGGCTGGGGATGTGGCTCAAGCGGTAGCGCGCTCGCCTGGCATGCGTGCAGCCCGGGTTCGATCCTCAGCACCACATGCAAACAAAGATGTTGTGTCCGCCAATAACTAAAAAATAAATATTAAAATCCTCTCTCTCTCTCTCTCTCTCTCTCTCTTTAAAAAAAAAAAAGAGGCATCAAACACAAATATAAATAAATAAATAAATAACCTCTACAGGTAGCTTATTTGGTGTGGTAGTGGTGTCGTGGTGAGGTGGGGACCTTCACTTTCTGTCCTCTGCTTCCGTGCCTGTGAATTAGGCTGTAGAAAGATATCACCATGTAGTGGCTCTGGTTGAAGGCATCTAACCAACTTCAAAATAGTGAGATGACTGCTGGTCACCTCTACTTACTCAAGAAGCTGAGCAAATAGAAAAAGGTAAGGGGTCATTTTTCTGGTCATTAAGATTTATCTTTGTAAACTCATCATTGAGCTAACTGTTATATCACTAATAAAGTCAGATGCTTCTAGATGATAGGACTCATGATGAAAATAGTACATGGTTTGTGTAGGCGTCAATTGTCAATTCCTCTGATATAAAAATGACCTTGGAATGCTTAGAATGATTAGAAGTAGTGTCTAAGCTGAAGACTTTTATAATTAATTTATCTATTAAATGACTCAATAAAAGGAGAGCAAACAGTCACAAAGACAGTGTCTCCACTGAAAACTAACCTCAGATTTATCACATGGGGAGTGTTTGAAGCCAAAATTGAACCAAAAAAATTGTTTCTTTGGAGAAGAAAGAGTGGTCTATTATTTTTCATAAAGGACTGTCACTATGTGCTGACTTCAGTTCCACAGATAATGGAATGACTCTGAGTCATCACAGTGGTCAGACCTAGCAGCTACTGGGGGTATGCACCCCTGCCAGGTGAAGGGCATGGAGTGTGTGTACATTGCAGAACCTGGGCTTTGTTGATACCATGGTGCTACATAAAACATAGATCTGATCATGTCAGCCATGAATGGCATGAGAGGCAAATCCATTCCTGAAATAGCTTCTTTCCTTGTGAGGACCTAAGGCTGTTCATCTATGATAGAAATTCTGCAATACAATCAGCCAGTCAATACAGTGTTGGTTGGGGGCTCAAAAGTTGTTGCTACACAAGGAGGGCAGCAGTGATCTCCCATGTTCACAACAATGGTCACAGCTAGCTCTATTTCTCTGGAACATTTTTCAGGGAAACTTGAATCAGTGTTCCCTGGTCTAGATGACTCATATTTGACTCAGACAACTACTTTCTTATTTTCCTTTAAGTAGAGTCATTATTTTGCTTTGACGTGTGTTTCCGGGAGGAGACATTAGTCATATGACTTTAGATTATTTAAGAAGAAATACATGGGATCATGAGAGGTAAAAGCAGAACCTAGACTGATTTGGAGGAGAAATTATGGTTTGCATAACTCAAAAATCATTGTTGTCTCAAAGAAGCACTATGAAAAGCAAGTTCAGGAAGACTTAGCTCTGTGTGTCTGTGTGTGTGTTTGATATGTGTGCATTACAGGGCACTGCAAAGCAGGCAAGAACATGTTCATCCTGCCATATTGAAAATCCTTAGGGTGGGAGAAAATGGAAAGTTCAATGACCTTGAAGAAAAAAGATGCTGAAGGTCAGACAACTTTGTGACAAGTGAATATTTCAATATGTGCTTTTTATCAGCCAGAGACTTATCATTGATTTTTGCTTTTTGTACTTCAATTCTAAAGCTATGTGACACCACAAAAGGTTTTCAAATGAAAAGGGACATCATTACCTCATTAAATTTTAATTATAAAATGATTAGTCTGAATACAATGTGGAAGAAAGTGGCAGGAGAAGAAAGGCATGTGGGGTAAAAGATTATTAGACAACTGCAGGCAGGAAATGAAAGTTTCCTGGATGTATATGAGGTACATTATGCAGTTTGGAAAGAGACTGGGGAACTAAGGGGAAAACATGTACAAAAGGTAATTGTTGTTTTCCAGAAATTGCAGAATTATCATGTATTTAAACAGATAATGATACAACTGATTTAGGGAATGAGTTTGGTTTTTAAAACATAGATTTTGTATTGTCTCTGTACTAAGTTTCAGGAAAAAAAAATTAAATCTTGAAACAGAGCTAATCTTTAAGAAACCAAAAATTTCATTTAAGCCCTCTAGAAATATAAAAGCTTCAAAATCCACTTCCATATTATATTTATGTGTGTCTAAACATTTACATTTTACATATGTTTATTTACACAATTAATATATAATGAGCTGGTTTCATTTATATTTGTTTCACCTAGTTTAACTAAAACAAAATCAGAAAGTTGCTAATTTGAGTTATTTTTCAAAATCTAGGAACAAACACTAACTCTTAAGATTTAAGAAATTCAGAAAACCATATTTTTCTCAAGTGTGTTGGATTTGATAAATACTATATTGAAATATGTAGGATGATGTTAGTTGGATATATTTTTATTAGAGAACAAGGGTCACCCAATGTGTTATAAAATCAACTGCCCACTCTTTTTGGGGAACAATCACTTTATAAAATGACATAAGGTGAAAACAAAGTAAGATGACATCTTAAGTAGGTTGTATTATTCAGCATTGATGGAAAAGAAAGAAATGAATGTATCAGTGTAGAGAGGTTTATAAAAATTTCTGAAAAAATAAATTTTGCCTAAAATTTGACTCTCATAAAGGGGTTTGTTTGTTCATTTTATTTATTTATTTTCAATTGGGTTTTTTAGTTATATATGATAATCAACATAACAATTTTGATTTATAATAATACAACTATGGAACATATACTAGATGGGACCCCATCCTTGTGGATGTATGTGATGGTAGGATTCACTGTGATGTTTTCTTATATGTAAATAGGAATGTTTTTAGTAGATTCCATTTAAAATAGCTCCCTGAAGTTAGACTTCTCTGGTTATTTAACCTGAATGAAGAAATCTATGACTTAAACTTTTACTTAATTTGTATTTGCACAAAATAATGCCATGAAATGTCAGTTTATAATCAGCGACAGTGATTTTATTTCAAGGTTATCTTTTATTCTGGTAACAAACACAGTGTATCTTTGTTGGATAAATTTGAAATTTCACAGATGAAAACAACCTTTACATGTTCACTGAATGTCTTAGTTTGGATTGCTTTATGATTATCAGAGTATGAATAGCTTATGAACACAGATATTTATTTCTCACAATTCTGGAGTCTGAGATGAAAGTTCTTGCATGTCAGTTTTAGTAAGGCTGCTAACTTCATGACCTAACAACCTGCCTAAAGCTCCCTTTCTGAGTACCATCTCACTGGGGGAATCATTTCAACCCATGGATTTGGGGATAGTGACATGCATTATCCTCAACAATAAGCCCCTTTTAATGTTTTTCTGCTTAGGTTAGTTTAGTTATTTCAAAAACTGATAAATGGGAGTATTTAGAGGCACTTTTACCTTGGTTTACTATTAAAGTATACAATAAGCAGTGAAAAGGACATTTTCAAGATTCAAGACAAAAAAATGGTTCTCATTCTTTATGTTTTCTACTTTTCTTTTTATGAATATGAAAATTTAGTAAATTAAATCATGTATTTAAGTAAATATACCAGGCAGAGGTACCAAAAAATACTGAGCTTCACTGCTTTTAATTTCATTTTAGTCTTAAAGAATAACTGAGCCAAGGCCATTTAATCAATATAATATAATGTTATATAATTATATTTTCCTATTCTGTTTCTTACTCTAACTTCATGTTCATTAGGTGTTTGGGGAGAATAGGCTTGAGTAAGCCTATATCATTAAGCCAAGTCCATAATTTGTTACCTGAATAACAGTCATAACATTTTATAATTATTTGTGCCCAAACACATATATGTATATGTACTCAGTTATAGATATATGCATGTATACATGTCTCTATCTGTATCTATGTCTTTATAATTATTGGTTTGTATTAATTCTTCGTACTTTGCTTTAATTATACTTTGACTACACACATGACATGAATCGTTTGCTATGGAGTCAGAAAATAAAGGCTGAAGATACATGATAAAATTTAATTTATTAATACAAGCACACATAAGAAGAGACACGGCTCTAGAAGTGTTACTGCAAGGAGAGAGACCTCAATCCTAACACAGAAGAGAGAAAAGTGAGGAGAAAGGGGCAGAGAGAGGGAGGCAGAGAAAAGGAAAATAGTTCTAGAGGCCAAATCCTAAGCTCCATCAGGAAGAAGTCTCAACAGATCCAACTGTGGGCAGCTGAATGTCAACTCAGTCTTCTTACTCATCCTGGTTATGCAAGGCTACTCTTTGGAAGCAGCTACCTTGATACCTACCTGTTGAACAACTCTGCCTTCACAAGAAGACTTCTATGGGTTTCCCTTGGATCTTTATAATGCTCTCAGGATAGATCAGTGACTCTTGTTGCTGTGACCTACGTGGCCGTTAATTCAGAAACCAGAAGGATGATTAGGGGACCAAGAAAAGACAGACATAGAGAAAACGCTCTGGCCAGGTAGTTCAGCCAAGCCATGTTGAGCCTTGACTGACACCAGAGCTAGCCTCATATGTTTGTTACAAAGGTTTTGTCATCAAAAGTTTATTTTTGAGAAAGTTTTAGCAAAGCAGGCAGTCTGGAGGATGCAGAGAAACTTGTGAGACATGAAGGTCATATTGTTATGCCCCAAATTCTCTACCACCTGGGAGTTGATGTCTGAATCCAGGACTCCCACTGTTAGAGCTGTGTGCCTTGCACTTAGCCACCCCTGGCCAGCATTACCATAGGAACTGGGGCACCTGGCCCAGCACTTTTGTATAAGCAGCTCTCAGCGCAAACACAGCCATGAGGAATCAGAGACCATGGTTCGAATCACCACTTTGCACAACTTGTAGTGGCATAGCTAGCTTATGAAAAGAAAAACAGGCAATCATCTTGTTTACATATTGACATTTGAAATTTAATTTAAAAAAATATATATTTTAATTTGATTCAAACTTCTCAATATACAGACTTATGTTTCTTGTCCTGTATGATAATATATTGTATGTTTTTCCTGTATATAATTGTCCTTTAAATTCTTTAGCTAGTGGAATAGAAGAAAATATTTGGAGAAAACTGAAAGGCCTGTGCATTGACCACATGCTACTAGCTGTTTTCCCATCAAGCCAAAATGTCATGTTGTGACTTTGCAATTCACAAAATATTCGTGGTTCCAAGTGTTCCTATCTCTGCTTAATGTCTGGCTGTAATTTACATTTAACTCATTTCCAATTTTGCTACAAGTGTAAATTAGGAAGTGATAAAGATACCTTACTTTCATTTTATTGGAAAAATCTCATTTTTGCAAAGATATAAATTTATTATGTCAAAGAACAGAAATACTTCAAGAGTATTAACAAATGCACTTATAATTATAAAAATAATTTTCTCTCTTATGCAAAATTTCACTATATGTTCAATTATGTTCAGTTTCAATCTCCTGTTTTCCATAGTAATTATGTTTTGGTTAAAATTGATTTGAATTATGTCTATAATTTTATCTCTTTTAGTAAGATTTAACACATATATAAAATTATTTGACATTGTCTTCTGCAGATTTTCTGCTGGTTCAGTAATCATTTTTATGATTTGACTTTTAAAGAGCACCTAATAAATTTGGAATCTTAAGTGCTTCTATTTTATGCGTTTAAAGGTTTTTTTCCAGTTTGCCAGTTACCTTTAAATTTTATGTGCATTGTTTTAAATTATTTTGGTGGTTAAATCTCTAATACTTCATATTATTTAGAGTCCTTTCTTAAGTCAACATAAAGAATATACTTCTTCTGAGTTCTAATTTAAATTTCATTTTCTTTCAAACTTTAGGTTTTTTAAAACTAATTTCAGTTTTTACCTTTGCTTAGTAAGTTTCCCTAGTACAGATGGTTTTCAACTTATGATGATCCAATATAAAGGTTTTTCAACTTTATAATGCTTAAAAATTTATATAAATCCAGTAGAAAGAATGCTTTTAAATTTTTAACTTTGATGCTTTCCCAGTTTGGCATTACCTGGTACCATCCTACCTTGTGATGCTGGATAGTGGGAAAAGCCCCAGTTCCCAGTCAGCTACAAGGTCACAGGGTGGGAAAGTGATACTCTGTGGTGTACTGTGCTAGGAAGCAATCATGTTCACATGTTAGGTGGCTAAATAAGTATCACTTAGGGTACTCTCCACTTATCAATGGATTTATGGAAGCACAACCCCATGATTAAGTTGAGGAGCACCTAACTGCATTATACATTTCATAAGATATCCTATATTCAAATTGTTATGTTATTGATCCAAATGTAGGTATAGATGTATATATTTATATGTATATATTTGCATTTTTGCATTGGTTTTATTGCATATGATTTGTTTTTCCAGTGTTATTAATGTACACTAAATACTGATCTAAAACTGTGCAAACTCCCCCAACTACTCAAACATTTCATGCCTATATTAGTGGTATTAATATTAAAATACATGCATGTTAAAGAGAAATGAAATTATGGCATTTGCTGGCAAATGGATGGAACTGGAGACTATCATGCTAAGTGAAGTCAGCTAATCCCCCCAAACCAAAGGCCTAATGTTCTCTCTGATATGCAGATGCTAACTTTTAGTAATCAGGGGAGAGTAGGAAAGAATAGAAGTACTTTGGATTAGAGAAAGGGGAATGAAGGGAAGGGAGGGGGATTAGAAGTAGGAAAGTTATTAGAATGAATTGGACATTACCTTCCTATTTTCATATGAATACATGACCAAAGTCATTCCACATTATGTACACCAGAAGAGTGGAAATTTGTACACCATATGTGTATAATATGTCAAATGCATTCTACTGTCCTGTCTAAAAGCATAACAAACAGAAAAAATTCTAAATAAAAAAATGCACATTTGTATATGGATGTGAGTATTAGCTTATATATGTGTTTTATATAGATATATGCTACATGGAAGTGTTTTACAAAAGCAAAGATTGTAACTTACATCACATTAAAACTTAAAAAGGAAACTTAAGTATTGGTATTTTTATTAAGTTAATTGTTACCCATAAGGAAATACTGATTTTTTTTCATTTGTAGATGTTTTACTTTCATTTCTTAGTAAAGCTTTGAATCTCACCCCTACCCAGATGTATAATTACATGTACATAATATATTTCTTATTTTTTCACTTTATTTACTTTATTCATATTACCTAAGGCAATTCATAGAGGACTATGAAAATTATGGTGTTAAATCCTTTAATATATAGCAAATAAATGAGTAACATCAAAGGAACAAAAGCTATGAATTTTGCTTCTCTGATTATAGAAACTTGTAAGACTAAAGGGCCATGGGTTCATAGTTCTTTTTTTTTTTTTTGTAAAAGAAAATCCATCAAATAAGAAGGGTGACTGCTTATAGGACATAAGGATCAATTGTAGTTGTAACATAATAGTAGCTAGAAAATCAATCTATATGATCTGAGATAGACTTCTATTTTCCACACACATAGACAAACATCAAATAATACAAAGAGTAATTTACTTAAAATATAGAGCTAAATAAACCTAAAAATAAATATGACAAATATTCTAATAAGTACTATTTTATTGGTGCAGATTAATTACACAGAATAAAGAATTTCATTTTGGCATATTGATACATCCACTCCCCAGTACCTCCTGTTACCCAGCCTCCCACTGATACCCTTCTTCTACCTGTTGGTATCTTTTCTACTTTCATGGTGTTTTTTTTTTTTTTTTTAATGTTTTGTATTCCCCCCCCCCACAAACTTTCACATATTAAAAAAAAAAACTTAGTATATCACTTTCTGTGTCTGACTTATTTTGCTTAATACAAAGCACTCTCGTTCTTTTTATTTTCCTACAAATTACATAATTTGTTATTTTTTATGACTGAATAAAACTCCATTATTAATACATACTATATTTTCCCAGCACCAATTGTTAGTGAGGTTGTCTTTTTGTATCTTTTGGCACATTTATCAAAAACCAGATGACTATATCTTTGTAGATTTGTCTCTGTCTTCAATTCTATTCCATTGATCAAAATCTGTGTTTGTTTCTTTGTTAGTTTTCACTGTGATGCTATTTTGGATCCTATGCTTCTCTAGTATAATTTGAGATCAGGTGTTTTACTGCCTCCAGCTTTGCTGTTTTTTGGCTAGAGTTTGCTTTAACCATTGTGGGTCTCCGTTCTTGAATATAAATGTTAGGTTTTGTTTTTTTTTTCTGGTTTTGTGAAGAATAGCATTGTTTCTTGGAGGGTATTGAATTGACAATATAGATCACTTTGGGTAATATGGTTATTTTAAATATTAATTCTGCCTAACTGGAAAATGGAGATCTCTTCATATCTTTTTCAATTTCTTTTTTTTAATCTTCTGTAATTTTCCTTATAGAGATATTTTACCTCCTTGGTTAAATTTATGCCTAGGTATATTTATTTATTTATTAAAGCTATTTTCAATGAAATTTTGTGTTTGTTTGCATGTCTTGAATCATTCTTGCATACCTCAAAGAAAACCAACTTGATCATGGATTTAATATGTTGAATAAGATTTGCTAACATTTTATTAAGACTTTGGGCATTTATGTTTATTAAGAATTTGTGATTGTATTGTTCTTTACCTGGAGTGTCTATATCTGGCTTTGATTTCAAGGTAATACTGCTTTATATAATACGTTTGGAAACATTTCTTCTTTTTCTATTTCATAGAAAAATCTGAGGAGCATCAGCATTAATTCTGGTAAAAATTTACATGTGAATGCATCTGGTCCTTTTCTTTATGGGAAGGGGGGCTTTTTATTGCTCTTTCTATATCATAATTTGTGACTGCTCTATTTAGATTTTCTATATCCTCTTGGTTCAAATTTGGAAGGTCATACGTGTCTATAAATCCATACATTTCTTCTCCAAAGTATCAGAATAGAATAAAAGTTTTCAAAATCATCCCTGTGGGATCCATTGGATTTCAGCTGTGTCCTTTGTAAACAAATTATATATGTTTTTAGGTATAGAATGTGAAAACTTTTACATCTCTGATTTTATTAATATGGGTCTTTTCTGTTTTTCTTTTGATGACTTTGGTTATCGTTTTATCAATATTGTTTACTCTCTCAAAGAACTGATTCTTTTTATCATTGTTCATTGTATTTTTTTAATTAGTCTCATTAATTTCATCTCTGATTTTTATTATTTCTTTTGTTCTACTAGTTTGGGGATTGATTTATTCTTGCTTTACTAAGACCTTAAGACATATCTTTATGTTGTTGATTTGACATTTTCTGCTTTTCTATACAATGTGGGCAGTTGTAGCTACAAACTTACCTCTGAGAACTGCCTTCTAAGAAGTCATTATTAAAGAAGCACCTGCTGGTGATTTCATTGTGTATGTTATATACCTATTTTTGCAAAATGCTTCAAAGGATTGGTATTTTTATTTTAAATTCAATCAAGTTAAATCACTTTTAATTAAAGTCTTGGTGTGATCAAAGAATATAGTACTCTAACAAAATGTAAATAAGTTTAACTGCTTAGCACATCAAGAGTATAATTCTCTGCCATATCTTACTTCAGGAATCACCTAAATACACCTAAAAACTATGGTAACTTACACATCAACTCAATACATATACTTTTAATAAAGTTTTGTTTTAAATAAGATACGGTTTTTAAAATTTTTACTTTTAATTTCTTGTATTTCATATCTGTTTCTTAGTTTTAGAATAGCAAAGAACTTTTGAAAGTTGTGCTTATTAATTTCACAAAAACATGTGAATTAGACTTGCATTTAAAATTCAGATTTTAGAGGAGGAAAGTTACATGAAAAAATTTACTCATGTGGAAAAAATTCCATAAAAATCAAATAATTAAAAAAATTGATGTGCTCTTCTCTTTTCACTTCACTTTATATTTTTACCTCTATTTTAAATTACATTTATTCTGCCAAAATGAGTGTCATCTCTTTTGATTCAGATTCATTTGCTTATTTTTCTTGCAAATACGGTGCTGTATCTCCTAGATCACTAAACTTTAGTTATGATTGACCCTGGTAAATAGAGCAAGATACATGAGGCAACTGTAACTTAAGTAGATGTCTGAGAAAATACATACGGCACATATTTAAGTTTTTAGGTATTTTTAAATTTTTTTATTTTTTAAATTTTGATTAATGGATGATTTTTTTTGCTTTTAGTTTAGTTCTTTATAAAATGGATTTTTGATACTGTTGTGAATGTGTTCATGCACCTGTGTAAGATTTCATCCCGAATAAAAAAGAAGAACTTTTGCTGAACAGGGAATCCTGAAGCCTCTCTGTTCAACACAGTGGCATGAAGTCACTTTTCTTGACTTCAGAATGAAAACTGAGGTTACCATCATCTTCTAGTGTCAGAATAATAGACCTAAACCATAGGGAAAATCAGCTCTAAGTCTTTTCTTATTTAAAACAACTAAATTAACTGAACATTAGTATAAGGATAACCGATACACGTCTATTTTTTTATTAATTCAATTTCTATGAAATTATGAAGTAAAATCTTTATTTATTAATTATTGTTCCATATGAACACAGTCTGGGAAACATCATGGTTATGTTCAGGGACATAGGCAGTCATAGAGATTCTTAGAGGTACCTGTCATTTGTGCTGTTTTGTTAATGTCCATTAATATATGATACTGCTGTTTCAAACAACTTGTCTTCACAGAACCCCGAGAATACCCATCAGTTTTTATTGTGATACTTTTTTTCAGTCTAATCTTTCACCAGATTAGAGTATGAATTGATATGTTTGTAATTAAATATAAGTTTTATTGAAGAAAAGTAAATGTTGCTGTTATTGTTATAAAATTAGTGGGCATCTATGCTAAAGTCAAATGTCTGCATTTTGATGATAGGATGCAACGTGAAAAAAAAAACAGAGAAATTTTTAAATTTGAGAAATAAACAAGTAAAAATTAACGAATAGCATATAAATAAATTTATAGAAATAATTTTTGGCCTTTTACTAATGCTTTCAGGAAAATGAGTGTTACTTGGTATAGGATATTGGATCAAGTTTTACAAAAGCTGCCTTTTCCTCCATTTTTTTCTTTAACTGTTCATATTGTACAGGATAAAAGTGCATTCCTATGTAGCAGTTTGCTTTGTTTTTGTTTGTTTGTTTTCCTCTGTCCAATTTTTAATTACTAATCAGTTCTTCAATTTTGTCAAGAGTAAGAATATTTAAGTCCATGGAGAGATGTATCTATGAGAGAGTGTTTTCAAATAAAATTAATTCAGCTCAACCTAAGTTCTGGTAAACTGTCTAAATAAATGACAAAGAATATAATAAGACATAAAGAACAAGGAAAAAGAAGTATTTTAAAAGCCAAATAGGATGAGATTCGCTTTCCTTTTTAAACCTACACATTTAACAGTCATCATATTTGTTTACTATTTCTGAAATTCACTTTAATGATGTCCAGGCAAAGACTAATAAACAACATAAAGGAGAAAGTGACAGTTGCTGCTGAGATGCAGCACGCCCTGGTTACTTAGACCATCTGCCAACTTTGTTCTAAATGGAGAAGCCATTTCTCTTTGTCTCTGTCCCTCCTGGGCAGACTTTCCAAGATGTCTGCACCCATCTGTGCACAGGGCCCATCCTTTCCTCCTCTCCAAGTGCTGCTACCTTTTTTTAGATTCAGAAGCATGTATTCCCATCTTGCAATTGGGAGTGGTTAAAAAGTGTCACATTCATAGAGGATAGTAAGAGTTTCAGTCTTAGAACTTCCTTTCTCCTGAAAGCTTATACTATTATTGTTGATGAGGTTATGCAGTGACTATAATTTTTCAATGAATATTCATTATGGTGGTATTTAAAACATACAAGTGACGACTTCTGCCAAATGCATAACTTAAGATAGATTGTGTTTGAACTTTGCATGAGTAGAAATTCTGTATATCTTCCTGTAGCATTTTCTGGCTTCAGTTATACCCTATATTAACATTTATTTCCCTAATTAATTTATTGACCCAATTGTTTCTGAAAATTTATGTTCACTAGCTGTTTAGTTTAAGTACTGGGCTAGATGCTATAGAATATCCGACAAAGATGCATTTTCTAGCTTAAAGGAGTTTACTCTTGTGGAATAGTCATGCTAATTATTCATTAGAATCAATAAAACATTTTATTTGTTATGTTTTCCTTTGAGCTAACAAAAATAACAAAAATTTATTAAGTCCTATGAATACTACAAATTGCTAGATGAAAACAAAAAAAATATATAAATGATATTTGCTACCTGAAAAATAATCTTCATTAATTTTTAAACCAATACACTTTCATCATTTACTAAAAAGATTGAAAACAGATAGTTTGAAACATTTATATGCACTTAAAATGGTTTTAATATTCTCTTTTCCAATGAGAAAAAATAATATACATAAAATAAAAATGAAATCAGTAAAACATTATATAATACAATAAAAGTAGTATATTTTTGTTCTCTTTAAGTTACTCACTTGTGAATTTTCTATATTGTTGAGTCTCATATTTCCTTTTCTGAATGTGAAAGTGAAATCTGGATGATAGACAAAATTAATAAAATAGTTCCATTTAAAATATGCATAGACATTTCACTCTTAATTCATGTGCTCTATATCCCAGAACCCAACCAATAGCAGATGGGAAAATTAAGTTGGTCCTATGGGCTTGCATAAGTACTAAGACAATTTCAATATTGTTTTCTTATCATTATTGACTAAAGAACACAGTGTAACAACTGTTTACCTAGGATTCATATTGTATTAGGAATTATTAGTAATCTAGAGATAACTTAAACTATTGGTTACCTGCCAATATTTTAGTGCTTGATATAAGGAAATTGAATATTTAGGGGATTCCTGAGCCAATTTCCAGTAGATACTGGGGGGGGTGACTATATGTAATTATATTTTATTAGCATCTGAGATGCTATTTTATTTAAGGTAAATGTTTTATGGGATAATCATGATCAAAGAAGATAATAATGAGAAACAAGGACCAAAATGTTCTGTCATTAACAGAGTCTCCTGAGTCTCTTCTATAAATTTGGGCTGCTTATTCTAATTTTAAAGTAGCAAATTAATGGTATTTGTATACATTTTAAGAAATGTAACAAATTATATATTAGCTCCTGATATGCAAGTTCCCTTCAAAAATTGTTCTGTCTCCTAATTTAGAAAATAATAACAATGATAATATTAGCCTAAATAAAATCTTATTGACATAAATCTCAAAGAACATGCTAGAAAATGAGAATAGTTATCTGCATGCTTACTTTTTTATGATTCTAAATTACTATCATTTGTTCATTCTCTGAATACATTAACTAAAGAATGTAGTCTATTTATTTTTATGGTCCCTATTAATATTAAACATTTGGAAGAGATTTCTTATAGAAAATTAACAAGGGAATCCCCACATGATCTACCTCACTGAAATTTTGAAAATGCTGTTTTTGTTTTTGTGGTAATTTGAGCAAAAATAAATGATACTCTATTATGGTGAATTATTTATTTTTGGTTTGCTATAACTCAGCTTTAGCACATCCTTCTCTTCCTCAACCTCACATCATCTCAGGAGGAACACAGTCAGTAGAACATTTTGACTGCTACTGCAAGAGTTAAAAAGAGAACATGTAATATCTGCCTTTTGTATGCTTAAACTACCCCACTAAGTGACTTGTTTTCCTCCTAGAGTTTCAACATATTAAGCATAAGAGTTAATGTGAACCATGAGGAAGATAAGATTTAATACTTACAAAGACACTACAACAGGGTTCTGAAAGAGAAGAGGGTGTTCACAGAAGGCAGAATATCTTCTGCCTCTAGTGAAGATTACAAATGTCAAATATGGTGAACTCAATTCAGAAGTCAAACATAACCCAGAAGAAAAAAATCTACAGATGAGAATTCAGAATCTAAAAGCAGAAAGAATGAGAGAAAGAATCAGAGAGATGCAGATAAAAAAAAAAAAACAGAAATGATAGTAATTCCTAGACAGAGTAAGGTACACAGGGAAAAATTAAGTCAATTAAAACAGTCTTAAAACTGAGTTGAAAATACATTTAAAAAGGATTCAAAAATAATCTTTCTCTGTACTTGCTCAATTTTGACATGACATGAAACAATTAAGAGTGCTTTAGAAAAATTTTTACATGATTTATCTAGTAATTTCAGAAATTAGCAAACACTGATTTCCATTGCATCTAAAATGCAATTACTAAATTAGAATGATTTTCATGATGTTTTTTCTTTAACTCAGGTCTATCAATGAAGAGTTTACATAAACTAAAATTCATTCTTTTGTGTGTATGTTCTATTTTTTCTGTGAAGGTATAGATCCAATTACTTGCACAATCAAGATATAAAACAATTTTATTGTCCCTAACATTTCACAATTTCTATGACAGCAGATCCCCACCACATCCCACTCTAGCTCCTGAGAAGCACTTATTTATTTAAGTGCTTTTTGTTTTTCACATGGTTTTCCCCTATTCTGATTTAATTATCAAAGTTTAAGGTGCATAATAATATTCCAAATTACACCAAAATATTCTTTAAAAATGTAAAAGTAAAATGTATCTCTGATGATTATTTAACAAGATGATAATGTGTGTGTGTGTGTGTGTACCTTTAAATCTGCTTACACTGGCCAATTGACATTCTAATAGTAAGTGGGATGAACTTATCAGTAACTTTTAGGAGGGTGTCCTGCACTTTACCGTCATAACAAAGTTGAGAATTTCTTTCTCTTTTCAGAAATTAGTAAATCCTCTTTTATATCAAACATGTTTACAATGTTTATTCATAGATTTTCATTCCCAAGTATCTATTTCAGTATTTCATTGTAGTACTTACTATGTCACTGAGAGTTCTCTAGGAATTTTGCCAATGTACTTTGACTTCATGCTTCAAATTGGTTTTATTGATATTATTCTTTTGATGAAATTATTAACTTTATGACAATAAATTCCAAGAAAATAAATCCTTTGATACTTCGAAGTTGTGTGGGAATTTTAAAGATAGCAATAAAATTGAAATCTGGAATAAAACTCTTCAAATCTAGAAAATCAGATGCTTGATCAACCTGAAATTTTGATGCCTCAACTCATCAACTTAAAACTCATGAAACTGAAACTGAGAGAGAGAGGATACCAGTCTTGGAGAAGATAAATATAATTTGTAAAGTATGCAGGATGTGTTTACATTTTACATTCCCTTAAATACTGTGATAGACTCAAAAGGAGAGTGGGGCTTATATTGGGAAGGCCCGGGCCTCAAGCTTGCTTTGCCACAATGGGACTTTCTATACCACATCAACTTTCCAGACCCTATAGTTTCTTTCCTTGGAATAATAAATGAGTATCCCAATGTTCTTTCACATTTCTAAAATATCTTCTTTATGCACATCTCTCGAAAATTTATATTTGAAAAAAGCCATATTTAAATTCATGTATTTGCAAAGACAGGCCTGATAATGTGGCATTGTCTTTGTTACCACACAGGTCATATGACCCACTACAATTTTGAGGGAGAAAACTTAAAATTAACAGAATAAGTACTAAATAAGGTTCACTGAGTCTAATTCACATATCCATAACTGTGTAGTTAAAAAGCCATTAGCAAGTTGAAGAATATAACAGCAATTCTATAAATACATGAGTCACTTTCTTTATGTTTCCAATGAGATTCCACTGGAGACATTAATTATGAACTTAATTTCCAGACTACAATGCTTCTTGTTAGCCATCACTGTAATATCCATAACAATTTATTTTTTGATAGATTTTTGCTTAATAATTTAGTTTGTCATGCTTCAGTGATTTCTGTCATGCCTGAACATCCAGTGAATGATCATTGTAATGTCTTTAAAAACTGATGATAGACACTTATAAATATCTTCTAAATATGTATTCACTTATTTAATGAAATGTGCAGTGACCTTCACAAAAAAATCAAATGTGGCTCTCAAAGCTTAGAAAGCACAGTGAATGTATTAACTATAATATGTAAAATTTAGTTCACATGACTTCTATTGCTGTTCTTTTAATGGAAAGTAGCAAAATACATTTAAACATTAAATGCAAAATTATAATATATATAGGGGAGGACTGAGGGAGAACTTGTGAAAAGAAATTAAGACAAATTAGTTAATGAAGCCATAAAACTAAATTATGCAGAATATCTTGATTTATTTGGCAGATAGTACATCTTGTTACATAAATGTCTTATAGTTGTCTGTCAGTATCCATGGAGAGAAGTGGTACCAAGTGCCCCTTGATAACAAACCCTTAGATGCCTAAATTCCTTATATTAAATGGTATGCTATTTGCATAGAACCTACAAATACCCTCCTGTGTACTTTAAATTATTTCTAGATTATTTACAATCCCTAATGTAGTTATCATAATCTGTTTTTTAGGAAATAATAAAAAAATGTTTATTCGTGGTCAGTACAAATATAATTTTTTCTCCAATGTACCTAGTCTGCAGTTGGTTTATTCTGAGAGCTCTGTTGGATATAGAGGGTCAGTAAGGTGTGTGTCTGTGCACATCAGTGTCTGCATATATACAAACATTACATATAATCTATTCTACATTTTATTTGATAAAATATTATATTAGTAGATAATAAATACACTCAACCAATAATTTATTAGAGGAGTAAAACAAATATTAGAATTAACATTTCCATTCATAATAGGACTATCTTCTCTTGAACATATGTATATGTGTGTGTGTGTGTGTGTGTGTGTGTGTGTGTGTTTGAAATTGAAAGGAAGGCTAAATTCAGAACTATTTGGATCAACTTTTCATTTTATAAGAAGTCTGTGGAATTCATACAAGCATGTATCTGCCTAGCATGTCAAAGAAAGATGAGAAATGGCATTTTTACTCTGTTCTTTGATGAAATATGAAAATTCAAAAAAGTGGAAATATATATTTTGATAATGTTGAAGAAATTGCATTTCTCAAAAAGTTTTGTTTGGTATGATTTGGGGGAAAAAGTTATTTGGTCTGTGTACTAAAATGAACTTAGATTTTTCCCTTAAACCACTTTAATTCTTAGTGAAAATAATTGAAATTTTGCATTGAAATTTAGATGACAAATTATTATTCATATTCTCTATAAGTCCATATTAAAGTATTGTATATAATTACTTTTCTCAATAAAGAACAAAATTTTATTCAAATTCATTCTTGTGTATATAAATAATTTCAGATTTGAAAAAATTAAAATTTTATATTCTACATTTGACTAATAATAAAATGTGGATATGCATATGTATATACATATAATTAAGCATATATTTATATATTTCATTAATTCTGAATTTAAATTTAATTTAGATTTTTTTTTCAGTATGCAGATATTTCTTTACAGAGAAATTATATATAAGCAAACCTGGATTCAAATGGTTGTTTTCCAATGATCATTTCAAAATCAATTAGATTCAACAACAATATATTTTTCCATACATACAATGTATTGTTAATGTGCTTATGTCTCTAAGCTACAATATACATAACTTACTGTGTAAGTAAATGCTTTAAATTTGCTGTGAAAAGCAATTGAAAGTACCATTACTAAAATCAAGCTAGTTAACACAGTCTCTTGTAATATAGAGAACACAGGGTCAAGATGGTGTCAACTCTCTTGACAGACAACTGCTTTCCTGAAACATCTTCCACTCCTTCTTAACAGGGGAGTGGTTGCCAGTCCCATGTCACTGCCACATGGGGATAGAAGGTTTGCCAAATCTTTTCCAAAAGTACAGTCATAGCACACCCTGTTTTCATTGTGCTCTTTACCCCTGTTCTTGTCAGGCAAGGCTCAGAGGACCCAAGTCCCTTCTCATCTTCCTGTTCACAGTTGATTTAAGTCCTGCATGTTCTCTATTTCAACCTGACTTGTATGTATCCCAAATTCTGTAACTCTCCTATGGTGCCCATTATGTTTCATCACAAAATCCCTTATTCTTTCCTTCTTTTCTTAACATAATAGAGCCCAATACTTAACAAGGGGACCCTGCTTCTTCTGTAGCTGTCTCAGTGATGGTGGTTTTATTTTTTCCCATAGACCCTAGACTAATAGGCAAGGAATTCAGCTCTTTCTTTACCTTGCTAATCATTGTTACTTTCAGAACTTTATTTTTTTCATTTTTCCTGACTGTCAGCTTGGTGTCTCATGACATTAGCTTATGTATCCACACCCCTCATTGCTGAGGTCCTCTGACCATGGGTCAGTGCACTTCATTTCAGCTTAAGCTCTAAGTTTGCATATATTCTCTTCAAAAATGTGGGAAGCCACTCCTGAGCTATTTAGTATCTTCACTTGGCCTGGAGCCAAGGAGATTTTGGTCTGGCATTTCATGCTACTTTGTGGCCCCTCCCTTTTAATGGACTATCACTGCTTGTGACTTCAGGCTTCCCTCTGCTAGGAAGGCAGCTCTCATAGCTCCAGAACTGGGCATGAACCATTGGGCCTGGACAGCCCAGCTCCTGTCTTATTTGGTGAAGAACATTCTGTAGAAAACCTTTGAAGTTCCCTTGTATAAATAAAGCAAATGCGGGATCGCTCTTTCTCTCTTCCCAGTGTGGAAGCTGAACTCTAAGGTCATGGAGCCCATCGACCCTCGCTTTTCAAAATTACATTATGTGCAGTGTTGTTCTTCCCCACATCTTTTTCTTAGCTTAATTTTGCAGCCAGTCCACATCATGCAGAGATGATGGCTTTCCATGTGGGATGTGGATGAGACAATACCATACCTGTTTTATTCTTGAGGACTTAAATCTAGAGTGAGATGATGTTTTTGAATCTCCAGCAGCTTAGAATCTTGAATTCTTTAAAAATTTTTCTTATAACCTACCACTACTACTCCCTACGTTGGTCATCCTTTAGATGCCATTATTACCATGGGAATTTAAATTTCATGGGTTCTTCCTTCTAATGGCACCCTCTTTCATTTCAGTTCATTTTAGTTCACAGTCTTCAGCATGACATGTCCATTTATTCTTTACTTTTACATGTTCCTCAAATCCACATCCTACTAGATTTTTGTCAACCTTTATTCTACTGCTTCCCATACTAGCTTAAATTTCATTGTAAATTGCTGTACTTACTTTGTTGCATTTATCATCAATTTTCCCATCCATTTTATATCTTTATGAAGTCCAAATATTTGCCTATTTTAGGCTTCCATCCACACAGTTCAATGTATCTAGGCAACAAACTCGAAAATACTGGATATATTCTTTCAAATTTAAACTCGCCTCAATCAAGTCAGGAAAGTTTTGCTAAAGTTACTCTGTACTCCTTTTCCACATCTTCTAGGTGATTATTTCATATAGTTCTCAATTTCTCCTAATCACTTCTTCATTCTTACTTCCAGTTGGTGATCTTTTTCTTGCTTAGCTGAAAATTTAAAAAATCAACATTTTTTTCCCCACAGACTCTCATTGTCACAGCACCTAATTGTTAGTATTGCTTTACAAACCACCACCCCACAGGCCAAAATGCACTTTGTGTTTCCTTTGAATGGCAGGCAGTAGCCAGGAGCTCCACTGATCACAGAGTTAAGGGTACACCGGGAGTTGCCCAGTTGCACATCCTTGCATTTTAGTTTCCGTGTCCATGTATTGTGATCGTTATTTGAGATGGACTAGTCTTTTCTAAAATCCACCCTGTTATTTCTCACATACTCAAAAATGAGTGAATCTATTCTTTTCTTTCTTATATTACTAAGATTTTACTCTCTGTAGGATTTGTCAGCATACAAACATGCTGTTTATTTCTTTTATTTGAGAAAGAACAAAGGAAACCACCTTCTCATGATTATCCCTTCTCTCTATATCTACTGCTCAACCCGATCCCCTTTACAGAAAAGTCCTTAGGAAAAAAAAATCTTCTCTACAAATCCCTTCTAACACACAAACCTTTTTTTCTGCATGTTTGTGATCTCATTGAACAACTGAAAATCACTCTTTTTAACCTACATGTTGCTGCATCAAATGTCAACTTCTCTATATTTGCCTTATCTATGATTAGAATTTGACACAGATAATTTATACACATGTTTTGAAATATATTATTCATTTGGATTCCAAGTTATTATACCCTATTATTCCCCCCCCATTTTTGGTGCATTGTAGTTGTACATGATGATGGGATTTTTTTCACATATTAATGCAACACACAATGTAACAATGTAATTTGGCCAATATCACTTCCCAGCACATCCCCCCTCCTTTCCATTTCCCACCCTTGGTCCCTTTTCTCTGCAATCTCCTTTTAGTTTTCATCAAATCCCCACCAAACTGCTTTTCTTTTTCCTCATTAGCTTCCATGTGTGAGAGAAAACATATGACCCTTAACTATCTATATTTGCCTTATTTCACTTAACATAATGGTCTCTAATTGAATCCATTTTTCCTGAAAATGACATAATTTCATTCTTTATAGCTGAATAAAACTCCATTGTGTGTGTGTGTGTGTGTGTGTGTGTGTGTGTGTGTATATATATATATATATATATATATATATATATATATATATATACCACCTTTTCCTTATTCCTTCACCCATTTTGGACACCTAGTTTGGTTCCAAAGTTAGGCTATTGTGAATTGTGCAGCTGTAACCTGGGTCTGCATGTGTCACTGTAGTATGATGACTTTAATTCTTCAGGATAAATACCAAGGAATGACATAGCTGGATCACACAGTGTTTTCATGTCTAGTCTTTTAAGGAATCTCCATACTGATTTCCATAGTGGTTGTACTAATCTACAATTCTATCAAAAATGTAAAAGTGTTCCTTTTTCTCCACATCCTCTCCAGCATTAATGTTTGTATTCTTTTTTCAGTTGGTTCTTTTTAGTGTATATCACAGTAAAATCTATTTTGATGTAGTTATACAAGCATGGAATATAGTTTATTCTTGTCAGGGTTATTTTAATTTCTGATGACTGTCATTCTCACTGGTATGAGATGAAATCTCAATGCAAATTTGATTTGGATTTCCCTAATTGATAATAATGTTGAATGAACATTTTTTACATGTATTTGTTTACCATTCGTATTTCTTATTTTGAGAAGTGTCTGATTCACTTGCCCCTCTCTTAATTGGGTTCTTTGATTTGGGGTGTGGTGTTTTTTGGTTTCTTAATATATTCTAGATATTATTCTCTACTAGTTTTTCTACAAATGACTGAATACTCCTTCTTATTCTCCTTGACTGGTTTTTCTTTCTCTCTCTCATTTTTCAGTGATGAGTGGCCTTTGATATCAGTTTTCTATCCACTCCTTATTTGTTTCCATAATTGGCTGATTTGATTATAACTTTCAGAATCTTGCTTTTAAATACTATCTGTATGTCTTTGTAAGTGACTATATTTGTTCTTATGACTAAAAGGCCTATATTTCAAAATTTATATACAACTCTAAATTTAATTTTCATTTTCTAAATATAATTAAAATTGTATCTGAACAAAAAAGAAGTTCATATTTCCTATCTTAATACTCATAAAAATATAAATCACCATTATTTTTTAAAGAAACTTAAAAAAATACAAATCTCACTTATCAACATGCAAAGTTTGGTATTGGATATAACAGCATCACTAAGACAAGCTTTTAGGAGATTTACCACTCAATGAATTGAGTACACATAAAGACAAGCCTACCCTAACTAGGAAAATATATGTTTGACACATGCCAGTACTACATTTGTGCAACAAAAATTGAAAACTAAAGTTAGTAAAAATGTTAATGTTATGTCAGTATGAATGTTTGGAATCAAATATACAGAGGAACATAACAATATTGACCCTTTTACTTGAATTTAAACTGCTAAGGAATTGAACTCACTCTACTATTTTAATAACCTGCACAAATTCTCATTATAAGAAGCACACACTGATATTGGTGGGGATCAACGAATTACAATATATGGAATATGTGGTCTCATGTTTGGCACCTAGTAGAGACTATACACAACTAACATTTTAAAGGACCATAACTGCATATCAAATAGGATTGGGGATTATTTCCCCCAACAAAAAAATTTTTCACTCAATTGTGGTTTGGTGTCTAGGAAGGCATGCCTTAATTCATAATTAAGACTACATAGATAATCTGTAACAGCATGTCTAGGCAAAATCACAAAGGGTCATCCTCATTCTCATTAATAGAAATATCATCTAAATATGAATCAAATTCTATTTTGTCCAAGTGATTCTTCTATATTTCCATTATTATTATATAAAAAGGGGGGGGGCTCTTACTTAAATTTCATGACTATTATAAAATTGTGCCAATGAAATTTGGGAAATGGGATAGTTGAGGAAAAAAGCAGCTTAAGGTTTAAAGAAAACAAACATTGGCTTAATTTTATCCAAAATTAATGTGTTTGCTATATACTTCATTAATTCTACAATCTAAATCTTATATAAAATGTCATTCAAAACTTAGGAGGAGCAAGGTGGGAGAAAGATTCATGTTAACAAAGTTTTTACTCAACATAAACTATATTGGTAGTGACATTCTGTTGGAAATAAAAAAAAAAATAGATTCTTACATTCAAATTCTTTTGGCACAAAAAGACTCACTACCTGCACTTGAATAAGGAGGATTCTTAGGCTTATGAATGACAGTGAAGGTCTCTGAAACAACGCTGTTTAGGTTTGTTACAGCAGAACAGCTCTTTCTTCTTGGGGTTCCAAGTAGTTCTTGACTTGTACACCCCTGCGGAGATTCAAGCATAGATAGCCCACTACTTTCTTTTCTGAGAACTGCAAGCAATCCTCCTCAAGACAGAGTTCCCTTGTTTCCCCAAACTATCAGAAATGCTACATTGGAGTTTTAGCCACTCATCCCTCAGAATGTGATATCTCCAGTAGGGTCCTTGTAGCAGATTTAATTGGTTAAGTGGAGCTCATATTGGATTAGGTTGTGACTCTGATCCAATGTGATTAGCATGAAGAGACAGAGACACACAGGGACAGTGTCCTGTGACAAAGAGGATGGAATCATGGGGCTTGCAGGCAAAGAATGCTGAAGATTCTGGCAACCACCAGAAGGCAGAGGAGGCACAGAATGAGTGAGACCTTTCAGAGGGAGAGTGGCCCTCCTGACACTTTGATTCCAGTCCCCTAGTCTCCAGAAGTGTAAATTTAAAAATTTGATTTTTAAAGTCATCCAGCTTGTGCATTCTTTGTTATAGCGGTACTTAGACAATAATGACTTTAAGATTCTTTAGAAGTCACTGAGCTAAAGACACATGTGTGAGAGGGATGGGATTGGGGAGGGAGAGGGGAAGTGCTGGGGAGTGATCTTTGCCAAATTTTAGTGTTATATTGTGTGCAAGTATGAATATTTAAAAAAAAAAATCCCATGATGATGTACAACTCTAAATGCATCAACAAAAATCTGCTGGGGGTGGTGGTGGTGGGGAATACACACCTGCATCTCTGCCAGAAATGTAACATTTCTTTCTGTCTGTGTAGTACCAGCTATTCTTTCTGTATTCTTCTTTGTAATATTAATTGGTTCTTTAGGGAACCACCTCAAAGTTCTGATATGTTCTTTCCATTTGATTTTAGATTCTATTCCACCCCATTATAAATAGGACCTTAATTAACCTTCTCAAAATGGATTCTCTTCCAAGGATAGCTTCCCTGAAAACAATGTTACAGTGCTAGTCAACTGTAGAAGCCTCATCACTTGAAAAAGCTATTTACAGAAATGGCCTTTGAATATTAAAAGCTTCCTTCACTTGGAACTTATGTAAACATTGTAATATAAATGTAACTTTTCTTGCCCTGCAAAAAAAAAAGACATTCTGAAAGGTAGAAAAACAAGCTGCCTTTGATACTATTCCTAGATAATATTGTGATAAAACTATAACATAAAAGGAGTACAATTCAAAAACTTCAAAGATGTTTAACTTTTAGCAAATCGTAATTGTATGCAGTTGAAATAGGTAAACTAACACTACTATAACTCTTGCTGATTCTACTTCATATTTAGAATATATGTAAAGATGTTCTTATTCTAAAATAAAGTATTCAATGCATATATTTAAGTATTGAAAATTTAACACACCTTAAGGAAAAGGCCTAATTTCTAAAAAGAAAAAAAAAATTAAATAAAATATTATGGGGAAGAGTCACTTAAAGCATTACTTAGAAGAATTGAAAGTGTTTGAGATTAAATAGTTTCATTTTACCACAGTCTATAAAGGTACTGTTTTCAGAGCTGATAATGGGCTTTGATCAAATAAATGTATGTCAACTTTCTATAAACCGTCACCCTATGAAGCTATAATTACTGCTCATATTTTTTAAGTAGCACAAAAGTCATGGAATTGTTGAAAGAATGAATAAACCAAGCAAAAGTCTAACTTGAATCTTACTTGAAATCTTACTTGAAAATAGATTATTTAATACTAAAAATGATTCCCAGAGTCCTTTTTCTTTTATTTTTTGGTACCAGGGATTGAATTCAGGGGCACTCAACCACCAAGTCACATCCCCAGCCTTATTTTACATTTTTTATTTAGAGACAAGTTCTCACTGAGTTGCTTTGTGCCTTGCCATTGATGAGGCTGGCTTTGAACTCTGGATCCTCCTGCTTCAGACTCTGGAACCCTCCGGATTAGAGGCATGCACCAAAGCGGCCAACATCCCCAGGGTAACTCCTGAGACACAAATATATGGATTTGCTTCTTCGACTATGCAGAGGAATACTGTGTATGTTGCTGACTGAAAAATCTGATACAGAGAGAAAAATCTATAAAATTTCATGTATAAATTCCAAACACAGAAATGAATATTATAAAGAGCAATACTTCTTGATAGCTCTATTTTATTAAATATTTTCCTGTTATATATACATGGCTGGTTGTTTTTATTATATGGATGGCCCAGGATATGCACCTACTGTGGGAGTTTAGTTTGGTGCCAATATGTTAATGCAAGAGAGAGTTCTGTTATGGCATGTATGTAAGACTTTTGTTATCCTGGGAATAATTTTCAGAAGTAGAATTGAAAGTTAAAGAAGAGAAAAATGCTGCATTTTATCTTTCAGAAAAAGATTCACAGTATATACTTAATGTTAAGATTAAAATTGCATGTTAGTAAAATAACCTTATTGATGTCCACATTACCTTAACACACCTGTGGTTTCATTTGTATTTCTGAATGCATTTTTCAATATTACCATTTTTATACATAGTTAAAATATATTTTACAAACAACTTTGAATCCTACCTTTTTACTGAATGTTAGTTTGTAAGCCATTTGGTTTGTGGTCAAAACATAGACCCCCCCCCCTCATTTGTCATGAGTGCATAGTAATCCAAAATTAGGTATGCCATTTCCATGAAAGAGCAACTGTCAGTTATTTCTAATTTTCCATTACTATGAATGCTTGTTATTGTATCTGTAACAATTGAAAAAAACTGCTATCAATAGATGCACTGAATGAGATACCGCTGTGTATGAATAAATTAAATAAATTTTTATTCAGTTTATAGTTTGTGAGTATTACAAAGTCATATAAATCCCAGTACCAGTTCTAACAAATTAATGTACCAGTTTTCAATTTATCTCACACCACCTTTGGATTGTATATAATATACTAGTCCATGTTGCAGACCCTGCGGCCACACAACATCCATGCTGGCTAACATTAGAAAAGTTTCTGCAACATTTTTTTGAGGGGTGTGGGATATCAGGGATATCAGGGGCCCTCAACTAATGAACCACATCTCTAGCTTTGTTTTGTATTTTATTTAGAGGCAAGGTCTCACTGAATTGCTTACTGCCTTGCTTTTACTGAGGCTGGCTTTAAACTCCTGATCTTATCTATTTCACTCTGCTGTTCTGTATATTGAGCACATTAGTTTATCCAACTGTTTAGAACAGAACTTTGTACATAGTGATAAAAATCCACTGTATTAATGAGAGATAACATTACTATCCTTTACTAAATATAAATTGATACTACTGATTTTTTTAAAATATATATTCAAACTTTGAAATTTAAATCACAGAAAATCCAAACATAAGTTGTATAAAGAAAAAAAATAGACATTTGCAATTTTGTCATACCTCTAATAGGTTCCTTCTCATCAAACTTGCTGCATTTTTTTATAGCTGTGCTCATGAACATTTATGGTCAAGATGTAAAACAATAACCTTCACTGGATGACACTGAATTATTTTATTTTTATCATGAAAAAAATGAAAGTGTTAAGAATCGACTTTGAACTTTACAAATATGTTTAACACTATAGGGACATACATGTATGTGTGATATTTAATAAGATAGAGAGGAATTCAAGATGGTGGAGAAGAGAAGGTTACTTTCCAAATAGTTCTGTGGTGTGGGACCAGGAAAGTGAAAAAAATAGTTTCTTTTTAAGGTCAGTTAAAAAAAGAAATCATACTAGGATTTAGTACTGGACTCTCAAAATGGCCTAAGGACTCACAAGTTTGGGTAGAATAACATAAGTGAAGCAAGAGGAATAATAATACCAGACCTTAAATTATACAACAGAGCTACAATGGCCAAAAAACATGATAGACCAAAACAGACAAGAAGACCAAGGGAACAGAGCAGAAGACACAGAGATAAATCCACATAAATGCAGGTATCACATACTGGATAAGGTTTCCATAAACACATTGGAGAAGAGATAGCCTATTCAACAAATGATGCTGGGAAAACTGGAAATCTACATGGAGTAAACCGAAGCTTAACCCCTATTTATCACCCTGTACAAAACTCAACATAAAGTTGAGGACCTAGGCATTAGATCAGAGATTCTAGACTTACTAGAAGAATAATTAGGCCTCAAATTGCATCATGTCAGCTTAGGAACTGAATCCTCAACAAGACTCCTAAAGCACAAGAAGTAAAATCAAGAATCAATAAATGAGACAGGATCAAATTAAAATGATTCTTCACAGCAAACAAAACACTCAAGAACATGAAGAGAGAACCTACAGGATGGGAGAAAATCTTTGCAACCTGCAAATCAGCTGAAGCATTAATCTTTAGTATATATAAAGAACTCAAAACCTCAACACCAAATGTACAAGTAAACCAATCAATAAATGGGCAAAGGAACTGAACAGACACTTCATAGAAGAAATACAAATGGTCAACAGGTATTTGAAAAAAATGTTCAGCATCTCTATCAATTAGAGAAGTGCAAATTAAAACTTCACTGAGATTCCATCTCATTCCAGTCAGAATGGCAACAATAAAGAATACAATTTGGTGTGAGCATACTTTGTATACAGAGTTATGAAAAATTGTGCTGTGAATAGATAATTATGAATGTAATGCACTCCATTATTGTCATGTATGTAAGAAATAAGAATAAGAATACAAGTAGCAATAAATGTTGGCCAGGATGTGGGGAAAGGGGCACATCATACATTGCTGGTGGGACTGCATTGTAACCACTCTGGAAAGCACTTTGGAGATTTCTTACGAAACTTGGAATGAAAACACCATTTGACACCAATTATCCTACACACTTTAGTATAAAACCAAAGGACTTAAGCAGCATTTTACAGTAATGCAGCCAAACCAATTTTTATAGCAGCTCAAATTACAATAGCTAAGCTATAGAACCAAGGTAGGTTCCCTAAAACAGATGAATGCATTAAGAAAATGTGGTGTATATACACAATGAATATTACTCATGCATTGAAAAATTACTTATAACATTTGCTAGAAAATCCATGAATCTGGAGACTATTATGCTAAGTAAAATAAGCCAATTCCCCAAACAAAGGTTCTCTCTGATATATGAACGCTAATATACAGAAAGGTTGGGAGGGGAAGAATAGAAGTTCAGTAGATTAGACAAGGAAAAATGAAGGGAAGGCAAGCAGGAAAGGAATAGGAAAGTCAGGAGAATGATTCTGACATAACTTTCCATGTACATATACGAAATACATACAGTGAATTTGTACATCATGAACATCCACAACTCTGGGATTCTAATTAGAATAAGATATACTCCATGTTTGTATAAATAAGTCAAATTATACTCTACTATCATGTATAACTAAAATGAAGAAAAAAATAGGAAACAATTAATATCTAAAATAAAATATTAGCTCAAATGTTTGTCTTCGTGTTTTATCAAATCATTCTCATTCAGTCTAGGTTTTAGAAAGGAAAATAGCAGCTTGTATTTCAAATCAACATGCCCTACTTCTCATTTTCAGATTGTAGAATTATCCTGTTTTATGTTGTTGTCATTTGCCCATCTTGTATCAGTGGTACAATCCTTATTAAAATTTGCATCTTGACCACAAATAATATTCTTGAGAATAGTCATCAAAAAATGCAGCAGACTTAATGAAAACAGATTTAGTACATAATCATGCCTTTTATGGAACACTCATTCTTTGGCATATGAACTCCAGTTCTCTCTCTCTCTCTCTCTCTCTCTATATATATATATATATATATATATTTTTTTTTTTTTTTTTTCTTTTCTTTTCTTTTCCTAGGGTCTCATTCAGTTTCTAAGGCTGGGTTTAAACTTGAAATCCTCCTCCTTCAGCCTCTGGCACTCCAGGCATGTGACCCTGCATCTGGCTAGTTTAATCCCATTATAAGATTAAAAAACAAATCAATATTTCTTTAAACAATTGAATTTCATAATTTCCAATTAGTTTCAATTTCTTAAAACTCAATCACGAGACATCTTTAGATATATGATCTATGTCCATACCACAGGGGATACATTATTTTATTATACCCCATTCCCTTTTCCGGGGCTTACTAGATAAAATAAATGAGTAAATAAAGTCTAAATCTGTATAGCTCAAAATTAAATTATTCTAGCATCACCAAATATTTTGTCTGGATGCTGTTTTTTAACTGATAATACAACATGTACTTATTCAATGGAAAATCTGAGGGCTACTGGCACCCTGAGGAATTTAGTCTTGTATTAATTTTCTGGTCAATTCTTCCTACATTCTTCAGATCATGAGGGAACTCATTCACATAGTCAATCTCTGGATTTAATGTAGAACTTCGGGAAGTATGTTTCCTTGTTGTTTAAATTTTATATTCTCAAAAGTCTTGATAATTTGTTGTCTATTTTATTTCATAATTTTGTTGCACAGGTTTATTTAAGTTGTATGAATTTGATGTAATTTGAAATTGTTTTTATGTGGATTTTAGACTCAACCCTTTTTATTATAAATTATAATCTTCTATGTTTTAAAATTAGCAATTTATTTAATCTACAATTTATTTGTTATAAGGTTAGTTATTCCATTTTATAAATTGATATATTTTAATTTTTTCATGAAATGTTTTTTAATTTTTTGTGTAAGAATTATTATTTTGATTTCTCTTTGAATCTTTTGCATACTTCAGACTTTTCCATTTAAATTATTGCATATTAATTTTCCTATTGAATAATGTACTTTAGTATTATTTAATAATTATTTTTATGAAATACATGGAGAGCATGCCCTTTAGATTTCTATTCAATATTCCATTTTTAAAATTTCTATATTTATAAATCTTTAAGAAAAACATTCTAATTCATCCTAAATGCATAATCATGCTAAAAAATGCAAATAGTGTAAACATTCAAAATTAAAAAGCAAAAATTTTGATTCTTGACTTGAATCTCATTTCCATTCCAGAATATTGAATTGTACCTACAATTCAAATATTGAATCTCAAAATTTGTTTTTGGGATTTCAAGAAATATACTCAACAAGTCACTAAAATTTTTTAAACCATGTGTTATTTTTAACGGCATCATGGCAATTTACTTAATCCTTGATAATTTACGTATATCAGATTGATATAAATATGATATCTTGGTTTAAAATTTTTAACAAAGAAATATGAATATCAATGAATTAATTACAAATTAAAACTGATTCTTGGCAACTTGATGTTAAGTTGATTCTATGATGGACATTAGAGGATAAAAGTTTGATCTTTTATCATATGGAACATGTATGACTGATACAGCTCCAAATAAATGAAGTCATAAAAAAGGCAGAGAGATAAATAGATTTAGGGCAGAAAAATAAATAGATCAAAGTTAACATTTTGGTAATAATCACCTTTACTTATCCTTTTTCTATTTGTTATTAATTGTGATTCATTTTCATATAATTATAAAGGCATGAGATATAATTTTCTCTAATTAAATCCCAGGTACTTCCATTACCCTCCCTTTGTTCCTTCTCTACCCCTCTCCCTCTACTATCCTGATCTTTCTGCTATTTACTTAAAGTTTATTTTTTAAAAAAATAATAATAATGCCTTGTGGATCTACATAAAGGTGAGAATTACTGCAGTAATAATATATGTATATAGTAAAGTTAGGTCAGATTCACTCACATGTACTTCCCTTGCATCATTATCTCTTTCCCTCCTCGAAAATCCCTTTTCTGTTCCATTGATCTTTCTTCTATTTTGATAGAATCCCCAACCCCTTTTCATTTCTTTTTTTCCTTATTTGGAATAACTTATAATATGTGGATATCAATTAAAACATTCAATCTCTGACTTTGTGGGTCTGGCTTTTTTCACTTAGCATAATGGCCTGTAGTTCCATTTATTTAACAGCAAATGAATAATTTCATTCTTCTTTACTTTTTAATGGAGTAATCGTACATCATGTATGTGTATATATATATATATATATATATATATATATATATATATATATATATCACATTTTCTTTATCCATACATCTATTGATGGATATCTAGGTGGGTGATATAGCTTTAGTAATGTGAATTGTGATACTAAAAACATTGATGTGGCTTCATCGGTATAGTGTGCTGATTTTAGACCCCTTTTGGATATATATCCAGGAATGGGATAACTGGGTTATAACTTAGAATGGTGGTTCCATTCTAAGTTTTTTGAGGAATCACCATACTGCTTTCCAGAGTGGTTTCACTAATTTGCAATCCAACCAACAATGTATGAGTGAACCCTTTTCCCCCACATCCTTGTCAACATTTATTTTCATTTGTATACTTGATAACTTCCGTTCTTACTGGAGTGAGATGAAATTTCAATGTAGTTTTGATTTGCACTTCCCTGATTGCTAAAGATTACCTTTCCTTCTTATTTAAATGATATTATCCAGGAGGAGAACAGTGCCCCATGTCTGTAATTCCCTTGACTCTGGTGGTTAAAGCAAGAGGATTGTAAAATCAAGGCCAGCCTCAACAAATTTGCAGGTTTTCTTTGAAAGTTAAAGATTAACAGGGTTTGGGATATAGCTTAGAACTATAGCACCCCTGGATCCAATTCCTAGTGTTGTAGTGTATAAAATACATGTGCATGTTTAAACACATATACACACATACACATGTGTTTATATACATATACATGTATGAAATAAACCAGTCCCAAAAATCCAAAGGCCAAGTGTTCTCTGTGATATGTGTATGCTAAGCCACAGCAAGAGGGAATGGGGAAGGGAAAAATAAAAATCCATTGAAATAGACAAAAGGGAATGGAGGGAAGGGAGGGGGAGAGAAATAAGAAAAACAGTCGACTTAATCAGACATTACTTTCCTAACCTTGTATTTGAAAACACCACCAGGATAACTTTGCATCATGTACCACCAATAGAATAAATTATACTCCATGTATGTATAACATGCCAAAATACATTCTACTCTTATGTATATATAAAAAGAACAAATTAAAAAAGGAAAAAAATAAAATACATGTACATGTTCAAATACACACATGCATACATATGTGTATATACATATGTATGTACATACATATATACATGTATGAAATGATCTTAACTTAGGAAAAAAATATATATATGAAATGGTCTTTTCTTAGAAAAGAGCTTTGATTTTTGGAACCAGCGATTAAACTCAGGGGCACTTGACCACTAAGCCATATCTCCAGCCCTATTTTGTATTTTATTTAGAGACAGAGTCTCAATGAGTGGCTTAGCACTGCACTTTTGATAAGGCTGACTTCAAACTCACAATCCTCCTGCCTTAGCCTTCCAAGCCACTGGGATTACAGTCGTGCACCACAGTGCCTGGCTAAAAAAGAGGCTTTTGACATCAGCTCATTCTATATTAGTTGCTTCTCATTCTCAGTATTTACAATTGAGAGGCAAATTACTTTTCCAAACTTCAATTTTTATCTTCCAATTTTGACTATTTAAAATTTTAAATGAATAACCCTTAACTGCATTTATTTAAAAAAAAACAAAAAGACATCAAGCACACTAAATAAACACTGCATATAATAATGTGATAATTAGTAGCAGTTACAAAATTACTAACATGGACTTGGCCTAGAAATTCCATACAGAACCATGTATCATCAATTAGTGGTACATTAATGACACTCCATTAGAAAGGTATCACTTCATATGGCTTATTTTTAGAAATATATATAGTGGAAGCAAAATATATTTACTTTAAACATCTTAGTTCTTTCTTTCCAATGTATCATAGGCTGCAGTGAGCATTAGGAATGACAATATCTACATGAAAATCTCTAGCTTTGAAAGCATACATGAGCAACTTGGTATAATCTCTTTAAATTTCTGATTTTACCAGCAGTACAAAATTTCCAATTATCAGGATATAGAATTCTGAAACATATCAAGTTAATTTGAATTTTCTAGATTATACCTGAAGATCACAAATCCATTTTGAAGTACTTTGTTATAATCACCTACTGAGCTCAGTGTAGACTCTTGGCTAGACACTGGTAATGCTATGGGTTGGTCAAATACTGTCTTTTTACACTTAGATCTTAATCAAATGAATGCATATTTGAACACTCTGAATATCACAAGCATGATTTCCCATAAAGGAACAAATGTTTATCTTCTCGTGTGTGTGTGTGTTTGACATTGTCATTAGAATAAGTGATTCACTGAAATGTGTTATAGAGAAAAGAACAGTATTAGAAATAAAAGAAAGATCTTTATTTTTTATGTAATCATCATGTTATCACCTTCATGACACTTTACAATAAAGCATTTGAAAACATACATATTTCACTCTTGATCCTACGAATCAGGGCAAAACATTTTAAAGTACATTTTATTAAGAGACATTTACAAATAACCTGCATAATTTCATTTATCTTTGATGATAAGGAATCCAGTGCAGGGGACAGAGCCAGGGCCTCATGTTTTCTAGGCAAAGACTCTAGCACTGAGCTGCATCCCTCATCCAGAACCTGTGTGATTTCTTAAATTCAGTATTGTCATGGGTTGCATAAAAATGCTTTCATATGTGAGCTAAAATTCAAACACAGCTAAAAATTAGAGAAATGAAGAAATCATAAATAGAGAACAGTGAGCTTTGACCCTGATGGTGTTTCGGTACACATTTTAGTGGCACAGATCAAAAAAACTTTGTATTAGAAATCTTAAAAGGCCAGCTACAAGGAAACACATATTTCCCATATATTTTATATTTTATGTATATTTTATATATCTCCCTTAAAATTCAAAACTAAATGCCATTATATATCTAATCAAATTAAGTTAGAAAATCACCTTGAAAGTAGCTCTTAGTGACCAGTAGCACAATAGATAATTATTTAGCAACTCTGAGAAAATGAAATTTCTTTCCAAAATATGTAGCTTTCTCCTTTCACTTCCATTTCAGATTTAGTAATACAATCTCATATGATGTAATAAAAAAGGATTTAATTTTGCTAATTGATCGAGCCAGATATTTTAAATTAAATAATAGCCATGTAAGTAGTATTACCTGGAAAGACTTCCCTGGATTCTTTATGAAAAATGACAATATTTTACTTTTTTATATGTCTTAACCTCAGCTTTTCCAGTAAGAATCATTATTACCTTGTAATGTTAGATGGGGGAGCCATGTGCAGTTTCACACTCTATAGTGCATGATTCAGGGAGACTTAGGGTTAATTGGTGGCTATCATTGGTATCCTTGCATGTTTACATTCTACTCTTTGTTGTACTTGAAATATCCCAGTTTTTTTTTTTGAGAAATATTCAGTGGTATATCAAATATGCAGGACAAAAAAATTGAATATAATAAAAAATTACAAGGATCTAGTGCTGGTTATAAACAGTTCCCACTTACTTTCATGCTGCTGTTTCAGCCAAATTGTATGCTTCATGATCCAGTGAATATTTCTTGTAAGTCCCTGGGTCATAACATCTTCAGCCTTATAATATTCTTGGAAGAATGCATCTGTTTATCTAAATCTTCCTACTGAACAGGTTATGTCAAATGTCACTGTTCATGAGGACTTTCTTTATCAAAACTGTTTTCCAGCACTTAAACCTTTGCCCTAAGTTTTTCACTATTCAGGATCATGTAGATATTCTCCAGGCTTCAAGTAGGTGAATGAAATATTAACTCTTATTGTCTGTCATTCTTTTAACCAGGCCTGTATATTTTTATAGCCACTAGCAAAAGGAGGATTTTGAATGAGCCATTGATGCTTCCCAGTTTCTCCACATTATGTAGTCAGCTTCCTCTCTACTTCCTACTTGACAGAAAAAGTGAGCACCATCCAAATGGGACTCCCCAGAGATCTCCAGATCCACCTGCACTCAGACTGAGTCTCTTTTCCACCTTTCCTCTCATGGTTCCTTTTCAAATATTTTTTTTATACTTTGAAGGTTTTTAGTTAACGTTGTAAATGTATCATTTCACCTTTCTTATGTAACTGTATCCTCCTAAAATACCTTTTATTTATTCCCAACAAATATTATTTGTTAACACCTTTTTGATTTTTTTTTACTTGTTCTAATTAGTTATACATGACAGCAGAAAGCATTTCAATTCATTGTACACAAATGGAGCACATCTTTTCATTTCTCTGGTTGTATACGATGTAGAGTTGCACCATATGTGCAGTCATACATGTACCTAGCATAATGATGTTCATCTCATTCCACCATCTTTCCTACCTCCATGCCCCCTTCCGTTCCCTCCCTCCCCTTGGCTCAATCAAAGTTCTTCCATATTCCCCCCACACTCCCCATTATGGATCAGCATCCACATACCAGAGAGAACATTGGGCTTTTAGTTTGGAGGAATTAGCTTACTTCACTTGGTATGATATTCTCCAACTCCATCCATTTACTTGCAAATGCCATGATTTTGTTCACTTTTCATGCTAAGTAATATTTCACTGTGTAGACATACCACAGTTTCTTTATCCATTCATCTATTGAAGGGCATTAGATTGGTTCCACAGTTTAGCTCTTGTTGTTAGCATATGTTTTACATGGAAGGCATCTTATAAAATGAATTAATCACAATTAGGAAAAATAAGATAAGACTACAGACTGTTAAGTGTTCTGTATATTTGTGAGTCAGTTGTTCCAGTCTATTCTCCACACAGGTAGACATTTTTAATAAACTATTAATATAGCATGTGAACTCTCCTCCTTTATGTATTTCTTTTTGGCACAAATTGTTGCATTCCACCTGTTTTCTGTCTATTGGCTCCCCCTTTTTTCCCCCTAGAATATTTACAAGCCAATTGTTTTTTTTTTTTCTTATTTTAGGTTCTTGATCACATTTACTTTGCTAGTTTATCTTCTTATATCCCTAGTGTTTTCTAACCTAAAACCAGCAAATGAATAATTGCCTCCATTTGATTTTTCTCTTATATCTCTATCCTTTCTCTTAACAGAAATTTTATTCAAAAAAATCCCCCATGTCTTGACTTTCCTATTTTAGATTGTGCTGATTTCTCTGTATGTTTCAACATGGTTTCTATCACCACAATTACTGTGAAAATTCTCCTTTAAATGTCACTGTTGACCTTTATATTTGAATTATAATTGAGTTTTTAATAGATCGGGTTCATAGATCTTTACGGCAGTCTATGCATGGGCCATTATCTTCTAGAAACAATGTCACTATTCACTCTATTAGGCGGAGTACTCAAGAGAAACACAGTGAACAGGCAAATACAATAAATGTCCATCTATTAATATAGGGGCAGGAAGCGATGACATATATTATTGGTGGTCTGGTCTTCAGATGGCATTGATTGATTCAATTCTTTTCCAAACTGTTCTCAGTCTCAGGATAAGCACACAGTTGACTGAGAATACAATGCTCTGAGATGTGGAAGAACTCTCTATAATAACCTACACTATGTCCATGCCCTTCCCAGAAGGGGATGTTTGGCAAAGCTTGGAATTTGCAATCTAAGTTTTTCCAAGGGCATAAAACCTTGTGGCAAAGTGATTCCTGGGTCCCTCACCCATGAAGAAATGTGTGGCATGCACAGACCAGAAACCATGTTCCCTGCACAGGCAGTTCAGAGACTCGAAGTTCTAGCTCATTATGGATCCTGGGTCCCTGTTTATTCTTGCTATTTGTGAGTAACAATTCTACTTTGCTTGCCTGGGGCAAGTGTTCTATCTCACTGTATTAATGCAACTGATAGTGATACTAGTGCTCCTCTTTCCTCTGCAGCTGACCTAATGCTATTTAGTCTACTGTAGCAGCCCTGTGTGGTCCAAACCCCTGGCAGACCTAGGAACCTTTACGGGAAAAGATACACAAAGTCAAGTGTCATGTAACATGCATAAGTTCTAATGCATTCTTAGGGAATTTTGGTATCATGTAATACCACAGTATAGTTGGACACACCTCGGTGTTATAGATCAATCATCCCACATGGCCTCTTGATTAAATCAAAAGAGGAGGTAAAAATGAAAATTCCAAGGTTTTCACCAGCATAACATGGCATAATGTTACACAGTGAATTATTTTAAAGGTAGGAGTAGATTCTAAACTAAAGATAGAAGTGAACACACACACACTAGTAACACAGTCATTCCTTAGTTATTATATACTGTAATAATTGTATTGCTATGCTTTTATACAACTAGAATTACAAAAGATTTGTATGTATGTTCATCATCTCAAAGATGGGAGTAGTGCCTTGTTATAGGATGTTACAAGGGCCACCCTGTCAGATGACAGAAGATTTTGGGCCCCACTATAATCTCATGGGACACTCTCTCATGTGTGTGGTCTGCTGTTTACCAAATGTCATCATACATTGTATATTATATGACTCTGTGTGGTGTGTGTGTGTGTGTGTGTGTGTGTGTGTGTGTATGAAGACAGAGAAAGGGAAGAGAGAGACATTTAGACCTAGATATATCTCTCTGTATAAACAGACACATTTTTTTTAAAGAATTGACTCACATAATTGTGTAAGTTGGTATGTCTGAAATTTGTAGGGTAGCCAGGTAGACTGGGAATTCAGGTGATATTGATGTTGTAGTCTTGAGTCTACAGCCCACAGAATAGGAAAGGCAGACAGAAAACCAGGAAGGATATCTATATTTGCAATGTTTGGCAGAATTTTTCAGGAACCCTCAGTTTTTGCTCTGAAGTCCTTTGACTGATTGGATGAGTTCCACTTGTGTTATGAAGGGGGCTCTGTTTACTTGAAATCTGATTGTGGCCAGGCACAGTGGTGCACACCTGTTATCCCAAGGGCTCAGGCACCAGAGGCTGAGACAGGAGGATCATGAATTCAAAGATAGCCTCAGAAACTTAGTGAGGCCCTGAGCAACACAGTGAGTCAGTGAGACCCTGTCTCTAAATAAATTTTTTTTAAAAAAGAGCTGGGGATGTGGTTGAGTGGTTAAGTACCTCTGGGCTCGATCCCAGGTTAAAAATAAAAATTGCACTCATCTAAATGTTAATCACATTTGGAAGAACAAAATAAGACAACAACAACAACAAAAGCCAATACCTTTACCAAAACCTCTAGGACACTGTTTGAATGAAACATCTGGGCATTGTAAGATAGCTAAGTTAACCACATAAAATTAATTGTCACATAATTTCATAAAACCTTCTGAACATACATTTAAATATGAGAAATATCTATGTGGATATCCTACATACCCTCATGAGGTAGTATTAAATCATGTGAAACTATAATACAACCCTATTATTATTAAGCAATATTCGAACATCTTTCCTTGTTCTAATAACCACATGGAAACTTTGAAAATGCAGTCTTTCACATAAACTCTTTCAACATTTTGTAGATATTTATATCCTGGATTAATCTCTAGGATATTACTCAAATTTGTCTTCAGACTACTTTAGACACAACTCCTGTCCCTCGCATAGGAGGCTCCAATGGCAGGACTGGGTGGTTAATGGTGGTCTTCTCCTTTCACCAGCAACTTGGCCTGTTACCCATTCACAGTTGTTCATTGAACAAACGCCATTCAAGGGTCCTGTTTTGCCTTCCCTGTGAACTTGCCATCAATAGGTTTTGCTGCACACTCTATTGCATAGTTGGTTCTAGACAGAAGTGAAGACCAACTAGAGATTTATACATGCTGAAATCTATAATATTTAGATATCTGTAGAGATATTTTTTGTAACATTAAAGGATATGAAATGTTTAATAGTGAGAATCTGCTCTTTTCCCCTGTTTGAGTATAAAATATTAGCCTGACAAATTCCAGTCTGAGATTTAGTGAGGTAGAAGATAGCAAAATGTTTATCTCACTTGTCACATGAATTAGTGGATTTATGTGCCTTTCTGAATGTGAAATAAATTATATTCTGAGTCCGTCCACAGGGGATCTCATTCAGTTAATTAGGATTAGCAAATTCTCAAAGATCAGAGGCCATAAATCAGAGGAGAAAAAGAGATTTTTAAACAGTTTTGCCCTATCAGAAAATCTTCATGACACGTGTTAAATTGAGGTTTTCAATAGAGGCACAGAGTAAGGGAGTCGTCCAGAGTAGAAAAGTGCACACAAGAAAGAAGGCTATTACAGAAACCAAGTTCAAGGAGGAAGTCCCCCCAGCGGGTGCCCCTCTGTGGCAGAGCACTTGCCCAGCAGGTGCAACCCAGTAGGGACCTGGGTTCAGGACCCAGCATCTTAACAAGTAAATTTGATAAAATAAATAAAGATGCCCTTAAAATATACAGCTATAAAGATTCTTAGGCGTTTGTGGGGTGAAATGCTTTATAATATTTCTTGTTGAATTTTTAGTTAAGAAGGTAGATCATTCAGATTTATCTTGGTTATTAGTTTTTAATTTTTTCATATGGATAATATCTGTTGAATTTTTAACATTGAAGTTTATTTAGATTTTTTTTTTAATTTTAATAGTAGTTTCCTGATGGGGTGAACGGGGAGGATTCAAAATTTAAATGAATCAATATTTCATCTGATTTTGATGTGTTAAGAAATTTCTGACATATTTCTTTTATGTATTTAGTCTTTAGCTTCAATAGTTTTAAACTTTAAGCAGAGAAGAGATAAATATAATGAAGAAAGCAATAATTTTAATTTAAATAAGAAATTAGAGTTGCATGATACAAAATTATAATTTTGATTAGGAGAGTACATAAAAAATTAGTCATTCTAAAAAATGCATGAAAACTGGTATTAAGAAGGAGAAAATAAAGGCCAATTCCACTCAATAACATTTTTTGCCACATTGTTTTCAATAGTTTTGCTAAAATTATTCTACATAAATTTGCTTAAATTATTCTACAGAAATAAATTCAATTGGTACTGAGATAACAGTTGCTGTATTTTAACATGGGAACCTTCAGGGCAGACAAAATGTACTCTTCTTTGTATTTTTACACTGAGCCTAAAGGTCTCTTTCATGCTTCCTCGGCTGCAGATACTCAACTGTTCTTGTATTCTTTCCTATCTCTTTAAAAAATAAAATAAATAGTCCACCTGTCATATACCACTCAAGAGTCTTCTCCCTTTCCTTATTTCTTATCTAAAGCAACTTATTCTCTGCCTTTTCTATTATCTTTGCCCCAAAATAGACTGTTTCAATTCTTGACCTTATGTTTTCATTCATGCTCATCTCAAGTTACGTTTTTTATTCAAACTTATTCTTTTCTTCTACTAACAAAATTCTTAAATCCACCCACACTATTTTTTTTCTATTTTCTCAACTCCACTTCAATCACATTTCATTGTAATTTGCTTCTGAACTTGTCATATTAATATTCTTGCACTTTCTTAGGTCACATGCATCTCATAAGTCCTTTTTTTTAGGGGGGAGGTTTCAGAATGTCTTAATATGGAAAATCAATCTTACGCATGAAAATAGATGTTCTAGATTATTCTTAGTCCTTTGAATATGGTGATGATCTTAAGAACCCATCAAAGCATCTGCTTTCCACTTATACCAAAAGCTTAATGTGACAGTGCTCAAATATAAACTGCTTTTGATTTACCTCTTCCCTTTAGGTATTTTTCTCCTTAGTTGTTGGTCTCTCAGATGCCTCCTCCAAGACACCTGACCACTCCCAGGAGAGAAGCTACCTTAATGACACAAAAATTTTCTCTGTTATCTGTGGGATTTGTTTCTGTAGATGCATTTTTGGAGCAAATATGATTTTATCTTTTTTGCCATCCTGGTTGCAAGATTGATATTGCTTACCTGCCATACCCTTCACTGCTAGTAGAAATACACAATTATTTCTTTATCTTGGAATCCACCAGTTTGTAACGTCTCCAGCCTGAGAAGTCTCCTTTATATCATCTTTACATTCCTAACGGGACAGTCTTTATATCATTCTCTTCAAAAAAGTGAATGTAAATAATGAGTTATTAGCAAATGCTGACCGAAAAAAAATTAAAACATAAACAACATAAATAATTTTATTATTTCCATGGTTGTTCTCAGATGTTTTGAGAAAAATGAATTACAATGTTGATATTTTTAGATAAGTTTATATCAATTGAAGAGAGAACACACAGTGTAGCTTAAAGAAGATGTTTTGGATAATTTAATTAACTACTATTTTTTCTGTGAAGTGATATCTGGGTATTTTTAATGTTGACTTCCATATTTATTTTTGAAATTTAATTTCATATTTAATATGCAGATCCAATTTTGATAGCTCCTCCACCTTAACTCAATGTCTTTCTATTTTTGTGGCTGCTGCTAGTACTTCTGCAAAAGAAGATTATTTTAAGAGGAAACATATTTTGACTTGTAAATAATTTACATTTTATATATCTGTGTGACTATGCCTCTTTTCATTTGTTTTTTAAATCTTATGTCCTACACCAAAAATAAACATCAACATAAAACTATGCAATGCAATCATTCTAGAATGTTAGGGAAAAATTGTGATAAAATGGACATATGCAAAAAAAATAAAACTAAGAAAAATTTGGATTTAAGTTTTAATGTATCAGGGAGCAGGTTTTATGTATGTTTGGCAAATCATAATATTACCATTATTAGATGGATAAAACATACGGATTCATTGAAAGATCTATCTATGTGTTTGAGTAAATTCATCAGTGACATCCAAATTTCTTGTCTCCTGGAACTCCACATTGGAATTAAACAAAAAGATGTATATTACTCCATGTAGAAACGAGAGCCTTCTTCAATAGATATAAATATTTCACTATGAAATTTGAATAAGTTCTAGAAATCTTTTGTAAAATAGAATACAGAATTATACTGTCCATGCTAATAATACTAATTGTATACTGAAAATTGTTGAAAAGATAAGGGGGGCTAGAGAAAACTTTTACTGTCAATGTTTATTACTTTTCGTAATCCTTTCATGATTGGATATGTACTTTCAAGCTTGTAAATGAATTCTCATTTTGAAATCAATACCATGTTTGATTCAAATTTCAAAGAGATTACCCAAGTGGGATCCCATCTAATGACAATTAAAAAAACACAATCTCAACTCAACAGAGCCCTAAGTTGTTCTGGGAAGAGTGGAGTATAAGTGGAGTTGTTGGGCCAGAGGGTTCATTTCTTTAAAATTAATAAAGAAGTATAGTTAAGCCTTTTCTCTCAAAAAGAAAGTGAAAAAAAAAGCCAATACTTGGATGTGTAGAAATTATGCCTTTATAAGGTAAAAAGAAAAGATATGAGGAGGACATGGTATGGCAGACAGGAACTGAGTTACACTATCATAGGCTGTATTACTGTACAATAAGGTTTTTAATATTGCTGAGGAATAAGGATCCTGAAGCATCACTGTAAGATCTCTGTTTGGTTGGATATGAAGGGCACCAATTGGAGTCAAATATAAAATAAAATGACAAGACATGAACAAAGAATAAGAGAAATTAAAACTTCAAGTCATATGTGTGTGTATATACATACATACAATTATAAATAAGATATATATGTATATATACATATGTACACATACACACATATATACATATACACACATATATATGATACAGATACATATCAAAGTGCACCACAGAGAATAGGGTACCCCTTTCTGCAGGGTCAAATGAAATATTGGCTACTTATATTGTTATGAAAACATCTGACTTTTCAATCAATATCACTATTTGTTGCAAAAGAAAATATGAATGAACCCTTAGACCAAAACTTGACCACAGAAGCAGATAATGAATGATCCATTTATTAATGGACATGAAATTTAAAATTAATATAACTTACATGTTCAGTAAAATAGAGAAAAATGACAAATTCAGTAATGAAATGGATAACAGAAATTAGATGGAAAACAAGTTGTTCTATAAATGTGATATCTAAAACTAAGGATTTAATAGGTGAATATAGGAGTAGATTCCATGTGAAATGAATGATAAACGAGGTGAACAGGGAGACAAGTAAAGCCCAGTTGAAAATAATAATTTAAAAAAAGTAAAGCAGAGCAAAAGAGACCTGTGGAAGCCACACAGTCAGGTGATCCCGGAGCAGCATTGATAAAAAGCCCTGGGTTGACTTTTCCCTGGCTTGGATTTAGCTGATAGCAGACAAGGAACTTACATGGATTTACACAGGTGACATAAAGAAGATCAGCATAGTGATAGCTCCTCTTGTCCCTTGTCCAATAAAATGGCTATGATGTAGAGGGGCCAGGTGACAGATGACACATGCAGTGAGTGGCTTTGTCACAGAGATTGACTATAGTCTGCCAATGTTGGCTTTATGGTCTCTCTTTATATCTAAATTTGTGCAAGTTGTAAAAGCTCATGCCCCGCAGGGAGCAGGAGTGTATTTCCTGCCTGTGACAGACCTCTGTAAGATGGGGCGCCTCCTGAAACTTAGTGAGGCAGCTGAGAAATGGCCAGGGGCAACTCCTCACAGGATTGCTCCTCTTTCCAAATTCAAGGGAGAATCACAGGAGTTCTGTCAAGACTTGAGTCAACATGCACTTGACCCTTTCTTCTCTGTCTTATGTGCGATGTGTAAAGTTGCCAGGGACTTTTAATAAACTTCTCCCCTTCATAGATATAAGGAAGATTCTCATACACAAGCAAATGGAGTCCCAGAAGGAGAGGACACAGAAAATGAAGAAAAAAAACAGCACTATGTTGACTATCAGCTGAGAATTTTTCAAAATTACTATAACAGTCCACAGACAGAAGAAGCTCTGTAAATCCCAAACAGAAAAAAAAACATCATTGAAAATGTGAGTAAAATTTAAAAATTGATAAAAATCTAATATAATGAGAAAATATTAAAAGTGTCTAGAGATAGTGACATCTTCATTCAGCATCAAAAAAAGAAAAAATAAATAAAAGAAAAAACACCCACAAAGTGTTTCACAAAACAATAGAACCCAGAAGATAATTGAATCCTATTATGTTAGAAGAAAAAAAAAAAACTCACAATGTAGAATTCTATCCAGATATGATGAGATACAAAAATATATAATAAAACAAAAGATGTTTTTATTCAACTTACCTAATAAATGCATTTTTAATTAAAATAAGTATTTTAGAGAATTTATTATAGCATATCTGCATTGAAGATTCCATTACAAACCTAATTGGCATTTTCTAGGCATAAAGAAAATAATAGCACAGAGGGACTTGGAAATTCAGGAAGGAACAAGAAGAAGTGAAAACCTTGAAAAAACTGCTTATTATGTGGATTTTCTAAAATGAATTATAAGTTCCTTAAAACAATGCAATAGAAATACAATTAAAGTTTATGATAATAATATTACCACAGGTCATGAAAGACTATTATTTTCAGGAACACAAGAAAGTATTAGTATTACAGTTGAATGGCAAAATATATATAATTTTCAGGGTAACCATAAAAATAGTTGCCGAAATTTTGATTATAATATTGATTAAAAATAAAATGTTAACAATAAGTCAGTAATTATGAATTAAGTCCTCAAATGTGGGATAAAAGGATCAGGTATAATAGAATTATAAGGAAAAAGTGTACAATCATAATTTCTAGAAGAAAGATTATTAGATATGAGAATAAAAATAAAGCTTAGTTATAAGTTTAAATCTTCCAGTGGATGCAGTAAAAGAAAGAATTTTTGAAATGGAAAATGGATCAAAAAACACTGAACCAAGAAATAAGAATAAACATAAAGATGATAAAATGACTTGATTAAACATATAGGAGCTACATTGAACTATACTGAAAAACCTGGCAAAGAAAAATTTTGATACTCTAATGCTAGAATTATCCAAAACTGCAGTAAACATGTGTATTGAGATTTAATAGACATACAGGCTACATGTTCATAGTGTCTAAAGAAATAAATATATACTATATATATATATATATTTGTGTGTAGATATGTGTTTATGTGTGTATAATGAAATATCAACATACAAATTATAAAGTTAAATAAAATACAATATGTACAAGATAGAAAAGATGAATACATAAAATGTAGAACCTAGCCTAAGAGGAAGTGTCTCATAAACACCAATAAAAGCTGGTAGAAATAAAACAACCAAGATTACTTAACATCATAAAGGTTAAACAACATATTCTTATTATTTATCAAATAGAAGAAGATAAATTTTTTCTACTTGTGCTTTTAAGATGTTATCTTAGCAAATTTCAAAAATACTAAATATAAAATGTATATTAATGTCAGTTCAATGTCATAATCAAAATGGATATACTATGTAGAAAGCATTTATACCTGGACTAATGAAATAAATTTATAGGTGTATGCACAAGAGTGATAATCTGTTAAATTGCAGATTTGGTCATTGTTAATACATGAAGAAAAGAAACTTAAAATGTATCTGAGAGACACACTAGAAATATTCAACTTCATTTCTCATTGTTATATCTTAAGATCAAATTAAAGAAAAATACTGTATTTAATTATACATTATTTTCTAACCTATGTTGGATGCTGCAGACAGATTGTCAATAAAAAAGCAAATTGGATTATGTTTTTATAGAATATTAGATTTTTCTATTTATTGAAAATTGTATCATATTTGATTAAAAATAAATTAAACATTCTCTATTCAATAAAACTTTGATATTATAATTTTTGAAAGATCACTATTTGAAAAAAAACAAATGTTTAGAATCTTATAAAGAATTTCATTAATATGACTGTTTACAGTAGTCTCTGTGGCTGCAGGTCTCTTTGCTTAATAAGTATTAAAGAATAATCTGCTTTTGTTTTCAAACAAAGATGTTTTCTACCTGAGGACTCTTTATTTGTCTTATTATCATGTCAGTTGTCTCTGCAGAAAAAAATTTCTCTTCTATTACAATAATAACTTGTATTTGCAAAATGTTATTGGCATTCTACTTCCTTAATTGGCTATATGAATCAAAAAACTTAGCATTTTTATTCAATACCAGAATTTATTTATTTTAGCAAAGAAAAAAATATACCAATCCCTGGAGCAACATCCTTGTAGTCACTTGTGGTTTTACAGGTAAACATGATTAACAAAGAAATGATCCCACAAGTGATCCAACAAACAGGGGAGTCCTTGACCTATTAGCAATAGCTACAGTATCCCTCTGATAATGTGTTTCACTGGTAGCAGCCCCAGGTAAATTCAAAAGACTAATTTGGTCCCTCTTCAAATTGCATTCAATCAATGGCTCAGTCCATTTGGAAAATCAATATCCACAACTATCATCTTTGAAGAACCACATTATTCAGCAAAACCTAATTATCATAAATACTTGCTCTATTATAACAGCTCTCCACTGTTGTGTTAAAATTGTGAAATAAGATTGTCCTGACATTTTTAGTGAGTGAATCTGTAACAGCAACAGGAAATTAGCTTTCTGTACTCTAATATGCCATTACATTTTTTTGTATTGTGATTCTTTTTTCGAGTTTGGAGATTTGACTGTTCAAAATTAATCTGAAGCTGTACTAATCATCACCTCTTTCAACTTTGTGAATTCATTAAAAATTCGGGAAAGAAGAGCTGAAAATTTCCCCACTGGTCTCAAAAACTACCGAGAAACAGCTACAAATTAAAAACCAATTTAAAGCAAAACTATATACACAGCTATTTATAAGATAAATACCATTTCAAATGGAATCCGTCTGCATTAAAGGACTGAATAAACTAAAAAAAAATTGTGTGAAATAAAAACAATTACTATAGTTATTATAAATATTCTCCAAATGTATCTTCCAGCTGTGAATACTTATACAGTCTTCATTAACTATGATATTGCTGGCTCCATTAACCATACAGGGGGCGGATCAAAGCAACTCGAGGTTTTGTAAAGCACACGAGTTGAGTTATTTGCTGATAATGACTCAGCTTTAAAATGTTTCGGGTACTGTACACCTTGACTTGAATGTGAGGAAACTTTCTACCAGTGTCCTGGAGATCACTGGTGATATAAAAATTCCCTTGCTGGACACCTGACATATAGGCTACATTGCTGAAGAGTGACCTAAATGGAGATGTTGAAGTACAAGCTTCATTTAAAATTGCTAACAAATTAATGCCATCTCAGATACAAATGAGAAAGTATTATCATGACCCTTGCCAATGAATCCATGAGTTAGAATAGAGGAAAAAGGCAGAGAAGCAGTAAAACTCTCAAATGATTAATTTCAATTTAGTCCATACCGATTTTTTAAAAAATATAATCTCCTGCTCTTTAGCCACCATTGCCAAAAAGCTTTTGTTAAGTCAATGGAATACCCAATGGGTAACGGTTTTGTCTCACTGAGAGTAGAACGGAGTTCAACAAATAAAATATACCCAGAAAACTAATTTCACCCATAATTGGGAAAATAAGATTTCAAATCAGAAATGCTTTAAGTATTAGCCTGCCTGAGAAACAGTCTAAATAGTATGGATAACAATGTGTTTCTCTTTAACGTTCTGCATTGATATTAAGCTAAGTTTTATTAAAGAAAAAGCAATTAATATCAAATTCAAAATTTTGGAAAACCAACAATGAAATGCTGAGCTAATATAAACAATAACACAAATATATATTTGTAAAATTTCCACTTGGCATACTTCGGTAACATATATATATATATATATATATATATATATATATATATATATATATTTTTTTTTTTTTCTGCAATATATTTTTTTTTCGGATATATATATATATATATATATATAAATTATAGAATAGTGATTTGTAAATTATATTTAGAATTATCTATGTTAAATTAGCATTTAATATAATATATCATAGTATTGGTCCTAGAGATGCCAAACTAATATCAATTTTGTTTTGGTTTTGGTACCAGGAATTGAAACCAGGGGTACATAACCACAGAATACTAAACTCTAGCACTTTTTTAAAAAATTGTTGTTTTAGTTATCCATGACTGTAGAATGTATTTTGACATATATACGTGGAGTATAACTTCCCATTTTTTTGGTTAGACATGTTGTAGAGTTTCACTGGTTGTATATTAATATATGAACATAGGAAAGTTATGTCCAATTTATTCTACAGTTTTTCCCATTCTGATCCCCCTCTCTGCTCCCCACTTCTCCCTGTCCATTCTGGTGAAACTACCCTTTCCTTACCCCCTACACCCATTGTGAGTCAGCATCTGCCTATCAAAGAGAACATTTGGCCTTTGTTTTTGTTTTTTGAGATTGGCTTATTTCCCTTACCATGAAAGTTTTCAATTCCATACATTTACTGGCAAATGGCATAATTTCATTCTTTTTATGGCTGAGTAATATTCCATAGTGCATATGTACCACATTTTCCTTATCAATTCATCTCTTGAAGGGCATCTATGCTACTTCCATAGTTTAGTTATTGGGAATTCAGCTGCTATGAACACTGATGTGGCTGAGTCGCTATGCTATGCTGGTTTTAAGTCCTTTGGTGAGGAGTGAGATAACTGTGTCAAGTGGTGGTTCTACTCCAGGTTTTCTAAAGAATCTCCATATTGTTTTCCATAATGGTTGCACTGATTTGTAGTGCCACCAGTAATGTGTAAATGTGCCTTTTGCCCCACATCCTTGACAACTTTTATTATTGTATTTTTGATAGTTGCCATTCTAACTGGAATGAGATGAAATTCCAGTGTAGTTTTAATTTGCATTTCTTTAATTGCCAGATATGTTGAAATTTTTTTCATATTTTTTTTGATTGATTGTATATCTTCTTCTGCAAAGTGCCTATTCAGCCTCTTTGCCTATATACTTATTGAGGGTTTTTTTTTTGGTGTTATATTTTTTGAGGTTTTTTTTAATGTTTGTTTTATGTCTTTATTTTATATTTATATGGTGCTGAGGATTGAACCCAGTGCCTAAGGCATTCCAGGTGAGCGCACTGCCACTTGAGCCACATCCCCATCCCCTGAATTCATTACACAACTTGGAGATTAATGCCCTATCTGAGTTGCAGGTGGTAAAGATTTTCTCCCATTTTGTAGACTCTTTTCACGTTCTTAATTGTTTCCTTTGTTGTAAAGAATCATTTTAGCTGACATGATGGGAGTGTTAGGCCTAATTTTTCTTCTAGGAGGTACAGGGTGGTCTCTGGTCTAATGCCTAGGTCATTAATCCACTTTGAGTTGAATTCTGTGCAGTGTGAGAGATAGTGTTCTAATTTTATTTTATTACATGTGAATTTCCAGTTTTCCTAGCACCATTTATTGAAGAGGTTATCTTTTCTCAAATGTAGGTTTATGGCACCTTTGTGTAATATGAGCCAACTGAATTTATGTAGGTTTGTCTCTGTGTCTTCTATTCTGTACCAATGGTCTTCATGTCTGTTTTTGGTGACAATACCACGCTGTTTTTGTTGCTATAGCACTGTATTATAATTTGAAGTCTGGTGTTCCGATGCTTCCTTCTTCACTCTTCTTTCTGAGGATTGTGTTGTCTATTCTGGGCCTCTTAGTTTTCCAAATGAATTTAATGACTGCTCTTTCTATTCCTATGAAGAATATCATTGGGACCTTAATAAGAATTTCATTAAATTTGTACAGTGGTTTTGGTGGTATTAGCATTCTGACAATATTAATTCTGCCTATCCAAGAACATGGAAGATCTTTGCATCTTTTATGGTTTTTCAATTTATTTCTTTAGAGTTCTGTAGTTTTAATTGCAGAGATCTTTTACCTTTTTTGTTAGATTGATTCCCCAAAAATTTTGAGACTATTTTGAATGGAATAATTTTCCTAATTTTTAATTTGGTTGATTCATCAGTGATATATATATATATATATATATATATATATATATATGTAATTGATTTATGTGTGTAAATTTTATATATTGATATTGATACTTTGTTGAGTGCATTTATTATTATAGAATTTTTCTAGAGGAATTTTTCCGGTCTTCTAAATATAACATCATGTCATTGGCAAATAATAATAGTTTGGGTTCTTATTTTCTTATTTGTATCCATTTAATTTCTTTCTTCTCTTTAGTAGTTCTGGATCAATTTTCCAGGACTACATTGAATAGATGTAGTGAAAGAGAACTTCTCTGATCTAGTGTTTAGAGGGAATGTTATCTATTTTTCTCCATTTAGAATGGCATTGGCCTTGGGTTTGCATATATAGCTTTTAAAATGTTGAGGTATGCTCCCACTATCCCTAGTTTAAAAAAATTATAAAGGGTAAAAAGTTAAAGGAAGAGTGAAAGAGAGCAATAGAGACTGGCTCTTAGCAGAAGAAAAGACATAAAGATTCAAGAGAACCTGATAAAAGAGAGAAAAAAATATATAAAGTTTTTAAACATTAAAAATGCCAAAGAAAACTGAAATATTCTAAATAAACTTCCAAATCCTTAAAAAAGGTGATCCATGAAAAATAACTGCTTTCACAAATGGTAGAAATAATAAAAGAAAAAAATATCAATTATGATTATGTATAAGTGTACATGAACCATTATGGTCATAATTACACAGAGAAAAGAAATTTAAAAAAAAAAGATCTCCATGAAAAGAATTGTTCCATTGGAGTTGAAAAGATCCTCAGCTTCCCTTCTCAGCAGTTAAGTGGTGTTGTCAGGAGTATGCTGCTTGCTCCACCCTCAAGGTAGGATTTCTAGGGTGAGAGAGGTAATCCCCTTAATGGAATTCCTGGAGGGGATGTTTAGGATCAGGTAGTTTCCAGACTCTTTGATGTCAGTTGTTCTGGAGATTCTACATCAGTGCACCTCCAGAGCCTAGTAATTGCCAGTCCTTAGGGGAAGACTGAACCTCAAGATGGTCCTGGGGTTCCACTCTTATGAAGAGCCAATTCTTAGTTCACTGAGTCACTTATGGACCCCAAGTTTCCCTCTTGGGTTCAGTCTCTAAATTCAGTGTCTCTTGTTCCCCACCATTTGGAATTCCCAGCCAGGCTGTTCTCTTCCAACAGGTCCTGTAAGCACCAGGATTGAGGTGGTGGGGAGAGATCTGGTAAATTTCCAGTGACCAGTTGTCCCCTGTGGAAACCTCTCTCTACATGTGATTTTCTCCTGGTGACTTACGCACACTCTATATCACACAATGTGGGATTGCCAGGTCTGTTTTTAGGACCCAACTTGGTTTTGCCAGGAATTGGCTCCCTCAGCTCCTGACTTTGCTGCTGCAGCTGAATAATGGTTTCTTTCTCTGTCCGCTCCATACTGAAGCTTCTTTCCCATGCAGGGCCATTAGGCAGTGGGACTTTCACTTTAATTAGGCTGTGTCTTTGATCTCTAAACTCTCTGTATCCAGCCACACCTTAGTCCCTCTAGAAATGTGGTTTCCTTTAATTTCCTTATCATTCCATTGTGTTCACAGAGAGACTGTTCTGAATGATGTTTCTTTCTGTGGTAGCATCTGTGGTGCTGGAAATGTCTTCCAGAGTTTATTATATACAACTACTTGAGTCCCCAATCTACTTTGAGTTTCCACTATTAAATTCCAGTAAAGTCCCCTGACCTCACCATTTCTTTTTGTTCACCCACTTTGCTGAGAAGCTATCCATCTTCTTTCTTGGTTTCATAGCATGGAGCAGCCAGGAAACTGATGTGCTCTATTCCACCATACTGAAACCTTCTCCCCCAGTCCTTTCTATATTTTATATTGAGACAGGGTATCACAGTTTCCTAGGTCCTCAGTAAGTTTGTGAGACTTGATTTGAACTTTTGATCCTACTGCCTCAGGCTTCTGAGCTCTAAGGATTACAAGTGTGTGCCACCCAGCCCACCCTAATACAGATTTTGTTTTAGAGGAAGAAAAATTGGAGGATGAATTTGGTTCTGGGGAATTCTGGAATTGGCTTCCTAATTTGATTAGATTTAAAGATACTGGTGATTATATTTCCTTTAATAAAGAGAACACTGAGAGCCCATGGGTTAATCTCACAGTGGAAAATTTTTAAAATATCTCCATTGTATACTTCTAACCAACCACTTATTAAATTCATGGAACAAGAAGACTATATACATGATGTTTACAAATATTTTAGAAAATTAGCAAGCACAATGCATTTAGCTGTATACTTGTAAAGTTACTAGACAAAGTGGTGAGAAAAGGAGGACTCGGGTATTCAAATTCCTGGCACAAACACCCCCAAAAGGACCTGAAAACTTCCACATATGTGCTGATGGACAATCTTACCTCCTGTCACCACAGGGCTGGGACTACTGAACACCTCCTCCTATCCCTAGCTGAATTACACCCCAAGTAGGACTTGGGCAGCAGGGTGTCTACTGTTAAAGTGAGGGTGACACTGAGAAAGATTGGAACCTGTAAGCTGGAATGGAGTAAATGGGAGACTCTGAGCCCCTACACTCTGAAGTGTTGTTTGCCTGTAGAAGAGGTCTCCAGTAGTAGAGACTCCCTAGTCTAGTGACAATGATCTCTCCAGGTATCTCCAACAGATCAATCCTATGTTGCCTATGGAGATTGTAACAGCCTACCCCAATGGCAGCTTTCATAAAAGTCAACCTTATTATCTTCAGGATAATATTTCACTAAAAGCTGCCATTTTAGCTTCAGAATAACAAGACTAAGACTCAAGTCCCAGTAGTTTTGAACGGAGAGACACAGAGGGACCCATGAGAAGGTGAGTCTGCATTCTCGTGCCTACCCATGCACCTGTTAACTTGTAGAGATACAAATCTGGGAACATGATGAAAAATGGATATTATCATGTGAGATAATGGTAGACAGATAATTGATCTTGACTTCCAAGGGGAAACCAGGTTTCTATTTCCCTGTAGAGGAAGAGTATTGGGGGAATAATAAGAGATCTCAGGGCATCTCTTAAATTGCCATGACATGTGGTTGAGGTCAATGGAAAACTAAAGCAACCCAATCCGAGAAGGTTTGTGAATGGCCCAGACCCTTCAATGATAAGATCTGGTTCATAACTTAAGATGAAGAACCTTAAAATGCTAACGTGACTTTAGAAGGCAAAGGCAATGCAGAATGGGTCCTGAAGGGAGAGACTTATAAATAGCAGGCGTAACCAACAGACTGGTAACAGAGATGAACACTGTGATTCTCATCAGAGTTCTTCCTTGTTTTGTTACAAATATGCTTTAGTGCGTATAGATGTAAGTGTGTAGATTATCTTCATTTTATTTTCTTATTCATCTGTCATGAAATGTAAGACATTGACTTTATGTCATCACACTTAAATACTGTTAATTTTGTAGCATAACATTTAAGTTATGAGATGTCACAGAGAAATTAAACATTGTGAGAAGACTTTAATTTTTCTTTTGAGAAAGAAGACAGTGCATTTCCAATTGTATCAAGTTGGGCAGAATCATAACCTTGTTATTGTCTTTGTTCAGATATTAAATATACGTATGTGTGCCAAGTAAACTGAAAATGGACTTATGAGGGTTAATTGTGTGTGCCCACTGTTTTTTACACAGGGAACACAAATTTGCTTTAAATGTTTCAGAATGATTCTGGATGTGATTCTGAGGAAAGAACATTGCTCCTCCCAGTGTGAGAAACTGAGCAATAAAGAATTCAACTTCTTCCTGACTGCCTGTGAGCAGGGAACCACCCTTACCCTGACTTAAGACTCAGATGCAGGCTGGCACCATACCATTAGTTCTCCTGGGTCTGGCCTTACCAGTGGCAACTCTTAGAACATTCTGGTCTGCATAATCATGAGGTAACTCTTTATAGCAAACCTCTATGCGTATGTCTATTTACATCTAGGTCTAGGACTAAATTGCATCTCTCTATGTATGTCCCAGTCTATATTTATATATCCTATTGATTCTGTTTCTCTTGATAACATAGGTCACATAGTTATCATAAATTATACCTCATGAATTTTAAGTTTTAAAACTTATTTCAAAAGATGTTTATCACCACAAGATTTTAATTTCCTCATATTTTCTTCTCCTGTGTTTTAATGTTTATGTTTTTTTCTATTTCATCTCCTTAAATATTATTTATGTGTGTATTGGAAGATAAGGATATGGATATTCTGCCTTTCTATGGTATAACCAGTTCTCTCTACAACATTTAGTGGATACTTACTCCATTGTCTTTAAATGATAACTTTGCAATTTGACATTATCTCCAATGCATAGGCTTCTATTCCTGGGCTTTCTATTCTCTTCCACTACTTTATTGGCTATCAGTATTTTCATTATATTTTCTTACTTTACCTTGTCATTCATCATTTTTTATAAAAGACTTGAATACAACTATATGTCAACAATAAATTGCCAACCAATATTCATTTAATATCTTCTGTGGTACTTACACACGTCTAAGTATTTCTGATTCAGAAATAAAATGAGATTAAAAAACTTATCTTTGAAGATTTACATTAGTATGAGATGTATTATATTCAGGTTAATACTTAAGAACATAACTGTAATTTCAGATAATTTTAATTTTAGGGAAAAATAATTCATATTGCTTGTGTACCTACAGATAGATACTTTGAGAAGGTTATAGTTAGTAAAGGAACCTGGATTTCCAAAAAGGGGTATCCATGAATTCATGTTAGCAGAAATATTTTCCATGAAGAACCCACAAATATAAAAAATCTGAATCAAGAATGAACTTGGTGAGTTCATATTGGAAACAAACCAGTGTGAAGAGAGCTTAGAAAGAGAATGATTGAGTTGTAAAAGATGAAATCAGAGTTAGAATTTTAATATCATATAGGAATATATCATGTAGACCTCTCAGGCCTTGGTGGGAAGTATGCACACTCCTTGATTTACAGTGGGAGCCAGTGCAGGAGATTCTGCAGTAAAATGGCATGATCGACATTATTCTTTTCAAAACTCACTCATAATTCTTATAGGATTAATTCCAAGAGGCTAGAAAGAATGGGGCAAGGAGAATAATAAGATGGTAGATACAATCATCTGTGGAGGAGTGGATGGTGGCTTGTACAAATATGGTAGCCCTGAAGATGACAAAGAATCAGGATTTGGTAAATATAGCAAATGGGGAGTAATGCATATTGGAAATGGAAAAGGAAGTAACAATAGAAGTCAAGAGACTTGTTCTTTAAATTAACATTTATTAAACACATGTTATATATTTATTATGCTTCTAGGAACAAGGAAGAAGGTATAATTTACAGAAAAACACCTTATTCCTGCAGAACTTATATCCTACTCAAATGAGATAAAGAATAAGTCTCTAAGCATATATTGAAAATAAGAAATAAGCATATATATAATTTGTAAGCATGTATATGGAGAATGAGAATGGGTAGGTAGAGACAGTCTACAGATTGCTGTTGTATATGGCATATAACAATTTAACTGAAAAGTGACACTGGAGCCTATAAGTGAAGATTATGTGAGAGAGAGCCACGTGGAAACCTGCACAGTGTTTCCAACAGTGGAAATGGTCCAGAGTAAGTTCACAACACATAATCTAGGAGAAGATGTAAGCCAGTATGTGGTGAGTGACAGGCACTGGCAATGGACACTAGATGACATCAGAGACTGAACCAGTGAGCTTGCATAGATGATATAGACATGTGGGCACAGCACAAAGATATGGGTGGTTATTGGGGGCATTTTCAAGAAAAGAAGAAATATCATCTGCCTTATATTTTAGCAAAATAACCCTGATCATGCTTTGAGAATATTCTTAATGGAAAATGATGAAAGAAATAAAACATGTTGAAAGGAAATTGCTATTATCCAGGTCATAGAAAAGGATATGTGGAGAATGGCTAAAGATATGGGTATAGACAGGGTCAGGTTTTCAATACAGCATGACCTTCTTATTTATCTCTCTTACTCTACATTGGATTAAAGAGAAAGAAGAAGTTAAGTAAGTCTTAAAATGTTCTGTACAGAGCAATGGACAGGATGGGATTTCCATTTACTGTAATGGGGAGAACAAACTTGGAAAATATTCAGAGCTGGATTTCAGATATATAAGTGGATCAATTTGAACTGAGTCTGAAGTTAAAGGTAAATCTAGAAATATATATTGGGAACTAATCAGTATATAAACAATATATAAATCCAGAAACCTGCATGTGTTCATCTTTTAGTGACAATAGATCTTTCATACTGGGCTTTGGGGTGCTCTAGTCTTTAAAAGATAAGAACCAATGATTCTTAGAAGGTATAAATAATAACCAAAAATTATTTCAAAGAAACAAAGGTGTAATAAGGGTTATAAATAAAATATTTCAAGGAGGATAGAATGAATAATTATGCAAATGATAATGTAGGGGAAATAAATTATACATTTAGAATTGATTATTTACTTATTAATGTGGAAGTCATTAGCAACTTTGTCAAAATAAACAAAGTTGGAGGGGTAAGAATTTTAAATAATGATTGGAATGGATTCAGGAGAGAATAATAAGAAAGGAACTGGAGGCAAACAATAAAATAAATCTATTGTAATATTTTCTAAAATAGGGGTAAATAAATGGATAGCAGCAGGAAGATCTAAGGTCAACAGAAAATTAAATGTGTTTTCTGTGTTAAAGGCAGGAGTTAATTCAGTATATTCATATGCTGACAGGATTGAATAGGGAGAAGATATTGATAATGCAGGAGAAGATGAGAAATAAAACTGCTTGAAGGATGTTCTTGATACTTTCCATAATAGTATGGAATATATTTCTGTAGTATCTGGAACTTAGTAGAGATGTGAAGAAAAAGTGATGCTCTGCCAAGTTCAGGTCCCTTGGCAAGTGTGGCCCTTTGGCAGTGACTGGGGGAGGTTTGTGGTCCTTGTTTCCTGATTCCTTTTATTTTCTCAGTGAAATGGAAAATATATGTATTTCATACTGGGCTGAGAAAAAAGAAAGGAGGTCTCTGAGGTTAAATGACAGAGTTAAAGTATAAAATAATTCTTTTAGGATATTAGTGAGCAAAGTAGATTAAATAAACACAGTAAGGTTATAGAGCTGCTTTAAAAGCCCATTTACTTTTGTTTTGTACTTAATTTCCTTTGTGGGTTTTTCTGCACTGGATCAAACCCAGGGCCTCTTTCATGGTAGAAAAGTGTTCCTCCTCTGTGCTACATCCCCAGCCATAAAAACCCATTTTAAATGAGTAGACAGACTAAAGGGCTCTCTCTCAGATCAGTAAAGTTTGTATTTATCTATCCATTCATTCATTAATGAATTCACTTATTCATTCATTCTTCAACAGCCATATGTAACAGCTAAGATGAGATCAGGATATTGACAGAATGGATTTAATCAGGTTCTTGTCATTCAATTATTATGATATCAGCAGAAATGTTGGGGATAAATTGTTATCATAAGGTCAAGGGAAAATATAACATGAGATAAAGTGCACAGATATAGGGTCAATGAGCTGTATGATTTAGGGGGATAATCAGATGTGTGGAAAGAAGAGTGTGATATTTAGAGACTTGGAATTTATACTGCATATGTAGAAATTCACCTTTTTCTGTAAGATAAAATTTCGTTAATTTTTATAGGTATACATAGCTGAGATTTTATGAAAATGTGACCTCAGACTAAGAGGCACAAGCATTGAGAAGAACTAGATATCAAAGATTCTTTAAAAAGACAGTTAATTATGAAGATTTATGATGTGATTAGTCTTGGAAACCAAGATAGTGTTTGACTTAAGGAGGATAATTTACAAATCTGCAATGAGTGGGATAGTTTGATGGTGTCAGATTCAATGATAAGTGATCTGGCTAAAAATGAAGACGATAAAATAATCTGCAAGTGACCAAGGTGATGTCTTAGTCAGCTTTTGTACTCTGTGACCAAAAGACCTCATAAGAACAAATTTATAAGAGGAAAAGTTTATTTAGTGCTATGGTTTCAGAAGTTCTGATTCCTAGACAAGTGACTCCATTACTCTGGGCCCAAGGTGAGGCAGAACATTGTGGCAGAAGGGCGTGGTGAAGGAAAGCAGCTCAGAACAAAGCCAGAGGAAGCAGCGAGAGACTAAGGTAGGCTCCTAGGGACAAAATAAAGATCCCTCAGACTGCTCCAAGTTACCCACCCCCTCCAGTACTACCCTATCTGCCTAGTGGTACCATCCAGTTAATTTATGTCAATGTATCAATGCACTGATTAGGTTAAGGTTCCCATGACCAGTGATTTTACCTTTAAATTTTTTAGTATAGTCTCAAGCAGGCACTTTGGGGAGACACCATAACAATGAAAATAACCAAAACAATAGGTAAAATAGAATACTTAAATGAAATAAAATAATATGGAAGGCATTATTGACACAAAGGAGAAAAATTACAAGAGCTCTGGAACTATTTGAAATAATGAATTATAGATAATGAAGCTTTATGACCAATTGATATAGCATCATACAAGAAAGGATTATTCATTAAAATTAGTCAGATTTTAAAACTAAAATTGATTCTGATTTTATAGCTATGCCTTAGTTTGTTTTTATTCCATTGTAGGTCATAGAAATAAGAATTCTGTTATAATGCTGTTCAGCAGTTCAAAAATACTCTGGACAGTTTATTAGATACCATACAGATTAACTTAAAGATCAAAATATATAAAAAAGGTTCTGACATTATTTGAGGTAATCACCTTTATTAAGAATCAAACTTGTCATGAATGTTAACCACATGTACAAAATGCCATCATAGCAACACCTGGTTTAATGTTGTGTTAAATAACAGGCTTAGCCAAAGTGACATGTGAAACTAAGTGACACAGATTGCTAGTGACGTAAGAGAGAAACATTGATAGAATTATTTTTAAGAAATACAGAACAAATTACAAAATGATGCTTTCAATTTGAATACAATGAGATGATGCTTTGCACTGGTTTTTCAATTTTTCGTCATTGATCTATAAAATCGAAGATTACCTTCTGTGTTTTAATAATCACCTTAAAATATCAGTAACTAAAAGCATGAGAGTAGTTGTGTGGTTTAGCTATGAGGGGTCCAAAGCTCACATGTCAGACAATGCAAGAAAGTTGAGAGGTGAGATGATTGGGTTACAAGAACCTTAACCTAATCAGTACACTAATCCTCTGAGCAGGATTGACTGGGTGGTGACCATAGGCAGTTAGGGTGTGGCTAGAGGAGAAGTTGTCTGTGTCCCTTTAGGATGTTTTTTCCCCCATGATGAGGACATTCTCTCTCTGCTTTCTTGTGCCGTGTCCCCAGCTGCTTTCCTTTGCCACACACTTCTACCCTGACATTCTTCTTTACCTCAGGCCCCTAGAAATTGAAGGCTGCTGTGTATGGATCAACACCTCTGAAAACATGAGCCCCGAAATAAAGTTTCCTCCTCTAATTGTTCTGGTTGGGGCTTTTGGTTACAGCAATAAAAAAAATCTGACTAAAACAGTAATTTTGCCCATTTTAATAGTTAATTTTATATGTCAGCTTTTCTAGGTTAATGGGAAGCCAGATATCTGCTAGAATGATAGTTCTGTGTGTGTTTATGAAGGTACTTCCAAATTTATTAGCACGGGAATTGACTGAATGGGTAAAGAAGATCCCCCTCCCTTATGTGATTAGGTGTCATTCAAGTCTGCTGAGAGTAGAGGGGAAAGTGTGAAATGGTGACATAACTCTTTTCTTACATCTTCTCCTGCCTTCAGACTTGGATCTCCTAGTTCAGGCCTTTAGCATAAAACCTAAGACTCCCTTACTCCACTACTCTCCTTAGGCTTTTTTTCTAGTTTTCTGTGCCCTTAACAACCTTCCTAATTTTCAGGACTTCAGATTCAGACTGAATCACACCACCAACTTATCTTTCTCTCCAGCTTGCAGATAGCATATTGGGTAACTTCTACCTCTATAATTGTGTGAGCCAATTCCCATAATAAATCCCTTCTTATAAATGTATACCTTTATCTAGTCATCTATCTATACCTCTATATATCTATATACCTCTATATTCTCTGGGTGTACGTGCTTGTGTGTGTGTGTGTGGGGGGGGGTGTTTCTATATCTTTATTTCCTATTGACTGTTTCTCTAGAGAACTCTAATTAGCATATCTTTATATACCAAGCGCAGGATAGTTGATCCCAGTCTCATGAAATTGGCTAACAAGGCTCTATGTTTTGGCTTCTAACTTATTTTCTGAGAGAACCATCCATTTTGATCTTTCATAGCCACATTCCAGGTAATAATTAGAAACTAATAAATGTAAGACATGTTACATTTTCTAAGAAATTACATGAAAATTTTATTGATTCTATTTTTTTTTAAATTTCCACTTGCCTGAAAGAGTCATATGATCATATTTAGTTCTCAAGATGAACTATATACTATGAACTATATACTGTAATCCTGAACTGAGATGACATAGGTCGAATTTAAGTATTCTATTTATTAAATAGAGGACAAGAGATTTTAGTAGACAACTTGAATTACTATTACAATCAGTTGGTTATGATTGGACTGCAACTGGAATGATCCAAGAAAAGAAATCAAGATAAGCATTTTTATACAATTATCCCATAAAACACTTGGCAGAAAAATACAGTAGCTGAAGAAAAACATTGAATCAAAAGAAATGTTCACTTTTATTTGTTACTTTTTATTCACATATTAGTATGTTGACGGAAATGTTCTGAAAGAACAGGAAAAAAAGGATACAAGATATAAATGCAATATGAGATAAAGACAGTAGACAAGGAACAGCTAATTTTGACCAAATTAGGCCCTTTTATCCTTGCTCCTGGAAGGTAAATTCTAAGCCTTTGAAATTCCATGCCCATAGGAATATCTTTGAATATCTGGGGACCTTGAACCATATCATATAGCCTATGCTAAGAATGTCATTTCTGGTAGGATCATAGGCCCATGATACTGATGTGACCTCTCAAGGGGATGTAGCGTAAGGTCAGCCTTATGAGTGATTGACCATGTCTATGTAAGCAATTCCCAATATAAACTGTGCTCATAATAGGATTCCCTGGTTGGCAATCTTCTATGTACTCTCCACAGCACCCCATTGGGCCACAACTGGAAGTTTTGCAATTAATCTCTTCATTACCCTGCATTTTATTCAGCTTTTTCTACTGTGACCAAAACACCAAAATATAAATAACTTTATATTATATTTTATAGGATGATACATTGAGCATTTCAATCTTTTGATATTTCAAAATTCAGAATTATGACACTTGGGATTATGCATTTTAGGATTTTGGCCCAAATTTATAATCATTATATCTAAATATTTTTTTAATTGTTGCCATAAAACTGAACATACTGGTCTTTGCTTTTCCAGCTAAGAGAAGTGAGTTGTAAGCACAACAGTATATCTTGACAGCATTGAATAAAATCTTTGACAAAAGACAAAGTAAACTTTTAATTTAATATCATCTCTCACGTCTTTTTTATCATTTCTAGCTGTGACTTTAGTGCAATAATCAAACATCTAGCAGTTTATAGAAAAAAATATTTTTCAAAATAAAATACATTTTGCCTTGTTGTGGCACACCTTGTCAGAGAATTGGGAAGCTACAGCAGTAGGACTACAGGTTTGAGACCAGTTTCAATAAATTAGCCAGACACTATCTCAAAATAAAAATGAATAAGTAAACAAACAAACAAATGATTAAAAGGGGTTGGGTATAGACTTCAGTGAGTTCAACCCTCAGTAAAAGATAAATCAAGCAAATATGTTGAAGTGTATTTCATGACTATTACTCCAGATCCTGCCTTACCTTAAAAAATTTGCATAAAATGATGTAACAGAGAATGAAAGGAAATTATCGACTAATACTAGATACAGTCTCCAAGTTCAAATCCTTTCAGAATGGTTGTTTTGGAATATTTCTTCATTTTATCTCTGTATGTTTCCATAAAGAGCCATTGAAATTCCCTGTTGGGCATTTTTTCTTAACATTTTCATTAGTTCCATTTAGTTATGCATAATATTTGGGTTTATTTTGTCATAATTCCCAAAGCATGGAATATATGATTTGCTCTAAGTCAGTCCTCAGTGCTTCCCCTTATCTTTCCCTCTTCCTTACCCCATTCCCTTCTCTCCTCTGATCTTTCTGCAGTTTATTTAGTCTTGTCGTTTTGTTTTTAGTTAGTTCTCTGTGGGTATCCATGAAGTTGAGATTCACTGTGGTATATTCACATAACGTCCACAGGAAAGCTAGATCAGGTTCCTTCCACCCTCCTTCCTTTTCTTGTCCCTACTCCCTCCTTCTCAATTCCCTTCTTCTCTTCCATGAATTTCTCTCCTATTTTCACAGAATCTCCCTGACCCACCCAGCAAGTTTTCTTTCTCTCCCCCCACCCTTCTCCCCACCCCTCCTTATTTTGGTTCAGATTCTGGGTACCAGAGAAATCATATGACCCTTGATTTTCTGGGTCTGGTTTATTTCACTTAGCATAATAGTCTCCAGTTCCATCCATTTACCAGCAAGTGCCATAATTTCATTCATACTCTACTGTGTGTATATAACACATTTTCTTGGTCACTTATCTGTTGACAGGCATCTAGCTTGGTTCCACAGCTTGGCTGTAGTAAATCCTGCTACTATAAACACTGATGTAGCTGCATCTCTATAGTAGGCTGAGTTAGAGTGATAAAGCCAGGTAATACGGTGGTTCTATTCCCAGTTTTTTGAGGAATCACCATACTGCTTCCCAGAGTGGTTGCACTAATTTATAATCCCAACAACCTATGAGCATATCTTTCTCCCCGCACCCTCACCAACACTTATTATTATTTGTATTCTTGATAATTTCTTTTCTGACTGAAGTGAGATGAAATCTCAATGTAGTTTGATTTGCATTTCCTTTATTGTTAAAGATGTTGAACATTTTTGATTGCATGTTTATTGGCCATTTTTATTTCTCCTTTTGAGATGATGTCTGTTTAATTCTTCTGTCCATTTATTGATTTCATTATGTATGTAGCTCAGTGGCACAGTACTTACTTTATCTGTGGGCCACTTTTTGCCAAGCCTGCTTTGCATCTGTGAAGGTGCAATCAATGACTATATTTCAACACTTTGGTACTACAGGTTGTTAATGCTATTAGCACGTGATGATGATCAAATTGCAGAATTAAGCATATCAACATCTTAGAAAAGTGGATTTCAAATTAAGACATTGAAAGACTAAGGGAAATGAAAATTTTTTAAAAATTAATGATTTATAAATTATTTAGCATTTTTGAAAGGTTGATTAATAGTCCTAAACTATAGCCAGGCATGCATTTTATTTGGAAGAAGCTTTTTATTAAAAATAAAAGTGCCATAGATAGCTAGTTGTTTGGTTATTGTACTGAATTCACAGTTTTCAAAAATAAAAGAAATGAGAGGCACTGCTGCACGGTGTATCCTATTTTTTTTTTTGGTCAAATTTATAAATTATTTTTCCCTTTACAAAATAAGAAGCCAATCAAGTTCAGTTTCTTTATCCCTCAAAGGGAAAAGAAATGCCTGCAATATTTAAGCAAAATAAACCAACAGCCTTATGATACTGTGGATGCCATTTTTTAATTTTTAAGAAATTCTGGTTCCTTCTGTATATGTGGCATGTCTTCAAACATTCTTGCAACCTTTTGACCTCTTTGGAAATCGAGAACACCAATACTTAACTGAAAAAGGTTTGAGAACTCAGAACCCACTGAGGTGAAATTATCTATTCATTTAATAGATGTTTGAGTACTGGCTGTGTGATGCTTTATCATCTGAGTGAATGGTACACATTCCTTCATATAATAGGGCATACATTGCTACTGGGAAGACATGTCCATTGTGTGATAGGCTTGCCCTACGTTTAGTGAGATTATAAGGTGACAATACATATTCTTAAAGGCTATATTAAATATTGAGGTAAAGTAACTAATCCTTTTTATGCTGTGTAATTTATCTCTGGCTTTGATTTTTTTCTTAGTAGCTCTTTATCTTCTCTTATAGATAAACTCTAATAAGTTTTTTTAAATTAACTCTTTAAAAAATCATGTTTTGTCTCATAAAAATGCTAAACTTCTCAGTGTTATAGTCAAATAAACTGGGTTTAGGAGGAGAAGTATTTTTAATGTATTATGCAACTCAAGAAAATTAGTATAATTACCTTTTCAAAGACAGATTTTCTTATCAGTATATAGGAGGGTTAATTTCATTCCAATACCTGAAGTATCATGAAGACATGGTAAGAAGATATATGTTGGGAGATCAGACAACGGGCAAATCTCACTTGTTCAGTCTTAAATCAGTGTGTTGACTGTTCTTGAAATCAATAATGATTTCCAATGAAATATTTATGAACTATGGAAACAAAAATGAGACTAAAAGTAAATTTTTAAAAAAGTAATTGTTGACAAGAACAATCTATACCCTCCAAAATCTCTAAAATTATGTGCTTATAGAGGATACATATAAAAGAGAGGAGATATGGGAGAAATGGAGAAGGTGAAAATGTGATTTCTATGTTCTTATTGTAGTAAAAGTCAGAATTTAGCAACATAACAAAAATAAGATCAGGAGTTGGCAAACATGTTTGAAAAGAAAATTGAGGCTTTGAGCATCATCTCTGTTGCAACTGCTCAAATCTGGCCTTATAGCAAGAAAAACAATGCAGACAATGAGTACAAGAGTGGATGCTTCCACATTCCAACACAATTTTATTTACAAAAGTCCAACTGATTTTTCTGTCATAGTTTGCTGAACATGATCTAGATTTGCATAACTTACAATATTGAAAAAAATTATATTTTTGAATGTATAAATGCTGCTTTAACCACTGTAACTTAGAAATGACTACAATATTTTTCTTGCAAAGAGTAATTTAATTTAAAAAGTCGGTATGTCTTTTTTTTTTCTTTCAGTATGTCTTTCACCTGGAATTATCAAAATTTGCAATTAGATCTTAAAAATGCTAGGAGGAATTTTAAATTGTCTACTTATTACTAAGTAATAATTTGGGGTGATTTTTTGAAAGAATTCTTATTTTTTTAATAATTTAATAAATGGGCCCTTTTTTCCTGCTTTATTTTATTTTTATTTATTCTAATTTGTTATACATGATGGCAAAATGCAATTCATTTTATATAATACATATAGAGCACAATTTTTCAAGTGACTGATTGCACACAAAGTATTTTCACACCATTCGTGTCTTATATATGTTCTTAGGGTAATGATGTCTAACTCATTCCACCATCATCTATCATTCTATCCCATGCCACTTCTTTCCCCCTCCTTCCCCTTTTCCCTATCTAAATTTCCTTTATTCCTCCCACACTCCCACCCCACCATCACCATTATGAGTCAGCATCCTCATATCAAAAAAAAAAAAATTCGACCTTTTTTTATGGGGGGGATTAGATTGCTTTACTTAGCATTATATTATCCAACTTTATCCATTTACCTGGAAATGCCATGACTGCATATTCTTTTAATGTTGAATAATATTCCATTGTATATATATATATATATATATATATATATATATATATACACACACACACACTAAAGTTTCCCTATGCATTCATCTACTGAAGGACATCTAAGTTGGTTCCATAATTATAGAGCACTAATCTTGAGGATCCATAAAGCACTCAAAAACTTTAACACCAAAAAAACAAATAATCCAATCAACAAATGGACCAAGGAACTGAACAGACTTCTCAGAGCAGAATATACAATCAGTCAACAAACATGAAAAAGTGTCCCACATCTCTAGAAATTAGAGAAATGCAAATCAAAACTACTCTAAGATTTCATCTCATTCCAGTCAGAATGGCAGTTATTATGAAGACAAACAAAAATAAGTGTTGGCAAGGATGTAGGGAAAAAGGCACACTCATACATTACTGGTGGGACTGCAAATTGGTGCAGCCAATCTGTAAAGCAGTATGGAGATATCTTGGAAAACTGGGAATGGAGCCACCATTTGACCCAGCTATCCCACTCCTTGGTTTTTACCCAAAGGACTTAAAAACAGCATACTACAGGGACACAGCCTGCTTTTCTTTTAAAGATCAAAAAGCCTAAATATTAAAGTCAGTTCCTACATTCTATATAATTCCTGGATCCCAATGCATGACTCAAGTATATGAATATTTAACTTCAAATCTGTGTGTCTTAGTTCACAGGACTTTGACTATAATATTCAAAAGAATCAGTAGACCATGTTTAGACTTTTACATATAAATGCTGTTTGAATTAGCAAAAATATGAGAAAGAAGAATGTAGATGTGGTCAGGTTGACATTTCTAAATTCTCATCTATACTTTCAATTTTAAGATTAAAAAATGTTTTAAAATAAAACATGTTCTTGTTTTAATGAGGTCTTTTACAATTTCCCAGTATATTCTCCTTGTATTTTCTGTCAAGTAGATTGAAAATGAAGAATCAGCAGGTAAGCAAGAGGAGATAAGACCTTCCCTGTAGAAGCAGTCTGTAAAGTACACAGTGTGTCTGGAATGTGGGAAGGATTTACTAATGAAGTTTACATAGAGACACAGGGGGAAGTTAGAGATGGGGATTAGAGAGATGTGAGCAGATTAGAGAGGAGGTTCATGGGTGGTCAAGGAAGTTGGCTTTTGTCTCAAACCAAACTGTAAGAAGAGTGACACAATCTGAAGGCTGCAAAATGAAGTGTGAATTTTAGTTAAATTTTAGCAAACATGTTAGAAGGGGATTCAGAAAAAAAAGGGCAAAGCAGACCAGAACTAGAAAAACAGAGGGTAAGAACAGAGGATGCATGATCAATGAATAGTTGGGCAAATGACACAAAACACCATGCACTAGCTGTGTAGAGTGTGAAATGGGCACTTGGGACCATGGATCTATACCAAAAGATTAAGTCATACCATTATTAATTACTGAATTCTGAATATAATTTTGAGAATACTATCTAAATAATACAAATTGATTAAATCAAATCATAGAAAAGAACATTTAGTAGGTTGAATTAATTCAGAGTACATCTTTATCTTTAAAACCATTTCAAGATGATTTTAAATAACACCCAATACTACCTCAAGTTGATATTCCTGAATTCCTATGAATGTATCCTGTTTTAATTTTTAGCATCCTAAGTAATTCTATATTGAACTTTCATATATTGTAATTCTCAGAGTATCTTCACTATTTCTCTGGGGAAAAGGAGGTATGGCATTACAGATACAGGAGTGTGCATGTTTACTCTTTTAAATTTTCTTCTAGTTTCTATTCATACCACCACTATATCACAGTGTCCATCTCTTTCTCATGCTTCATAACCTGTAAAAGAAGGATACTTTGCTTGTTGGAATATAATTATGTCATTAAGTTCAAAATATCACTTTGTATTTATCTTGGGATTTAAATATATTTATTTAAAAATACTCATTCTATAATTTGTTAATGAATACTTTTTAATATTTATTTGTTAGGTGTTAGTTTCTTATTTGTTAGAGTTACTAAAATTAAGAATGTATAACACAGTTGCCATATTGTTTGCCAATTGTCTTTTACTTTTCCTTATGTTTTCTCATCTTCTAAAATAGATTAGTTAATAGGCGATTAGTTAATAAGCAATAACTTTTATATTAAATTCTTAACAAGCAATAACTTTTAGTTAACAATTAGTTAATAAGCAATGACTTTTATATTAAATTCTTGAATGAAAGCACATGTTGTGGATTTGCTGACATAGACCAACCATAGACATTATCAACTTAGAGAAATGGATGGAGCCTTGAGTGAATTCAGAAGAAAAAATCTAATAGAATATTTAGACTAGACCTTTAGATATAAAAAGATTATGAGCAAGGAGAAGAAATAAAGGAGGAAATGTCAGTCAGAATGAAGACAGGTAGAAAGTTGTGGATGAATATTACATGTGAAGAAGATAAAAGCAGGAATCAAGCCAACCCTTGGGACTGTGTTGAGGCAGAAAGAAGGCTGGACTCTCGTGGCCTTTGTGAAAACATTCAAAAGGTCATAACAGGTGCAAATGGAGTAAGAAACCTGTGCAGAAATTTCCAGAGAAATCATAAAAAAATAAATGTTTTGATCTTTGAAGAAAATAAGCCTTGAGAACTACAGACAGGTAAACAGGTCAATAACCAGATGACCATTGGACCAACATGATTCTCTGTAGTTTATTAAAATATTGAAAAAGAGTGACTTAGTTTTCTTGCTGGACCATCTAAAATTTTCAGATATGACTTTTAGAAAAATATGGCCGCTTTGAAATGTTCTTTTCATATATTTTGTTTTAAAATCATATTTTAATACATGTGGAAAAGATATTTTAACCAATTATTAAATCTTCCTCTTAGTTTCCATTTCCTGAGAGAGATAAGAGGGCAGGAACACATTGTTGCTCTGAATTTGTTAGACTATTCTATTTAAATACATAATTCAGAAAGAATGACATTCTGCTAGGCACACTTAATAGAATATTTTAAGGTCAACCAAGAATGCACCAAATAGAATCATGCTTTCATGGTATGATTAAAAACTAACAAGATGAATTCTCTGCTTTCAGGAAAGTGCACAATTAAAGCTTACACCCAGTGGCATTCACAGAAAATCCACAGAAAGAATTTTAATGTTAATGATATTTTCCAATTCATTATGAATATCAAAAGAAATATGAAAAATATTAATATGATAATCTCTACACTCTAGTATCCAAAGTTAAGGCCATTAAACTTTACAAAAAGTAGTCTCAACTATAAGAAAACCTTATATTTACCTTTGGAGAAGAAAGGAGGGAGATTGTCTTCTTTTCAATTATTCTTTAGTTTACACCAACATATTTACTGTCTGCTTCTCGTTGCTGTTAGTAAAATATCTGAAAAAAAAACTTACAAGAGAAAAAGTTTATTGGGACTCTCATTCTTCAGTTCTTTCCATGGTCAACTGACTCCATTGCTATGGGCCTGAGGTGAGGTAGAAAAAAATAGGGAGGATGGGCATTGTGGAAGAATGTTGTCATAGCACCTGGGAAGCAGGGAGATGATGTGAAACAAGAGGTAATGCCCAAGAGTATGCATCAGAGACTTACTCCATCTAGCCATAATTCACCTGCCTATAGTTACTATCCCTTACCCCATTCAAATTAGTAATCCATCAAATGGATTAATCCACTGATGAAGTTGGGGCTTTCAAAATTCAGTCTTTTCACCTTTGAACATTGTTAAATTGGGGATCAAGTTTTAAATACATGAGGTTTGGGGGGAATACTGCAAGATCCTAAACATGACATTTACTTAAGCTTTCACGCAAACGTTTAATTAATTTACTATTACTCAAATAGCTCCTACATGTAAATATAAATATAAAATATATTTTTGAGAAAATTTTGCTTTAAATTTATCTTTTACATGCAAATGTTACATGTGTACATAAATAGCACACAAATAGCATCTATATATGTATACATGCAATTATAAAATATATAAATTAAAAACAATTTAATGAAGCCACAATAAATCTAGCAAACTAGATAAAGTTATTTTGTGATTCTGGACATTAAGTACAGCTTACAGCATTTGGTAATACTAAATTTAAGATTGCTAATCTATCAATAAGATAATTGACTATTTAAACTCTATATGAACTTATATATCTAAATATATGAACTGTATATAGTAGAAAATTCCAATTAAAATTTTCAAAATCTCTTGACTCCAGGGAAATATTTACGACATAGACCATATTACATAAGTCTGTTTCTCTATTTCTAGTCTCTCCCTTCCCCTCTTCCACACAGCTATCCCATTTTTCTATAAACATTTTCTCTGGCATTTCTTATAATATTTATATTTTCCTCATAATTTTTTTTGTGCAGATGAGGGCCTGTGTCTTTACTGTACTTTTATTTTTGAATTATTATTTGTTGTGTTTGCTATGTTTCTTCAAATGTATTTTCTTTAAAATATATATATATATTTTCATATTTAGTCTTATTTATTTAGCTTTGGGAGTTATTAAGAACTTTTCAATATATATTGTAATTGCAAAACTAAAAAAAAATTGAAATAAGATGGTATTGTTTTATCTTGAGGTCAATATCTGTAATTCTGAAAAGAACAACTTCTTCCTCCATGATAAATTTAAATTTGTTGCTCAAGAGCAAAACTTTTAGTGGCCCTTTTATTACAGACTATCTTCTTTTAACCTGGATATCTAAACTAATAAGGCCCTCCTTTGAGTAGAGTTGCCATATTGTCAAGAAGGTTCTGACTTGGCAAAAATAAACTCTAAATAAATAAACAAATATATTGTCAGACTTGTCACATGGAGTGGAAATGAGAAAATGTCATCCAGGTTTCTGATGTCATACGTGAAGATGAGTATCTCCTCGAATTCACCACACCCTTTCATGGGACTGTGTGTTTTCGAGGTATTTGAATTGAAAAAAAGAAGCAATATTTTTTACCAATAAGTACAATACTTATTGAAACATTAAATAAGTACTTTTTTTTCAATCCAGAGAAAGAACCTGTATTTCAGGTAAATGTGTGAGTCTTTTTCTTAAATTTTTTTTTGAATGGTTATTGGAGATTTTTGTTTCCTTGTTATCAACTTCTCATGTCATGTATCAACTAAGCTTGGTCTAGTTATTCTCAGTTATCTTCTTATTGACAATACTGTAATTGTGCTATTCAAATATGATAGTGAGGTGGCAGACCATTTGAGATCTATATTTATATCTATATCTCTATAAGGGAATCTAGATTTATATATGGAATATATAATTTCTCATCTCTGTGTATACATATTGACAAAGAAATTATTATTTTTACAACAGTCAAATCACATTACATTTGGGGCTTTCCATAAAAATTTGTTTGTTGACAGGGAGATTCAAATAGAGGAAATAGAAATAACTGAGCATAATGTGACTATATTGCCATAATGCAGATTGTTCCAGAGCACATAATAATGCTTTATTTGTACCATGCTGTAATTGGCACTTCTGCATTCTTTTTCTGAGAGCCCATTAGAAATACAATTATGCCAAAACATGATGATATATTTAAGCATCATGGAATTGAACCTTTGCCTTTGGCAACAGTCCCATGAGGTAAACACAAGCTTTGTGAGCAAAATATTTAACAAAAAAAAAAGTAAAAGCTCATTTTACTACTGTGGTGTATTGTTTTTGCTTCTCACCTTAGGCTCAGTTAAAGAAAGGGAAAAAAATACACAAGTGCTGATACTTCCTGCTAGAAAGTGATCAGTCAGTTACTGATAAAGATCATATTAGCAGCAGGGGCAGGCTTGTGATATTAACCAGCTTGTGATCCTATCTGCTGCAGATAATTATTTCGAAATGGAAAGCAAGCAGTAACATAAGCTACTGCTCATGCTAGGAGGAGGTTGTGTTCTCTGCACTCATTATGATGAGCCAATCAGCCTTGCATGTTTTAGTGTCAGAGAGTATTCTGATGCCATGTGCTTTGAAACTGTCTCTAATGTTAGCTGATTGGGTTATTGAACAAGAGTTCCTCAGGGCACAACCCACATGATTATAAATGTGAAAAATAGATATTTGAGGATTTTAGTTTTGGGATTTTACTTTCTGTAATAAGCTATTGATTAAAGCCTACCACGTGTTTCTGAGAATGTTCTAGAATTGCTTATGCCTGCCTAAGAGAATTTTTACCATAACAATTTTTTAAAGCTTAAAATAAGACAAGAAATTCAAAAAGCAGCTTACTTTATTTAAAAAAAAAAGACAGAGGTGATTTTGTTCCTCAAAACTAAGAAGATTCTTAGCAATGATATACAAGTGATTTAAAATATTTTAGAGTTATGATATCGCAAATTTTTCTTATTTCCCTGTTGAGAAGAAAAACCTGAAGCTAGGGTGAGAAAGATCTAAGGTTAGACATACAGAAGCCCTTTCTGATGCTAGGGTCAATCTCCTTGTAGCAAATATTCAAGAAGAATGAAGTAATTCTTCAAAAATAATTAATGAATTATTTTTTTCTGGTTTGTGTGGATTATATTATTTAAAGCATTAAATCATAAGTGTAAATAAATAAATTTCAAGAGTTCCTTTTAGTCTTCCAGAAAATAGGTTAAAACAAATCCAGTACTAACAGAAAAGTGGAAATAAAATTAAATTTATCAATTCAGGACAGGTATTTCTGTAGCTTATTTATAATAAATTAATATACATGAAAAGAAAATTGATATTTCAGCACAATGTAATTACTTGAGATTAAAAGAATGCCTAATTTTAAGTATAGTTCTTAGAGAATTCTATTACCCTCTGTATAAATTCTTCCTCAAGATTACCCCTCTTTTCTCTCTTAAATAGAAACAGGCGATTTGCATTAATTTTAATGGTTCAACTGCTTGATTTCTCCCTGCATGAAATTGCATGCTTCAGTACCTCATACCTGCTGATATAATAATTCATATAATCTCAAGAGGTGTCAAGAAGTGACTCAAAGTAAAAGTGAAAACATGTGAACTAAAATTAATGATGATCTCCCACCACTTCCTGATGAATAGGAGAACAAGGTTATCCATTTCAGTGCAGAGGTTCTGACTTCTCTTAGTTTCCTCAGGTGCCACTGGCTGTGGTGGTGTTATTACAAGGTCTTTTGGCACTGCGGGGCAGCTCAGTACCGGAATAACTCACAGCCCATCCAGGAAGGACACAGGAAGCCATACAATGGAACAAACTCATTAACCTACTTCATTATAGTAAGTAATGGTACCAAATATGCTGAAAGGATTCCAGCTGCATCAGAAATGCACAATGTATAGAAAAAAATTATACTGGTTGGACCATATTAGGACAAGGTCTATGAACATTGGACAAGACATCTACACTTATACAGAGGATTAAAATTTCAGTGTTATTTTGAAATACTAAGGAACTGACAAAGTTTATACTGTTCTTCTTTTCTCTCTATCCTTTCTCACCAAAATCATGCACTTGACAATGTACATACCTCTTAGAGTGATTTTTTTTATCATAATTTCAGAATAAGGAATTTCTTTGAATATCCTAACAACTGTGTCAATGTGTCCTAGATGTTCTTATGAGCTATGAAGATAATACCAAAAAATGACTGAATAACATCTCCTGAGTTGTTCCACTACATTTTCTGAGGGGAAGGTACATGGGGACAAAAACCCATCATCACACTGCCATTGCCCCTCTAGGGTATAGGAGACTATGTTCAATATTGAAGAGCATCCACTGGCATTTTGTGATATTTATAAATAAAAGCTATATACTATTTCATGCAATATCACTGTTCACTGTGCTTATTTTCAAAGTGTTTAATATTTTGAAGCAGTTAATTATTACATTTTTGAGCATTAAAATCTCTTTAAGGTTAAAAAAAAAGGAAAATAATTTTTTCCATCCCCAGGGAAATACCTGAAGTAAGGATTGGGCATTTTGCCACCATGACAGATGGGTAAGAGTGGCAGACACATGTGCATGTCAATTGTTGGTACTGATGTCAAAATCTAAGAAAAGACCACTTCACTAGTGTCCTGTATGTAATGAAACCCATATGGGGTGCAAACACGCCACAGACAATCACTAAGCTCTCAAATTGACTTTGAAAACTTGAAGTCTTTGAAGCTATCTAGATGAAGGGACAATCATATCTTTTTCATTAGCTGGTTTAGCAGATAACATAATATATTTAAAAATATCCTTAACTCTGTCTTCATTTTAAATCTCTAGAAACTTCCAGTTTGACAGATTCTTCATTTACAATTATTTTGTAAGTTGACTAGTTAGTAGATATTCCAAAATGTCACACTAGTAAAATCTTTAGGACTTTAAACAAAAAAGAAAATGTGTCTCCTTGCCAGCTTTCTCATTAAATGGACTCAATGTGTGATTAAGGATATAATTTTTCACTTTTGATACGAGCACAATTCATGGGGCTATCTCATTGAAATTCATATTATTCTTTCCTTTATCACATGTAAATGTATTCATAATGTTATTTTTGTGAAGTGAAAAAGACAAAAAATAGAATGACATATAATTGTCAGTATAATAAAATGGACCTCCTTAGCCAATTAATATTTTCTTTTGTTTCACATTTCAAATATAATTTTGGTTGGCATCTTATGTCTAAGCATATATATCTCACTACTGAATCGTGACAAGGTCTTCTATTGAACTAACTCTGAAATCCATCATAAGTCCTTATCAAGTCCATTTCTATGTGTTCACATTTTATGGCTGAAATGTGTTGAAATCTCATCGGCCTGGAACATTTACAAAATTCATAGGTAGCAATATAACTTTAAGCTTAACAGTAAGAGTTGATTTCAATCATTAATTCAGTGCTCATTTTCTACAAGGGATACATCTGTGTGAGCCCCATGATTCAGGATGCTCATCAATGGAATGGAGCTAGAGGGTATCAGTTTCATGCATCTTTATTTTCTGTCAATCTCAGTGTAATCCTCTGATCATATGTGCTTCTTATAAGCAGAACCATCAATACTGATGTACAAACTAAGAAAACTAAGTCATTATTAAAGATGGCTATGATTCAAAATTTTTATTTCCTACATTTTCTTTTTGTCCATAAAAACATCATTCTAAATATCAATTTTTTTTTCTAAAGTTTGCTGTAACATTTATTTTGATGTGATAATTAACTTTTTCATTAAAACCAATTGATATATATTTCATTATTATAATCAATGTATTTTCCTGATTCCATTTATTTATTCATCCATTCAACAAAAATTTAAGAAATTGAATGTTAAGTTCTCATAGAATTTTAGAATGCATCAGTGAGCTAAAGAAAGATCATTGCCTCTAAAAGCTTATATGCTGACAGAGGGATAAAATAATAGACATATATTACAGATTATGTGACTATAGAGAAAGTTGTACTTGAAAAGTGGTAAGAAACATTACTTTAACAGTGGAATTAGAAGGTTTATAGACATCAGTGCAAAGAATATTTTAGCTAATAATTTACCCCATATTATTGTTTTTCTGCCTTTCATGTCCCCAATAGCTATCAGAATGTTTCAGAAAACTAATTTTTTCTTTACCTGAATAAAAATGTCATTTCTTCTGTCACTCACTCTCATCATTCAATTCATTATATTAAATACAATTTACATTTGCAATTTACATTTCATACAACTATATGTGGAAATGTTTATTTCTTTAGATTAACTGCCATTTGCAATTCTTTTCTTAGGAAATGTATTTTTGCCTATCTTTTTAATTAAATCATTGATCTATTTTAGCACTGGGTATTACTTATTTATTTAATCAAAATAGAAACCCCTGTGATGATGAACATTTTTTCCAGTGTGTGTTTCTGAAATTCATTTTCTTTCTAATAATATTGATATGCAGATGCTTTTACTTTTTGTATTGCCACATGTACAAACCGTTTTTGTATCAGGCTTGTAATTTTGTTAAACATACTGATAGTTTTCACTAATATTTCTGTGATTTTATTTTCTTTTTTAAATCTGATATTACTGAAATTTTTATTACCCTTAGGATTGTTCACTATACTTCTTAGTTTGTTAACCTTTTGTATTAACGACATAATTTTGAAATTTTCTCCCCAATGTTTTGAATCTCTACTATGATTTAACATTATTTCTGTTACATATGTAGGTTTGATTTTGAACTTTACTCATTTTTCCCATTTTTATACCTGCCTACATAGCATAGTTACAGTTTTAATTACTGAAGCTTTACAATGTCTTTTAATGTGTGTAAGGAAAACTTTCCACTTTCTCTTAAATCTTATCTTACTGCAACTTGTTGAAATTTCTTGTATGTTAACATGAAAAAGTGAAATATACTGAGATATACTTTACACATGATTTAGACCTTTTAAACAAAGTTGAATGAGCATTGATTATCCAATAAACTAGAAACTCTCTAGAACTTAGCATTGCACATGCTCATTGCCAATGGACAGTATCCATTTACCTCTTATCATTGCTAACAATTACTATTGTTGGTCAGTTAATATCAGTCATTCTGATAAATATTAAGCATTTTATTATCATTTTGATTTGCATTTCCCTGATGACTAATGATATTTATAACTTTATGTTATTATTGACATTTTGTATACTTTATTTTGTGAGATGTCTATAAATCTTTCACCTATCTTTTTTAAAAATATTTAATTTTTAATTGTAATTGGACACAATATCTTTATTTATGTATTTTTATGTGGTGCTTAGGATCTTGATTTGATAATAATGAATACTCTCTTATGTCTACTTTAATAAGAAACTTAATAACTCATCTTGAATTTAATTTTGTGTAATACCATGTTATATTTATTTTATTATGTTAAGCTGGCACTGTACTGCTCTAGTTTTGTTTTTTTAATTCTGAGTTAACTTTTACTATATATTGGTTGAACATTGATGAAAATTTCTTTCTTGGTTTATTGTATTAGTTTGATGTGTTAATTAAAGTTCATCTCATTATCATAGCTATAATGAGAATATATAAAAGTGGATCAGACAAGTTCATGTATAATATTTAGAGAGTCTGCCCATGCTGGTATGGCACCTCTCAAATCATGGGGATTATATCCTTTCATCTTTTTCTTTTGCTATACTCTACTTGTAGCTTTATTTCCTCTGCTAGGTTCCATAAAGTTTGACCTAAACAACTTAGAAATTCTGTATTTACATTATCATTTTCTTCAAATGTTTCAGTTTTTCTATCAATTATTATTTCTCTAGTATTTTATCATACTTAAGCATTTAAACTTCCTCATTTTGTCACTTCATCATTTTGTTTCTTTTTTAGCAGTTAAGCTTCTTATTATCTTTTGTGGTACTGGTGATCCTTGTGTTTAAATGCTGGATTTTACTTTTTAGTACCATGGGTGCTTCATTGCATAATCCATTACTACCCCCAAAAAAGATATTAAATCAATCAGCTACAACATGTACTAGCCATAGGACCTTAGACAAATTTCTTCACCCAGTCTTAGTTCCTCAATTTCATTTTGAAATGAATGAGATGCAAAACTTTACTTAGGTCTTGTGATGATTGCTGAGACTGAATGAATATGTTTGTGCAAGATCTGGGAGGGTGCATCATACCAATGAGCACTTACTCTTCTAGCTGCCTCTTTTGGATTGTTTGATGGAAACATCCCAGGCTCCACTTTATTGTGCTCTTAGTTTCCTCACATTTTCTTTTATGCCTTTGTTAGTTATCTTCCTTTATATTTTTTATTCACTGTACTTTATTATTTTAACATATTGTTAGAGTCTCCTTTTCAGCAAAACATGACTTTTATATTTAATATATTACATTTGCATTTTTACTGTGTTGGGTATGTTTTTCTTGGTTCTTCTTTATAGTTTATATTCTGCTTGAAATACATTTTTTAAATTGCTTTTAATATGTGATCCTTATTTTTCTCATTTTGTATTACCACATTAATGCTAACATTTTAGAGGTTCTGTCATCAGCCTACAATACTTATTTCTAGTAGGCTTACCAATTTTGTCTTTGGATGACATACTGAATCAGATTATTTCCATTTTCCCCACTCTATTGGCTGTAACGATTTTTCATGTATTTTTTTTCCTCAGACTTCCCATTTTCTTAAAGTCACAACTAATGAGATTTATTTTTTTGTAGTATGTTCTTGAGCATTTTCTTGTCTCTTTTTTTTACAACTTAAAAGTTTTTATACACAAATCACTTGACTTACCAGACTTAAATAACATTCTTTGTCCTTCACTTTAAAAGACATGAAAATCATTATATTTATAAACTTTGTATATTTTTATACCCTCTTTTTCTTTTCTTTTTTAAAATTCTGATTTGTTATATATGCCAACAGAATGCATTAATATTACATTTAAAGCACATTTTTTTCATATCTCTGGTTGTACAGAAAGTAGAGTCACAGTCTTCGTTTCTTCTTTTATGTACTTAGGGTAATGATGACCATCGAACTCTAGATAGGGCAAAGGGGCAAAGGGGAGGGAGGAAAGGGAGAAAACATAGGGGTAGGAAAGATGGTGGAATGCCATGGTCATCATTACCTTCTTTTTATTTTCTAAATGTTAACATTATTTCATTTCTGTGTATTCACAGAGTATATTGATTGAACTTAATGCTCATTGGTGGACTTTATAGTTTCTTATTTAATTTCTCAACCTACTGAACCCCCTTGTATAGGTGTTTGCTCAACATATGAATAAAATTCTCCAAAACTTTCTTGTTTGAAAAATTTGCCTTTTGCCATTATATTCTAGTTTTTCTTTTCTCAATGACTTTTTCTTTCCCCCAAATGACTTTATAAATAACCACTTTTCTTCTAGCTATGAATTTTTAATGGTAATATCTTAAGACAGAAACCTTTAAAAATAATAGATATTTGAAGCTCCCACTCCCAGCCCACAGCCCCTATATTCTCCAAGTGCAAATTTATTTCAATTACTGTTCAGAGCACTGTCTTTTGAGAAGAAAACCCCAGGGCTCTGTGCTTTCCCAGGCTATCATATTGAAACAAGACATTCTGAGACAATTTTAGCGATGGCTCAAGTCGACCCAGGCACAGCCCCCACCAGCTGCAAATTTTGCTGTTATGCACATAAGGATGGTTTTTCAGGCTTGCAGATAGCAATGGTCATAGGTCATGGAGGCATTCCCTCAGCTTTCCAAGGAAAGCCTGGAAGAACAGGCAGTGTGCACCATGGTCACTGTCCATGCAAGCAACTCCTGACAGGGCAACACATGGAGCTCTGTGAGTGCAGCCAAAGCTGCAGTGGATACCCCAGAAAGTCAGAGATGCAAGGAATGTGGAAAGTTGGCCTATATCTGCCTCGGGAGACTGCAGTGAGCCAGCAGAACCAGCCCAATAAGGCAGTCACATGAACCAGCAAGGCTCTAGTCAGACAGTCAGATAATGATGTGGGCCTTAATCCATATCCTGTTACCCTCTAAAAACATTTTCCTACTGTTCCATTCTTTCAACAATATGTGTTATGTGTCTACCCTCATACTTTCATAAGATTGACCACGAAGACCAGGTTCAGGATGGCATCTGTGTCTTCTGCAAGGAAGAAATTCCTTAAAAGATACTATACTCATGACCAGTGGAAATTTACCAGACCATAGCCCACCCAATAATTCCGTCAATTGCTGGTTTCTTCCTTTGTTCAGGAGTCAGTCTGATTCCCCTCTCTCAGTCAGTGAGTGCCGTTCCCCTTCATCTCCCGGTGAAGCATTCAATCACCCAGTTAAAGTCCTGCCTGTGTATTGATGCTCATTTCATTAGATTTTGTTGCTACTACCACTCATCCAGAAGTTCCTGTCTGTGGCATTATATAGAAACTGCTTTCCAAGCCCTCAGGAGCCCATATCCTGCCAGCATGTCCCTGATGGTACACACAGAGCAACAGGATTTAATGTTTCCGTGATGAGTTTTGATCTTGTTTTGGTCTGATTGCTCTTGGCCATTTTCTTTTTCCTGATTTTGAAATGGGAATGAGCCATTGTGTCTTGGAAGTAAGCAACTTGTGTTTTTAAGGTCTAACATGGGCTTACATGTGAGTTTGCCAGGAATCTCAGAGGAGAATTTAGACTTGAACTTTTGAGTTTATTGGAACCATTACAACTTTGAGATGGACTGAATGCATTTTGCATTGTGAAGCAGACAAGAGCCTTTGGGACAGAAGCAGAGTGCTGTAGTTTCAAACTTAAATGACTCCCAAAGGCATTGAAGGCTTGATCCTCCACAGGGAACCACTGGGAGATGGTGGAATCTTTAAGAGTGACATCTAGGGAAGGTTTTAGGTTACTAGGCATATATACTGGCCCTCATAAGCGATGTTGGTACTGTGGTCTGTTTCTCTTTCTCCCTAGCAAGTTTCAAGTTGCTTGTGTCTATGATGCAAATTCCAGTTTGTTTACATCCTCTCTAACTTAACTTAGATATGCTTTATTTAGATTTTAGCTACTCTATGGAATTTCATGGAATCACATTTAGCTTATTTTGCTACCATTACATAAGTGATTTTGAGAGTCTTTTCATGTTTTTATCATACATTTATCTTTTGAAATCTCTTTCCTACTTAAACTGGCAATTATTTTTCTTATGATTGGCTTTGAGTGTCTTTCTATATTCTAGATATAAATGTTTTATTATGTATGTGATCTGTAATTTTTTTTCCAACCTATGGTTTCTCGATGTATTTCCTTGGCACTCTCTTTTGAAGAGCAGACAGTTTCAGTGATTTAAGTGTTTTGAGAAAAGAAATTCCTGAACATTGAAATGTAGGTGGTCTTTGCTTTGAAACTCAATGACAATATTTCCAATGTGCTAATATTCAGGAATCAATTTTTTAATTTGGTGATATTAAATTAACATTGTGCTGTTTGGATTCTATTTTACTACTAAATTATTACAAAGAGTACCTGAATAATTTTTATAAATCTTAGCTCAAGATTTGTATTTTAAAAATTCAAAATGTACATGCTATAGACAGATTAAAATTGTTAATACATCATATCTCCAACTCCTGTACTGGAACTCAGCAATTTTGGAAATAAAAGAGAAAAGAAGGAAACCAAAATATCAGTATATTTTAGAGTACGGCAATGTTATTTACCGAGTTTTATTCATTTCATTTTATTTATTCCCTTCCTCCAAGGATTTTGATAAGTCACTTTATTTACTTTTATTGATTAAAAAAATAAATGACAGTAGAATACATTACAATTCTTATTGTACATAAACTGCACAATTTTTCCTATCTCTCGTTGTATACAAAGTATGTTGACACCAATTCATGTCTTCATACATGTACTTTGGATAATGATGTCTATCATATTCCATCATCCTTTCTAATCCTCTGTCCCCTTCTTTTCCCTCCTGCCCCTCTTCCCTATCTAGAATTCATCTATTCCTCCCATGCTCCCCATCCCTACCCGAGTATGAGTCAAACTCCTTATATCAGAGGAAATTTGTTTTTGTTTTTTGGTTTTTTGGCATTTGTTTTTTGGGGATTGGCTAACTTCATTTAGAATTATCTTCTCCAACACCATCCATTTATCTGCAAAGGCCATGATTTTATTCTCTTTTATTGCTGAGTATAATTCCATTGTGTATATATGTCACATTTTTTTAATTCATTCATCCACTGAAAGGCATCTAGTTTGGCTCCACAGTTTAGGTATTTTGGATTGTGCTGCTATAAACATTGATGTGGCTGTGTCCCTGTAGTATGCTGTTTTTAAGTCCTTTGAGTATAGATGGAGGAGAGGGATAGCTAGGTCAAATTCCCAGATTTCCAAGGAATCTCCATACTGCTTTACAGATTGGTTGCACCAATTTGCATTCCCACCAAAGATGTATGAGTGTACCTTTGTCCCCACATCTTCGCCAACACTTATTGTTGTTTGTCTTCATAATAGCTGCCATTCTGACTGGAGTTAGATGATATCTTAGAGTAGTTTTGATTTTCATTTCTCTAATTGCTAGAGATGATGAACATTTTTTTATATATTTGTTGATTGATTGTATATCCTCTTCTGAGAAGTGTCTGTTCAGGTCCTTGGCAGTTTTATTCATTTTAATGATGTTTGGTTAGTGTAGAACACACAACACCAAGGAAAACTGTTGTCTTCCCATGTTTTTAATATTGACTTCAACAGTTCTACCTTGTTGAAGTTAGAATGATGGTATGTATTTTAAAAATGAAGTTGAAAATGTAAATTCTTAAAATAACGTAACAAGTTAAAATATTATATATGCAATATGACTTTTTGTATTTTTTAAAGAGAGGAGAGAGAGAGAGAGAGAGAGAGAGAGAGAGAGAGAGAGAGAATCTTTTTTGTAGATGGACACAACACAATGCCTTTATTTATTTATTTATTTATTTTTATATGGTGCTGAGAATTGAACCCAGGTCTCGCCAGTGCTAGGCGAGCACTCTACCGCTGAGCCACAATCCCAGCCCCATACATTTCTCTGACCATTTGAAAAGAATATTCCCAACATCATTTTTCTAGAATAAATGAATTATTTCATTCACTAGCATAATATATTTTATAGAAAAAGAGAAAGATCAAGAAAAGTTACTGAATTCCTAACATTTGGGCAAAACAATAATGTGACAGTAATATTAAAGTCACATGTGCTATGAATGATAAAGGTGTAAAGGCTTAAGGAATAGATAAAATAAACCTGAAAGTACCTCCTAGATTAGTTTAAATTAAAGATAAATGATTGATATTCTTCATTGAACAAAAATATTGAGATATAAGTGGTTAATATGAATGTGATTAAACTTCATTTTGTGATTAAACTTCAATCATCTTTTACAAATTTGAAAAAATAAAATCTCAATCAAAGATTAAAGGTATTTTTGTATTGTACATAAAGTGATCAAATTAAATTCTAAAAAAATAGGTCAAATTGTATGTTGGTTAAATATAAAAGATATGAATAGGATCCAGAGGATAGTTCTTCAATCAGAAAATTAAAACTTTCAGGTTTTACGGATAATGTTAGCAATTTAAAATTGCATGAAATACTAAAGCAGAAATTAGAAAAAATCATAGAAATAATTTCAAGTGGAGCAACTTTTTGAAATACTATTCTTTGTAAATTCCTATTTTAATGTGACATGCTTAATGAGATCCTTACAGTTCTCACATTAGATAATAAGTACAGTAGTCAGGGGGAGAAATAGAGAAAGAGATGATGACAAAGAGAATATTAACTACATATAGCAAGTTGAGAATTTGAGCTTAGTAGATTCTGTTGAGTCTAGCACACACTGGGCCACACTGTCAGTTATTTACTTTAGTAGTTGCTAAGAATTTAAAATGGAAAAAAAAACTGATGCCTGTGTGCAGGAACATCACAATTAGTATGACCAAGATCTAGAAATAGTACACACAGGTTATTTTTTTTTTTTTTTTGAGAAAATCATAGACAGTGGGGAACGTGAGGGTCCCTCCTGAGAATAAAAGCCAGGAGTCTGGATATTTAACTCTTCAAAGTTATTTCCAAATGAGGCAATACATTCTGGATGTGCATCACAAAGATTTAATTGTGCCTGGATCAGTGAGTGGCACATGCCTGCAATCCCAATAACTCTGGAGGATGAGACAAGAGGATTGAAAGTTCAAGGTCAGCTTGGGCAATTTAATGAGAACCTGTCTCAAATAATTTTTTTTTTTTTTTATTGTTGGTCGTTCAAAACATTACATAGTTCTTAATACATCATATTTTACAATTTGCATGCTACAGGGACACTGCTACATCGATGTTCATAGCAGCACAATTCAAGATAGCAAGGTTGTGGAATCAGCCTAGATGCCCTTCAATAGATGAATGGATAAAAAAAAATGTGGCATTTATACACAGTGGAGTATTACTCTGCATTAAGAAATGACAAAATCATAGAATTTGGAGGGAAATGGATGGCATTAGAGCAGATTATGCTAAGTGAAGCTAGTCAATCTTTAAAAAATAAATACCAAATGACCCCTTTGATATAAGGGGAGTAAACAAGGACAGGGTAGGGACGAAAGTTTGAGAAGAAGATTTACATTAAACAGGGATGAGAGGTGGGAGGGAAAGGGAGTGAGAAGGGAAACCGCATGGAAATGGAAGGCGATCCTCAGGGTTATACAAAATGACATATAAGAGGAAAGGAGGGGTAAGACAAGATAATTCAAATCGAAGAAATGATTTACAGTAGAAGGGGTAGAGAGAGAAAAGGGGAGGGGAGGGGAGGGGAGGGGGATAGTAGAGAATAGGACAGACAGCAGAACACATCAGACACTAGAAAGGCAATTTGTCAATCAATGGAAGGGAAACTGATGTGATACAGCAATCTGTATACGGGGTAAAATTGGGAGTTCATAACACACAGGTTATTAATCCATGTAAAGTTAAGGTAAAAGAAATACCAAAACAACAACCACAGTTTTCCAGTGCTATAAGCACTATAAAATAATGACTATGTAGCACTTCCAGTGTTGAACATTTTTAACAGCTTTATTGACGTATTTTGAATTATACATATTTATACTTTACAGCTTGTTGTTTTGACATATGTATATACCTGTGAAGAGATCACTACAGAAACCTACTGAATGCATTCATTGTTCCTCAGAACTTCCTCTTGTGTTTATTTATTCCTTTCCTGCTGTCTATTAAACTGCTCGTGTCTTCGTATCCAAAGCTGTCTTCTGTAGCGGTTTAAATCATTTACCACATTTAAAAATTTTTTGTAGATATAATTATATAGTATCTATTCTTTTGTGAGAGAACTTACTTTTTTTCGCTTGGCACGTTTATTTTGAGGTTTATCTATCTTCTAGTGTGAATTCAAAGTCATTTTTGAGTAACATCACAATGTACAGGTTTGCCACACTTTTTTGTGAGACTTTATTTTTCATGTGCATTATAGCCACACATGTCACTGGGGTTCATTTTAAGATGATACAATGTGAAATATGACCTATTCCAGTTCAGTCCCCACTGTGTCCCCTTCCCATTCCTTCTCTCTCTCCCTGTTCCCTTTCCTCTGATCTACTGGTCTTCCTTCTATTTATTTATAGTTTTTCTTTTTACTTAGAGTTTTTTTTTATATATGCATAAGGTGACATTCACTGTGGTACATTTAAGTATGTACGTGGGATAGTTTGGTCAATTTTATTATATCATTCTTCCCTTTTCCTGTCCAACTCCCCTGCCCCTTGATTCCCTTCCTCTGCTTTAATGATCTCTCTTCTATTGTCATAGAAATCCCCTCTTCACATCATTTTTCCCTCTTATTTTATTTAAGATAGCTTCCACATATGAGAGAAAATATCCAATCATCGACTTTCTGAGACTGAAGTGTTTCACTTACTTGCTGTTCTCCAGTTCCATCTATTTATCAGCAAATGCCACAGTTTCATCCTTCTTTATGTCTGAGTAATATTCCATTGTGCATGTGCCACCTTTTCCTTTATCCATTCATCTGTTGATGGGCATCTGGGCTGGTTCCATAGCTTGGCTATCAAGAGTTATGCTGTTATAGGAATAGAGATGGCTTTATCACTATAGTATATTGACTCTGATTCTTTTGGATAAATAGGAGTGAAATAGTGGCATCATATAGTGGTTCCATTGTTTTTTTAAGGACTCTCCATATTGATTTCCAGGGTAGGTTGTACTAATTTGCACTCCCACTAACTGTGTACAATTGTACATTTTTACCCACATCTTTACCAGCATTTATTTTTATTTTTATTCTTAATAATTGCCATTCTAAATAGAGTGAGAAGAAATTTCAATGTAGTATTGATTTGCATTTTCCTGATTGTTAGAGATACTGAACATTTGGCTTTTTTTTTTTCCATATATTTGCTGACCATTTGCGTTTCTTCTTTTATGAAGTGTCTGGTTCTAGTTCTTTTGCCCATTTTTTGTGTTGTTTTTGTTTTGGATGTTAAGTTTTTCTGAGTTCTTATGGATATTAGTTCCCTGTCTAAGAAGAAGGTGTCAAAGATCTTCCATTATGAAGGCCCTCTCCTCATGCTTTTATTTTTATTGTTGTTGTTGAGAAGCATTTTATTTTGATTCCATCTCACTTAATTGATTTTTTATTTATTTATTTATTTATTTGTGTGTGTGTGTGTATGCAAGTGCTTTAGGAGTCTATTAGAGGGTTGAGACTATGGTTTCTTCTAGCAATGGAAAAGGGTATGGAATAATTCTTAGGACTGTGATATATTTTGAGTTGACTTTCGTGCAACATGAGAAAATTCTAATTTCATTCCTCTACATATGGATATCAAGTTTCCCCAGCACCATTTGTTAAAGAGGCTATCTCCAACATATATTTTTGGCATCTTTGTTAAGTATCAGATGACCATATCCATGTGGGATTTCTCAAGTGTCTTCCATTCTATCCCATTGGTCTTCGTGTCTGTTTTGGTGCCAATACCTTGCTGTTTTCCTTACTGTATTTCTGTAGTACAATCTGAGGTCTGGGATTGTCATGTATCCAGCATTAACCATTCTTACTCAGGATTTCTGTGACTATTCTCTTTCATTATTACACATGGAACATTTTCTAACTTACATTATGTTTTAGGTCACAAAGCAAATATTATCTATTACAAAAAAGTAGAGACAACAACTTGCCTTTATAAGATTATAATGGAGTGTATTTAGAAATCAATGATAAAATAAAAATACTGAACGGGGCTGGGATTGTGGCTCAGTGGTAGAGTGCTTGCCTAGTATGCACAAGGCACTGAGTTCTATCCTCAGCACCACATACATGTAAAATAAAGATATTGTGTCCACCTAAAACTAAAAAATAAATAAAAATAATAAAAACACAAAACCACTCTAAAACCTTTATATTAAATAATACACTTTTCGTTTATGTGTGGATAGAAGAAAAAATTATGGAACAAATTTTTAAAAATCTTATAAGTAAATGAGAACAGTGATAAAACATTTTAAAATCACTGCAACATTATGAAGGCAGTTCTAAGAGGAAAATTTTTAGCATTGAGTTTATACATAAAAATAATAGAAAGGTACCAAATAAATAATCTAACATTACATTTAAAGGTCCTAGAAAAAGAAGAATGAAGCATTGTCAAAATAGAAGAAGGAAAGAAAGTAATTAAAATCAGAGCCAAAATCAATGAAATTGAAAATAATAATAATAATAATACAGTGGAAAAAACACAAAGGGAAATTTGTTTTTATCCACAAAGGACAAACATGATTGGTAAAACCTTAGCAAAATTAATCAAAAGAAACAGTAAAACCAACCAAATTAACAAAATTAAAAATAAAATATCACACAAACATTACTGAAATGCAGAAGATCATCAGAAACTATTTTGCAAATTTATACTCAAGATACAAAATCTTATAGATATTAGCCAATTAGTATAGAAATACCACCTATGCAAATTTAACCATGAGGATATAAAAAACCAAAACAGATCAATGTCAAGTAATGAAACTGAAACAATTACAAAAACCTTCTGACAAAGAAAAGCCAAGGACTGGACCAATTCTCAGTTGAGTTTTATCAGACATTTAAAGAGGAACTGATATTAATCCACCTCCATGAAATGGAAAAGGAGAGAACACTGTCAAACTCACTTTAGAAAATAAGTAAAACCCTGATTTCTAAACCAGACAGAGACATATAAAGGAAAGAAAAGTTCGGGCCAATATCTTTTGTGAATATAGACACAAAAATTATCAATAAAATATTGAGAATCTTTACAATATTGAGAACACTTTAAAAAGCTAGTGTTTCGTAATCCACTGTGTTTTATGCCAGGAATTCAAGGTTGGTTCAACAGAGAGAAATCAATAAATGTAATTCACCACATAAGTAGACTTATGGTCAAGAACCACAACATAATCTCAATAAATGCAGAGAAATCATTTGACAAAGTACAGCACTCATTCGTGTTTAATACACTAGAAAAACTAGGGATAAAAGGAACTTACCTCGTTATCATAAAGTCTATGTATGAAAAACCCAAGGCCAACAGTAAACTTTATGGAAAAAAACTGAAACTATTTCCTCTAAAAATGTGAACAATACTAACATTAATATTCAACATAGTCCTTGAAACTCCAGTCAGAACAAATTAAAGAAATTTTGAAAAGTTTAGAGAAGCAAGAGTAGAAAATTTGTGAATCCCGTAAGTAGAGCTCAGAAAACCAAAACACCAAAGGGACTGAAGCAAATAATTACTAGGCTCATGAGTTTTCAGAGGAAGACTTTATTGGAAATTGATCTAAAGGCCATTCATGTCATTTTCTGTAAAATAAGTTGTCCTGAGTCTTTTTGTGGGACTGAATTTAAGGGTGATTCTGGTAGACCAAATTTCCAGGCACCACAGCATTCAAACAGTGGCATGTATATTGCTGGCATATTTTAGCTAAGCTTATTATGAGCAGAAAGCAAAGCAGAAAGATTTGAGAAACTGTAGTTTGGCTAAAAAAATTGCAAGTCAAACTGGGGCTAAGAAATTTCTAGTTGTTAAAGACATTATAGCCTCTAAAGAGATGCTAAGTACTTTGAATAGAGTTAATAGAAAGACAGCTTGAGGACATCTCACTACATTTATTTCAGGATCAAGGGTGCAAAAGTTAAAAAAAAAAAAAAAAAAAAAAACCTTTTGAAAAACCATTGGGAAATCGTGCTTGCATGGGGGCAGGGGGAACTAGTAAATTTTGTCACCAAGCTTTACTGCCCAGGAACTCAGAAGTTGTTGCAATCATGGTCCCTAGAGGTTGGATTACTGCTCCTGATAGTGGCAGACTTTTATCAACCATATGGTGCTGATTCTACAATATGGTAGAATTAGGGGTTGAATTTAGGGGTTCATGGAGATGTCCCCTGAGATTTCAAAGGAATTTCTGAGAGCAAGACAAAGTATAGCAAGGTCAGAGACCCTGTGGGCTGCCCCTTAGAAGGTGATGTACAAAGGCAGATGTTACAAAGGATCTGAAGCTGTATTTCAGACCCCAAGATTAGGAGACACCTGTAGTATAGAATATTTGCTAAGGAAAGCTTCAGGAATTGAGCAGATACAAAACAAGAAATAGGCCTTATGGACCGCAATGAGCAAGGCCCTACAGGCAGAAATGCACAAGCCCTTCAGAGACCACATTATGATGTCATGTGTGCCAGATAGTGTACTTGAAATGACAGAACTTGTTTGCCTAGCTGGATTTCCATCTTGCTTTGATCCCATTCCTTTTTTTTCTATGTCCCTATTTTTCCCTTCTGCAATACAAATGTTTATTCTATGCCATTGTACATTAAATATATATGACTTGCTTTTGATCTTTACAGGGGAAAACATCCTTAAGTTTGCCTTGGGTCCCAGGAGAGATTTTGAACTTGACCTTTTGGGCAATGCAGGAAGTGTTATGACTATGAGAACTCTGGAAACGGACTAAATGTATTTTGCAATTGGAGATGGGCATGAGCTTTGGGGGGACAGCAATGGAATGTTATGTTTTGGCTATGAGGTATGGTACAGTGCAAGAATTTTCAGAATTGAATTTTTCAGATTATGAGTTGTCATCCACTGATATGGATTAGGAGAGTGGTAGGAAGGCAGGTTGGGTGTGACTAGTAGAAGTACACCATGCAGGTGACTTTGGGGTTCATATTTTGTCACTGGTGAATAGAAAACAGATTTCATTGTTTACTTCCTGTTTGCCATGTCCTGAGCTACTTTTCTCCACTGAGCACTTCTGCCATGATGGTAGGCCTCACTTTGGGCCCAGATCTTTGGTCTCTCACAAAGACTCTCACCAAGAGTCAGTTGATCATAGGCTGAACCTCTGAAAACATGAGCCAAAATAAACATTCCTCGTTTAAGTAGTGATTGTCAGGTCTTTTGGTCACAATAATGATAAAGGAAGTAAAACTCTTGGATATTACAAATTCTCAACCATTTTATTTGCTTAACAATATCAATGTATTTTAACAGTATTATGCTTTGACTGTGAGATATAATAAATAATAATAATAATAAAGAAGAGTAAGTTGATTTTACTTGTTACATACTTTGATAGTAGAGTTAAGGTCCTATACATCTTAGGATATGAATGCATAAAGAAGAATATATTTCTCATGAATGTAATTTAGAGAGAGAGAATCAGACAAAGAATGGCAAAGAGTGATAGAGATATAGATGTTAATATGAGTTCATGGGGCTGGGGATGTGGCTCAAGTGGTAGGACGCTCGCCTGGCATGCGTGCGGCCCGGGTTCCATCCTCAGCACCACATACAAACAAAGGTGTTGTGTCTGCCGAGAACTAAAAAAATAAACATTAAAAAATTCTCTCTCTGTCTCTCTCTCTCTCTTTAAAATAAAAATTTGAGTTCATTATTTTAATATGCTAGCACTGTATAGGAGGGAAACTAGGACAAAAATTGTTTTATTTTACCAGGCCCTCTCTTGGAGAGTGAAATTAAGTGGATGGGATAAAGACAATAATAAAGTTTGACATTTATTCAGTGTTTATTAATCATAAGACTGTTTTCTCAACATGAAATATGTGTTATGTCATTAAATAGTTCTTGCATGTAAAACCTTGCAGTAGACAGTTTATAGATTGAATATGATATTCCTCCCTAATCTTTACCCTAGATGTGACAAATGTGATAGAGGGTAGAACCCCACAGATAGTACTAGTGGCCTTAGAAGAAGAAATATAAAAAGTGTTTTCTCTATTGCATGTAAGGGTATAATAAGAGGGATATATACACACCAAGGCTCTCACCAGACACCTAATCTGCAGATGCTTTGGTATTGGATTTGTCAGTCTCCAGAAATGTGAGAAAGAAGTGTTTGCCACTTATTGCACCCAGAGTATGATATTCTGCTATAGTAGCCTGAATTGAAAAGAGAAACCCTTTTTTAGTAAATGCATTGTTACTATTTTTATTATTCACATAACAAAACTGGAACACCATGAAGTAAAATAACTTCTTAGAATCACAAACTGGTTAGTTGTAGTTTCCAGGGTTCTAACTTATTTGGTTTGCACAATGAGTGTACACTATTCTATACTGTCAAACATATTTCTCTGTATTTGTAATTTGTCAGAAGGTTTGTGTAAACTCTATCTGCTCTAAGAAAATATGAGGAAAGTAGAGCAGACATTCTTCCCCTAAGAAACAACTATAAAATAAAGGCTCAAATGTTCAAAAATAGCATGAAAGTAACAGTATGACTTATATTTAATTGAACTATTTGTTGTTATTCTTTACTACATCTCTCACATATACTAAAGCACTTCCATTCAAATTTATTTCATGTGTGGCAACACATGACCAATTCTTCCTTAGGTAAAAGTATTGTTTATTTTATAATACAGAAAAACAGCTTAAAATAATTGTAGTCCAAGTATCCAGAAGGTAACTCTAATGATCAAAGAGGTAATTCACCATGTGGAAATAACTGTCACCCAAAATTGTTTACTAGAGAGTCTATATAGAACCAATAGAAATCCAAAAAGCAATGTATTCAGATTGATAAAGAGATCAAGTAAGAGTTCTCCTCAGTGAAATCCAATATTATTTAAATATCTCATTCAATAAGGTATAAGTATAAATTTGAAAATTACGATATAAAGATGTCACAATAATTTAATTATTAATTAGAAATTTAATTTTTCTTCTTGATAATGCATCTTTTAAAAATCTTGTAAAATAGTATGTTTAATTCAGTGAAGTAAATCAACATTGTACTATGTCATAGTATATACACAATTGCTTCAATATGAGGGATCAGCAAACAAAAGTGGACATAAAATTGGTTCCTTTCACCAACAATCCCAATTATCCACACACATCATCATTAATTATCTTTTCTTCCTGAGACAGAACTCATGGGGAGCAGGAAATAGTTACTGCTGCCAAGGGGCACAGTTGTCATTGCTCTGAATGTGAAGCTGCCAATTCCCAGTTCCCACTCCGTGTGCCTCAGGCTGTGGACCAACAGGCAAAGGAGAGGCTAGTTTACTGGCTGCAGTAACAGAGTGACCACTTTGATGAGTTTGACTCTAATAATAAGGCAAGAAAAGTTGTCTAATTTTCCTAAATCATCTATATTCAATTTTGAATTGATATTATATCAATTATCATACCTATTTCACAGATCTGTGGTATAAAATAGGCCAAATTCCACGGAAAGCCTTGTAATCACCAATGAAATCAGGAGCGAGTAATATGTAATGTCAGACTCCTCAAGTCGGTTTCCAATGAAATACTACTTACAGCAAAGAGTTCCACCAGTATTAAGAACTTCAGAATCTGTACATATCAGGAATGTTCTGTGTAATTCTACATACATTAATATACCAGCAGATTTACTAATTAACAATGGGCGTAGTGCTCAGCTGTCCTATTTAACTCAGTTAAGGTTAAGGAAATGAGATGGCTAAATGTATTAAGCAAAACCATAATTTACAATGCTATATTTTTTCTGTCTTCACATGTGTTATATAGGTCTAATTTTAGTCAAAAAGCAAGTTCAAAGGTGACTGAAGTTAATTTTAGAAAGGTTACTTATTTGATGATTATTCTAAGTAAATACTTTTTGGGGAAATTTAAAAGGTAAGTTGATTTTCTTAATTGATGTTTCATGAATATTTGTTATCTAGTTTCATAAATTGTGTTAGTGTTTATACCTGGTCAGTGAATATGAATGTGTCCTATTCATTCACTGCTCCTGTATAGATGCATGAGTAACAATTAAAGTAGAAAACAGTGAAGCATTTCTATTACAACAGAACACTTGTAATTAACAATTGCAATAGTAATTGTCATATAATTACACCCCGATCAATGAAAACACTGTATAGGAATAAACTTTCTTTTTTCATTCAGGTACTATGAGAACAGTACTGTTTTAAATTTTAGGGGTTAAAATATTTTGCCCAATTATTTTTATGAATGCTAGTAAATTGTAACTTTCTTTCTCTTCCCCCCACCCGTTCCCTACCTCCTGCTTTTCTTTTTCCCCTTCCTTCCCTCCTTCTGTCCTTCCCTACTTTCTTCTTTCCTCCCTTCCTTACTTTCTTGCCTTTCTTTCTCTCTCTTTCCCCTTCTAACTCACAAAAACTACAGACTATTCTTTCCAAGTACAATTTTCCTTTTATAAAACTAATTAAACAGAAGACCCCTTTTCTAAGGATGTAATGACATTCTTAATGGAAACCAGGCATTTGCTTCATACCCAGGGAAAAATCTCATACTTCACTAAGCAGCCAGTGTGTGTAGGTTTCACTTTTTTCACTTTTTTTTTTAATTACCTCAAGTCATTAGGAAGAAGAGCAAGGGTACTTTTTTCTCAAAGCACCTGCATTTAATTGTAGGTTATTGCTTGTCCCGCAGGAAGACATGAACAGCTGGATTAAAATACACTGTACTTATATAAGAAGGGGGGAAAAAGAGAGAGGGAGAGAGCAGGACGAACACTCTCATTTGGAGAATGATTTACATTGTTCAGGGGATGAAAAACCCAACCAAATTAAACAGAAACTCTGCAGCTAAATGACTTAGGTGCTTTGGTTTGCTGGGATTTTATTTTTACCTCCTTCTTCCTTTGACTCTATCATGTTAACACTCTGAACTAAAAGCATTATAATCTGAAAGTCAATATACTGAAAAGTATCTATTAAAACCTCACCTTAGAGGAAAAATACTGTAGTTGAGTGAGCTTTCAGTCTCCTGTTTGTTTATTAGTGGAAAGATTTCCCACACAGTCTTGGCTGCTATTCAAAGTCTACATCTAAATGCATATAATTCAATAAAGATCAAGGCACTGTCTTTTTTAGGAGTGGTTTACTTAGAATATAAATTTTAACTGAAGCTATGGCAGTAAATATATTTTTTCATCCCGCTGTCTATATAAAGTTTTAATTGGTTATTTATGAAAAGTTATGAAATCCAGCCATGCAAAAGGATAGGAAAAGTATGCACATTTTACATTTCATAACAACTGCTTTCAGTCTTTATAGGAGTGCTTTATAGAACAGAAACTGTAACCAGAAAGTTGCTAACAACTGCAGAAATGTCTTTCTCCCACATTTTATATTTAATGTTCTGACTGTGCAAGACAAAGGAAGGAAGGAAAGATAATAAAAAAGAAAATCTAGTCAAGACTCGAGCATGTGCACTTGGGTCATTTTTGGCAAATCCATTGGAGTTTAAAAGTAACATAACATTCATTTGTAGTGTGGTTCAGAGAATCTGGAGTTACAATGGGATTTTGACTTTCTCATTCTTAGAATGTTCATACTGATAATCTGGAAATACTCAATTTTATAGCTTGTGTTCATAATAGATAATAGAAGACATCTAGAATACAAAATTTAGATGCTATGAAATATCAATAGGATATAAACAAGAACAGTAAACATGGTCACATAAGCACCAAAAAGACATGGAGTCTGTTTTATGTGGCATGTTGAGAGCAGGTCTGTGCCAGCCCAAGAAAGAAACTAGGACCTGATACTCTGCGATTCAAAGTTACAACATGACTCTCTGCCATTTCAGGATATGAAGAAACTAGGGCACTCTATCAAAGATGAATGTCTCATGGACAGTAAGAAAACTTGAGAATGAATTTAGACTGGAAAGAATTCTTAAAATCAATATTTTAACAGAAAAATATTAATTTTAAATTTCTTTTTTTAACCACTTCTAAGGTATATTCATTCTTCATGCTATAGAACTATTATCCATAAATTTGCTTTTGTATAGAAGTTAATCAACAAATATTTATCCATTAATTCTTCTTTGGACATCATTGTTCTAAAATCCATCTATGTGTGCCATATGTGATCTACTATATAATTCCTCCTTTTATTTTTATTGTCATGACTATTCTTTATTTTGCTTTGTTCATGTTTAAAGTTTTCTAATTGTGTGATTTTTTTATTGCCATTAGTGGGTCAGTACACATATAATTTTCCAATCAACCATTTTCAAAATTCATATTCATAATTGTAATTCTCACATGTGTATTATTTGTTCTCTTGGGAGTATTTTTCATTATAAATGTTTACTAGTTGAATTCTTTGTTACCTAAAATTTTTCAGTACTTGTAGAAATTTTGCTACATTACACACTAAGCATCTATTGTATAAATTTAGAAAATTACTTATTAAACATATAATTATTGACATTCACATATATACTTAAAATATGTATTTCTTAAGATATTGTTAAATGTTCAAATTCAGCAATTAAGCAGAAAATAGAAAATGTGCTGAATTTTTGACCAACAGAAAAATTATAACAATTTAATTGACTTTAGAACTGACTTTGTTTGCTTTATGTTTTGAAGTATAAGAGTCAGAAAATTATTCAAAACATTAATTGTAAATGTTAATTGCCCAACTGCTAGTTTTGCCAAGAATTTCAAACCTATAATGTCAATTAATTAACTGTACATAATTTAAAATATGGAATTTTTCAAATATATATTAATATTAGTAAAATGTTCTTTCAACTTTTTGGGAAAAAGAGTCTTAAAATCTCTCATAATCATTTTTATGATTCAAGGAAAGTAAGCAAATCTTACATAATCTAAAAATATTTGTCTTTAAATGTAAAGAATGGACACATGTAACTTTTGTAATCTTTTCAGTTGGATTTTTTAGGTTTTTTTGTTTTGGTTCACATGAAACTTTTAAAATTGCTACTTTTGAATATTTTTTTTAAAAATCCCAATTATTCATTACTTATATTAAAATGTTGATGGAAATTGTGTTAAAAATTCTAATTCTAAAATGATTCTTTACTAAACTGGAAATTTTAGTAAAGCTGAAATTTTTACCTGTTGATGAAAATATTAGTATATTTGGCCAATAGAAGTCTTTTAGTAAATTCCATAGTTTCATTCAAACTTAAGTAGTAGTCTAGTAATCTGATACACATTGTGCTTTCTTATATGAAATAGGAAGACAATGGTAAAGTTTTTCATTTCTTAAAATATTAGCTTGATTTAAAAAGCCAGAGGAGCTAAGCCTATGTATTGCGGCCCTCCCCTCTGCCCCTGCCTGCACTTCCACATCCCAAATGGTGCCCCCAATCTTGTCCTGTGGCCAGCCCTTGGGGCTTCCAGGACCAGCCAGTGGAGCTGCCAGGGCAGGGAAGATTGATGCTTTTCACTTGGCTTAGCCAATCCCCAAAAAACAAATGGGAACATTTTCTCTGATACAAGGAGGTTGACTCATAGTGGGGTAGGGAGGGGGAGCATGGGAGGAATAAACAAACTCTAGATAGGGAAGGGGGGAGGGAGGGAAAGGTAGGGGGCAGGGGATTAGCAATGATGGTGGAATGTGATAGACATCATTATCCAACGTGCATGTATGAAGACATGAATTGATGTGAGCATACTTTATATATAAACAGAGATATGAAAAATTGTTCTATGTGTGTAATAAGAATTGTGATGCATTCTGCTGTCATGTATTTAAAAAATAAAACTAATTTAAAAAAATAAAATAAAAATGAAAAAAAAAATGGCCTCTAATTGACTAGTTTTGCGTTTCAGGAGCCTGAAAACCCTGGAAGGAGAGAATGGCCAGAAAACTAGATAGCCTAGAGTCCAGGCTACAACTGTGATCCTTTATGTTTGCATTATTGCAAACCCACACAAGGAAATAAAGGCACATCCTGACCCCTAAATGCGGGATTTTGCAAACTAGGAGTGCTCAGTGTAGAGTACACCAGGAGCACAGGACAGACTGGGCACATCTTCCTGGTGGCTCATTTCATTAGGTGATTGAGTGCATGCTTAATAACTGCAGGTGAATCACTTCAATCATCATTTACATACTAAAAGGGATAATGTACAGAATAAAGCCAAAAATTGCTAAATTACATAAGTTACTGAAGGCAATGGAAATAAAAGGAAGTGACTTTATTTACCATCCTTGGTTCTTTGAAGCTCTTCCTCCAGTTAGGAAAAAAAATATTAAAAAAATTAAATTTTAAAATTCATGAAAATATTTATTCCTTACAGGAACAATAATTTCATTATATCTTAGTGTATACACGTATCTCTTTAGAGATGAATAAAACAAATCTTAAGAGGATGACCAAGTTACACACTCTTAGAAAAGAATTCAGAAGCAAAATCTATCCTAGAAGTACAGTAGGGTTTCCAGAGTAAATCCTGTGCTCCACCCCATTTTCTAACCACAGGATGCACGGCAGTGTTTCATTTCTCTCAAGAGTGACCTTAAAGAAAGGCTAAATTATATGTATGGTATGACACTAAACCCTGAAATGTCAGAGATAACACCAGTTACTCTCACAAAAATGTATTAGGTGCTATTTTCTTGAGTAATTTTTTTAAGTCTCTACAAGATTTTTTTAGGTGTTTATTATTTAATCCTCAATTTGGGAATAATTTGTTCTACTTTTATTAATACAACAGTGCATAGCTCTTGCCTTCCAATATAATTTTTAAATTAGTATGACACTTCCCTGCCTGTTGGTGCAGACCCATAATCCCAGAGACTGTCAAGGCTGAGGCAGGAGGATGTCAATTGCAGTGCACCCTGGTAATCTTAGAAAGACTCCATTTCAAAACACAACACAACAAAACAAAACAAAACAAATGCAAACAAAGTGTTGGGGATGTAGCTCAGTGGAAGAGCACTTCTGGGTTCAGTTCAATCCTAGTGCTACCAAGAAAATGAAAGTCAACTCAGGGAACAGAATAAGTCATATTAGCTTTTTTCTATTGTATAATTAAAACTGTGTACTTGTGACTTTTGACTTGTATATTCTGCTAGAACTTTTATTTGCTTATTTTACAAGGAAATTGACATGTTGGTAAATAAAAAAAGAGAGACAAAATAAATATTTTAAAGGCCTCTGTCATATTTCACTGATCATAGGTGAACTTAATTTTCCCTTTTCCACATTTTACTAATTTACAGAGGAAGTAAAGAAACTCAGAGGAGCATTACATATCTTGTGATATATATGCTCCAGGAATAAAGGAAAAGGAGGAAGAGGAGGAGGAAGACCAAGACATTAACAGAGGATTCCACAAATACAATTTAGCTATCTCCTTAAATAAAGGACATTTTAAAAACTTCAGATTATTTCAGAAATAGGAAAAACCTGTAGTGGTGTCTTCCACCTGTGGGGCGAGGTGGCACATACCTGTAATCTCAGTGGCTCAGGAGGCTGAGGGGGGAGGATGGAAAGTTCAAACCCAGACTTCACAAAAGTGAGGGACAAAGCAACTCAGTGAAACCCTGTCTCTAAATAAAATACAAAAAAGGGCTAAGGATGTGGCTCACTAGTTGAGTACCCCTGAGTTCAATCCCTGGTATGCCCCCATCTCTCCCCAAAAATAGAAAGACAGATTAGTGTTACCCATGGAGATGGGCTTGATTTATTTACCTATCAAACTAACACAAGACAAAATCATGGGACTAATGGCACAGATTGTTATCATCCTTATCTAAAAAAATATTTGCTGGCTATTTGATGTCCGAACTTTTTATTCAATAGAATCAACATCCCCTTAGTATTTGAAGTTAGCCTGATTCTACTCAGTCTAAAAGTGATGAAAGCTTGTCATGAAACTCAAGTATTATTTTATCAATGGGTTTATTTTCAACAGGGCATTTTCATGAAAGTGCAAATTCAATTTTCCATTCAAAGGAAATTTTAATTGGTTTCTTGCCATTCTCCAAACATTTATGGAATTCCATTCCATTTTACTACAAAAAGAATTTCATTATAGATAAGTTCATAAATAATAAGATCCAATCTCAATTTAGAAATAATTGAGTATAGCTGCTTCTCAGAAAAATAAGCAGACTAAATGCCTTACAATAAAGAGAAAACTGTCTAAACACAGAGACTGCTGTCTTTTTACTTTTAAAAAAAAGCCTGCTCTTCTATGTCTTCACATTAAGAATTGTTGAATGGGGAACTCTGTAAATTATTATGCTGTTTTTAGTTTTGACTACATAGAGATAATTTAAATGTTGAGGGTCTGTTTCCTAAGGGATGTAAGGAACAAAATGCTATATATAATAATAGCTTTCTATAAACTTTTTAAAGAAAAATTATACAAGCAAACATTGTAAGTAAATGAAGGTCAAAAACTTAACATGCCTCAGTCTTTTCTTTTTCATTTTCCGTCATCAGATGATCCTTCAAAGAGCTAGATTTTTAGTCAGAAATCTGTTGCTATTTGCTCAGCCAACAAATGATGTTGTTAGTGTAAGAGGAAAAAGCAGGAAGGTTAAAGCTGAAGAGAGTTAATGGCAGAGTTATAGCATCTGCTTAATTTGTCCTGCATCCTCCCACTGAACCATGTGAACATATATTGACACATTCCTTGAAGCTGAGGATTGCAAAGTGCGGAATGGTTTGCTTCCTTTAAAAGTTCCTTCCATAGAGCTCCAGTAGCATAAGACTTTGGAAAGCAATATAATGAGGTAGTTAGGAACATATATTTGAAATAAGATTGAAATATGGAAAACCTGAGCTCTATCACATTGTAGATGTAAGAATGTGGCAAATTGTTTAACCTTTCAAGCCTGAATGTTCAACTCAATTAGACTGAAAATACATAACTGAAAAGTTTTCACGAGGACAAAACAAAATTATGTTGGAAAAGTACTTAGCAAAATGATCCTCAGAACCAGCATCATTTTTTGTGCTAAAATAATGGATACATATAATTTGGAATTCTAATAGTTCTGCCTATGGCATTGCTTTAATGATGAAATAAATTTGTAGAGGAAAGGATATATATGATAGCAAAGATATTTTGATACTCTTAAGAGTGTTTTTAAAAACTCTATATATCTTAAATTGTTTGGAAGGAGATGATTGAATTGTTTGAATATCAAGCTGTGGGTACCTGAGTGAATATCTGAGTGAATCCTGGAGATAAGGCATGAGAAGATATGATTACTAATGATGACATTAAAGTCATATATTGAAACTTGAACTCCATCTGCACTTGCAGCTTAGAATTTCTATAAACTCTGGGTTAAAAAAACGTAATCATTAATTTTCAAATAACTTATACTTCAGAATTGTCCTTTGGTGGACAAATTTGATTTTATCTGCTAAGTATTCCTGGGGTTAAGAAGAGGTCAGAGGGCTGGGATTGTAGCTCAGCAGTAGAGCACTTGCCAAGCATGGGTGAGGAAATGCCTTTGATTCTCAGCACTACATAAAAAATAAATAAAGATATTTTTTCCATGTATAACTAAAAATTTCTTTAAAAAAAGAACAGATCTGAATGGAGGTTGGTCAATGGCTGTGGAGGTAGAGTAGAGATTTAGCTATTACCATTGTGGGGGCATAGAATGCACCTCTCTGGCCTCAGCCCAGTGCTACAATAGCTTCTCAGATTCACCTTATCAGTCAGACTTCTTTTTGTGAGGCCTGTCATACTCTTACAAAGGCAGAGTGTTCAGACTCCACTTAAAGTTTCATTTATTATGTTAGCTTTTGTTATCTTGTGGCTTTCTAAAAGAATATTTGCCTGCCTCAGAAATAATTAGCAATAACAGACAACTAAATTCTTTTTAAAATAAAGAATAATGTTGTATTGCTTGTAGCACACAAGGACTGTCTTGGCACCATAAAATTATACATAATTTATCTTATTCAATATTTTCAATCCAATTTGATTAGTTGTAAATAGTATTCCACCTTTTTTCTATTTATATTATTTGTTTTATGATTCTTTGCTATGCTCAAAATCTATGTCATTATTGTGTGTTTCTGTAGCCTTCTGAGGCACAAAAAGTAAAGATATAAATAACTACTATGAACTTATCTATCAAGCCAGAGTGTGGTCAGACAAAAGGTGGAGACACAGCTGTGGAAACCTTTCCATCCATCCAGATAGGATAGAGATTTTATGCCTACAACTTCTTTTATAATGAAGGCAAATTAACTAGCCAGAGGTGGAGAAGACTTGGAAAAGTATGTCTGCTCTTATTTTTGCATTTATTTTCTAAACAGTGCAGTATATAAACTATTCACATAGAATTTCCATTGGATTAGGTACTATAGCAAATTTCTAACTTTACATATCTAGAGATACTCTAAAGTATAAGGGAGAATGTGCATAAATTATATACAAATAGTGTCCAATTTTATATAAGGGACTTGAACATTCATGGATTTTGATTTTCACCAGGGTCCTGGAAAGAAGCCTTTGTTGATACTGATTGATGACTATAGAGGGTTTGCAGAGAAAGTAGCAAAGAAATCATGGTCCCATGTGAATAAATTAGTAAGAATGATTTAATCTGTCATGTGTAAAATAATAATTTCACTTTTATACTTCCTCTCTTTATTCATGTGTTTTATCGAATTTACCAAGATAAAATTCAGCCTTTGCCTATTTCTTTCTTATGCCAACACATCAAGTAAGAAGACCCAGGATATCATTATAGCGCTTTTTGTGGAAACTACACTTGGGGATGTAAAGTGAATGGATGCAGATTTAAGATGAAGCCTAGGGGCAAACTTCCCATGTTTGTTTTATTATTCTATCTTCCATCCCTACCTTTCTTCTATTCCCCATCTTTCCCATCCTGTGGGCTGGGAATCCTAGGAGAACAGGAGCACTCGCTGCTATAGTCATCCTCCTCATGGTGGGAGGGTTTGCACACTTCACCAGGATGAATCAGCCTTGTATGGAAGCCTGACATCTTTAAGACAGAGTGTCCCCAACGTGCTTTCTTATGGGTTTCTCCTTCCATTTTGTTCTTTCAGTTAGATTATATTTAAGGAGGGAGGAAAGGTGAAAGCTTATGCTTATGCCACAACTTTGAAGCAGAAATTGGAGTGGTTTCTTAAAGGTGGATTTGAGGCTCCAGTGAATTTCGGACCATTTTGTTCCAAGGCTGTTGGGATTCCACATCCTGAGGAAAGAAGCTTTGTTCACCTTCACATGGATTGGCCAGATGTTCTTATGTATACCCAGGCATTTGGTTACTTTGTTACTTTAATTATTCTAATAAATATTTTAAATTTTAGTGAATATAAAAATTCTTAAAATTCATTGCAATTTAGCAGTGATGTACTCCTTCAAAATAGATTAAATTATCTCCATTTACTCAAGTAAGTTGTACACATGCAATTAATTTCTAGGCTTACCTGGATATCAATTAAATTTTAGGAAAATATCAACAACAAAGAGCTGTCTACTTCAAAAAACAAGTATTTTCCACATTTTTGTTTCTTCGCCATTTATTTCACTTTTCTTGTTTTCTTTGTGAGAGCCCTTGATTTACTTTATAGCAATTTTCTGTTTAGTACTTATTAGAGAATCTTCCTATTTTCTTTCAACTGCTTGTCTTTTGATATTTAATTTCTGTTCTCTGTGAAGACAAGGAGGAATAAAGCCAGTTGGCTAAGAACCACATTTCAGAGCTGCAGGATCCTTAGTTGCTAATTAGGACTGAGTTATTTCTACTTGATTTTTTCCTATGCAATAGAACTGAGTAACTGCAGAATTCTAACTGAATGAAAAATAAATCTGAGGGAACTTTGGTTAGAGAGGTTACTGCATGTGTAAAATTCTACTTTCTGAAATCAAATTGTTACCATTGGGTCTCGAAATTCACCCAGTTAATACAGTATACCATCCTTAATATCCATTGTTCTGCAGGCTACCAATGCTGGTCCTTAACCACAGGACTCACCTGCTTTTATGGGTCTGTTTTTTTTTTTAAATGTTTTCACTAAATAACAATAATAATATCTTCTATGCTAATGAAATGGCTCTTTATCATACAAATTTTGGGTCAGAAAACATTTTTCATAATAAAATTTAATCCATATTTTTTCCTTTTATATTCTTTTTTTCTACTTATTATATAGAACACATATCATGCTTAATAACAAAGATATATAAAAAGAAGGCCAAAAGGATGACATGAAGGAAGCCAGGGAGAAGAAAGAAAATGCTGCTAATCTTCTTTACCAGCTGTGTTATATATTCCTAAACTCCTACTTCATTTTTTCAAAGCATAAATTTACTTAAAAGTAATTGAGGAACCAAAGGATATGTAGCATGAAGATCCAAACAAAACACAAAAGCAACATCTACATCATCATGAACAATTTGAAGCCTATGAGGGATCCGAATAGTGGGATATTTTTAAATACCATGCACAGCATTGATGTCTCTCACATCATATTCTATGTGTATTTTTTAAGGAATGTATGTATTACACATATTCACTCACCTGGAAGTGAATTAATCAAATACATCTTCAGTTTAATTATTTGGCTATATAAATATAACAATAAAACAAATTACCTTTGTCCCACTTGGGTTTGTGTTAAAATTAAATTTCATCATTAAATGCATTCTCTGTCTCTGTCTCTATCTTTCTCTCTTTCTGTCTCTGTCTCTCTCTCTATATATATATACATATGTGTGTGTGTGTGTGTATATATATATATATATATATATATATATATATATATAATTTTGCTTGTACAAATTTGTACAGTATATTGTGACAGTTCATATGTATCTATATATGTATGAATACATACATATATCTCTCTATATATGTATGTATTCATACATTTATAGATAGATACATATATGAGTTATCACAATATATTGTATAAACTTATACAAGCAAAATAATTAAATAATAAAAATTAAATCTTAATTACATAATTTAAAATAAATAATAATGATAGCTTTCAAATATTGTCATGTACTGCATTATGATGTATCAATTAGAAACAGATCATGTATACAATGGTAGTTTCATAAGAATATAATAAGACAATAAATTCCTATTGCCTACTCATTAGGACTGAATTATTTCTAATTTATTTTTCTTAGGCAACAGAAGTAAATATCTGTAGGTTTCTTACTGAATAGGAAGTGAATCTCAGGGAATTTTGGTTAGAGATGTCAACCTACTACCAACTCTGTATCCTGCTTAGTATTTTTGCTGTATTTTTTGTTGTTGTTGTTTACATATGTAATTTTTTTTCTTAGTGCTGGAGTTTGAATCCAGGGCCTAGTGCTCTACCACTGAGCTAAAACCCAATACTAGCCATGTTTACATACACAAATACTTACCGTGCTTCATTTGCCCACAGTATTCAGTATAGTAACTTGCTGTGCAAGTTTGCTGCCCGGGAGCAATGGTCTGACCTACATAGCTGAGCTTTGCCAGGTAGGTCAGTGTCGGTGCGCTCTGTGAGGTAGATGCTATGACAAAATTAGTTAATGATGCTTCTCTCGAAATCTGTTTCCATCCTTAATGATGCACGACTGGACTACTGTACATTGACAGATGGTACTTGGCCTATGGACTACATTTATGATGCTGTGGTGAAATCTGCATCAAAATATAAATCATACAGCATGAGATACATAGGACTACTGAGTCTCAGGTAAAGTTCTCAGGAGGTGGTTTTTAGATAAGACTGTAGTAAGGTAGGGTTGAACCATTACTTCATTAATTTTTGTCTGTATAGGTACACAAATAATTGAGAATATTTTTTCAATGTGACAATGAACATAAATTACATGTTTTAGGTCTAAAATTATAAATAACAATAATAGAAAACCTACAGCTATGTGGTTTGAATAGAAGTTATTGTTGGTGCATATCTAAGATAATCAATATCCTTGTAAAATATCAATGGCCTTAAAATATTACGTGAAAAAAATAATTGCATGGTAAGGACAGTAGACAATGACAAAAAAATAGAAATACCATTTTTGATGTTTCAAACTAGGTGATATTTGGATTGTAAGTTAATTAGATCTCTTTTTATCTAGTTCATCTGGCAAAAGAAGTAGAAATCTGCAGACACATTGACAATAAAATATAAAAAGTTACATTGTAATGTTAATACCACTTTCACAATAGTTTTGGATGGTTTCAATGTAGCTGCTGCAAAAGCAATATTTTATGATAGGAAAAAAAAAACATGAACAGATAGGAGAAATCTACCAAACTTGCACATAAAATTTAATTCACTTTTCATGATAAGGTGTTTTTTTATTATGCTATTTGATTTTATGTACATTAAAAAGGGTGTTGAGTGTGTAGTTTTTATTTTTTTTAAAGATGGTGATAATGATACAATAACAGCCAATGCTTAAGGAATGTTTCTGCCTTTCTTCCCTTCAGTCAATTCTCAGTGAGTTTCCAGAGTGATCCTTTTACAGTGTGCATGGAATCATGCCTCCCTTCAACCCAAAAGTTTCCAGCCATTTCCCAGGAGGCTCAGCATGAAACCATGCTCCTGAGAGTCTCCAAGGATGGCTCTGACCCTTGGTAGCTATTGGACCTCATCTACTCTTTCTCTTTGCTCTACACATATCCCATTTTGTTGATTATCAAATATGCAGTTCTGTTTCTTCTCTTAGGGTCTTGACAGCTAATTAGGAAAATATTTCCTTTCCAGTGCACTTAGATATTATCACCCACAAAACAGAAAGATTCTAGAGACTGCCTGTTTTGTTTTGTTTTCCATCCACTGTGCTTCTGAACATTAGTCTTATTGCACAGTTAATTGTTTATTTTATCTGTCCTCCACCCAATAGAGTGAAAGCTACCAGAAGGCGGGGACATTATTTTGTTTATTGCTGTATGTCCCCTACCTCAAACATAGGATCTTAGCATGCAGTTAAATATCAGAAGACTATATACCGAACAATATTTCCCATGCTAATATGATTTCAATGTCATAGCAAGTTCATACAGAAGGTATTGTGAACTACATTTTGCAGAGAAGAAAGCTGAAGTTCAATTAAATTATATAAATTCCCAAAGGCTGCTCACCTTGTAACAGGTGAAGCATTGGCTTCTGTACACTTAATATCATATATTGCTTGATGGAGTAGTTTTTCTTTTCTCTGTGCTGATTTTGAGATTGCTAGTCATTTAATAATTCAAATGACATTCTAATGCAATGTCTAATAATGTAAAATGAAAAATAGATGACCACCTATCTTCTTAGTTCCCTATCCGTGGTCTGAAGAACTGAAACAATTTCTGAAACCAAAGTTATTTATTATTTTAGCTACAAATAGTATCATTTTATCTACAAATAGTTTTATATATTATCCACTTGCAGATTCAAGGAATTATATGTGGTATTAATTTAGGAAAAAATACATAATGCACTTATATTTGTACCAACAAAGTCCCAAGTCCTTTGACCATTATTGTCACTAAACTGTTCCTCAAAATTTCAGAAAAGATATACAATTCTCCCCAACACCATATACATATGCATAGAAAGAGATTAACCACACACAAATACATACATACATACATACACACACACACACAAACACACACACATCCTATTGGTTTTATTTCTCTGGGAAACACTGGCTTATGCAATAAATATCCAGGAAGGAGGTGAAGTGGATCAAATGCATGGGAAAATATTTAGGCTACACAATATAGAAAATTATAAAATATAGTTATTTTTGGCAATCATATTGTAAACATTATTAGTTCAGAACTTTAGCAAATTTTAATGTTTTCATAATAAAACATCATAGCCACAAGTAACAGAATGTTGTCACTGTGAGTAGTCCAGGTCCTCTCTCATATATTTATATGATGTGTAACAATATATTTCAGCATTAAAATATTTTTTCTTTCAGCTTTATTTCATGTTTTCCTATTATTTTCTAGGAATTTAGGGCACTACTAAATGAAGTATTTCCTAAGAGTCCTTATCATCAGATTAACAGTATAAAAACATTATCTGGGACTACAGAAAATGTAAGCCATGTTTATGAAGATTTAAAAAGTAAACATAATGAGTCAAGAAGAATATGTATTAATCATAAACAGATGTAAACAAACATTTTACCTTAGTTTGTATAATGATCCTCATATTCTTTCATTATTAATATCTAAGATACTTAATATTACATTTACAGTTGATCTACATATGCTGAGAATTTAAAAAATCCACATTTTTATGATAAAAATTGTCTCCAAATACTTATTTTTTCCTCTTTAGCTAAACTCTAAATCAGGGGATGAAATTGGATGTGAATGTTTACTTTTCTTTTGTTACCCAAATAATCAGTAACTAATAAAATCATTATTTGAATGTAAATATGCTATGTGTGTCTAAAGCAATATTTTATTAACCATATACACTGTTATTGCTGAGCATATTTTCTTAGTGGGCCATCATGCACTAAATAGAAATGCTTGCAGTAAATAGAAATCCTTTCATAAAAGCTTTCTACTTACTTGGAGTCAGACTGTCTGGTTCTTACTATCCAATTCATGACCCATGGAGACACTGAACAGCAGAAAAGAATATTAAGGGTGACAATCCACCACAAAATCTATCATGAGAAACAATGACTGAAATAATGATATCCCATTCAAAGTCATTTTATGAGAAGTAGGGATCTCTAGCCATTGTGTGCTGTCCAACTCTTCCACCAGATCTCAAGGACAGTTTTCCGAAATAGTGAGTTAAATGCTTGGCAATAAAGTGAATGCAGATGTCAACATTACAAGAGCTTTTGGGGTTTTGGAGTAAACTCCAGGATTGTCATTTCAAACTCACTGATGGGAAAACATAAAGAAATTGAAAGGAATGGCAATAAAGGTAAACTTAGAGTGAACTCTGTTTTGGAATACAGTGAGGAGGGGCTTTAATTTATTTAATGCTACTTTAGTGTAAAGACTGATTCATTTCCAAATTAATACTCTTCATTCAAATTCTTATTTTCAAGTAAGGAATTTAAGCTTTTCTTTCTTCGATGATCATTACTTTAAGTTCCAAGGAGAAAACAGACAATTTGTTGGCAACTTGAAAATGCCAAATGTGGAGAAGCACATGAACACATCAAAGAAAGAAGTGTTTACTGGTAACAATTTTCTTATGTAAAATAGCTCAGAATAAAAAACTCCAGAAACTACAGTGTAAGAAGACGTGTGATAGACACAGAGCAGCGCCACCTCCGCTCCTACTGAAGTCTGTGTAATAGATATGTGTTCTTAGAAACTTTCCTCCTGAGGTCTAATTATTCATTTCTAATGTAAACATCATTTTGCTTTATAAATATTTTAAGCATCTCTAAGAAAACCCGTGTTTGCATGAGAAAGATGCTACTTAATTATCAGAGAATAAAATTTTATTTCTGCAATTATATTTGAATATTTAAAAAAAATAATGAACAAATAAGTGGCAAAAGACTCCAACATGCCTGAGTTCAAAGTTTCTGTAGAAGGAAGATGATATATTATTTCACATTTCTATTTTCCTCTTACTTAGTATTATGATAACGATCTTTTCTAATTTGGTCTTGAGATCTTTGCTGAGATTGTGGCTATGAACTTCAGCCCTTTCCTGATGCTAATGGTGTTTATAGTGTGCCTATCACAGGACACTTCCTTATCACAGTGGGCAGCCTATGTGTCTAACTGTGAAAGTGTTGCTCTCACAGGATACATTTCACACTTCAGATATCCTTGTGTTTCTTGTCTGATAGGTGTCAAGGTTTTTCTTATCTACATAGCCGCTCTCCAGGGGAACCTTGGCCAGTAGTAGAGGCAGCCTCAGGTTTGCTGGTCAGATTGGGAAGAGAAGACACAGCCCAACAACAACAACAACAACAAAAACATGAAATAACAGAGAGATTTTTATATTATGCAGATCCAGGAGAGAAGAAAGCAGCATGTCTTGCACAACCAATGAAAAGGAAAGAACCACTCAGTGCATACCTGCTCTGAGAGATGGATGAAGAGAGCACTGGAGAATCTACTGGGGAGAGTGGCAGTGTGTCCTTAGCATGTAAAAAGCACTCAGGAGAGAAAGGGTGAGAAAGAAAGAGAGCCAAGAGAGAAGAGAGACAGAGTAAGCTAAAACCATCAAGTTTATTCAGGTCCAGGATGTTACTAGGCAAGTTTCCTGCAGGAATTTTTCATTGGCAGTTTGAAAAGAAGGAGGCAAGAGTTTAGGAATTCACTGAACCAAATTTTCACAGTCCACATGGGATGTGGGAGTCAGTTGGGTGAATCACTGAAATTATATCTAGATGTCCCATCAGGAAGAGGTCCCCAGGTCACAGTTGCTTGAGGCAGAGCTATCTTAATCCATTACATTAAGGAACCTTAAGTAGGTGGAGACTATGTCAAGTGTGGTTAAGCCTATCTTTTGTTATTAGAAGGTCAAACAGATATCAAGGGGATACTGAAGCAATGTGAAACTACAAATTCTCTCTATGTGGACAATTGCATCTAGGTTCTTCCAAAGTTAACGTTCTCAAAAACGTGATTGAAAAATTGATATTACAAAAATGCAGATCATTATTAGTTGAGAGGTTAAAAGGCAACAGCACCCTCAAAGCAACAACCATACCTGACACTTGGTTTTGTTTGTTTGTTTGTTTTTAAATAAAAGAAGCAGGATTTCCTAAGCATTAAGTGACTAATTTTAAGATGAGGCAGGTAATACCCAAGATGAACCATTCAGGTCCATTACATTCCAGAAAGAAAGGCAATGGAAAGCAATCAAACAGCGCAAGCAAAACCTACAAAGAATGGCCATCATGATGCTACCCTCCTTTGGGATTTATATGTTGTTTTTCTCAACCCATTTGTGGAACATTCAGCAAAATACAGAACCAAGATTCCTAAATGCCATCAAAATCATTATAAACAAGAAAAGCTGAGAACTGTTACTATCAAGCAAAGCCAATGGTGACCTGAGGACCAAATGTCTTATGAGTTTCATGGATGAAACTAGAACAAAGGAGGAAATTAGTAAGAAACAAAGGGAGTGTGAATAAAGTATGGACTTCATTTAGTAATAATGCCATGTTGCTGGACTACTAAATCTGACAAATGTACATTCATATTATAATAATGGAAAAATGTGGTGCAGAGTTTATGTGAAATTAAATTCAAAATTCTAAAAATTAAGTTTGTTTAAAATATGTGTCAGTGTACTTAGGTTTCTCATCCATCTGTTTATTTATTTGCACTCACAGTATTAATGGAAAATATCTTCTCCCAAATATCTAAACCTTTAAGAATATGACATCCAATTATTTTTGAATACTACATGAAATATTTAATATTTGAGAAAATGTCTTCAAGATAGTTTTTCACATTTTCTCAAGATTATTTATAATTCATTCAAAATTATTTGAAGCCTACTACATATTAAGCTTTATAGTCAGGATCATATCTTAAATCTACTTAAATTTCTAAAAGTATATTTCATGTTCATAACCTGAAGTACATATTATTTATATTTATATTGAAATATTGTAATTTTCATTTGCTGTTATTATAATAAATAGTATTATTTATTAAGCAAGTGTGTTACATAAAAATAGAATTTTCTCTCTTATTAAGTGCATTAATAGTTTGACTTGATATATGACACTTTTGGAGATATTCATTATGTTTAAGAAATTCCTACCAGGGGCTGGGGATGTGGCTCAAGTGGTAGCGCGCTCGCCTGGCATGCGTTCGGCCCGGGTTCGATCCTCAGCACCACATACCAACAAAGATGTTGTGTCCGCTGATAACTAAAAAATAAATATTAAAATTCTCTCTCTCTCTCTCTCTCTCTCTCTCTTTAAAAAAAAAAAAAGAAGAAAAAAGAAATTCCTACCAAAGCTGGGCACTGTGGCACATGCCTAAATACCAGCAACTCAGGTAGCTGAACTGAGACAGGAGAATCCCAAGTTGGAGGCTGGACTGCAACTTACTGAGACCCTGTCTCAAAAATTAAATTGGGCTTGGGATGTACCTCAGTGCGACAGCATGCTTGTGTTCAATCCCCACTATCAAAAATGAAAGAAAAAGAAGAAAGAGGAAGGAAGGAAGGAAGGAAGGAAGGAAGGAAGGAAGGAAGGAAAGAAGGAAGGAAGGAAGGAAGGAAGGGCGTGAGGGAAGAAGTTGAGGGGAAAATAAGAAATAAATTCCACCAAATCATGATATAAAAACGTACTTAATTGTGCAAGCATTACCCAACTTATGGTCTAACACTGTTATGGTTTAGATATGAGGTGTCCACAAAAGCTTGTATGTGAGATCATGCAGGAAGGTATAGAAGTGAAATGATTAGGTGATAAGAGTCTCGCCTAATCAGTGCATTAGTCCACTGATAGGATTTAAGTGGATGGTAACTGAAGGCAGGTAGGGTGTGGCTGAATGCAGTGGGTCATTGGGGCCATGACTTTGGGTTATGTATTTTGTATTTGGTAAGTGGTCTCTCTCTCTCTCTCTCTCTCTCTCTCTCTCTCTCTCTCTCTCTCTCTCTTTCTCCTTCCTCCAGCTGCTTTCCCCCACCACACACTTCTGCCATGATGTTCTCTCTATGGACTGAGACCTCTGAAACTGTGAGCCACCAAATAAACTTTTCGTCCTCTAAAATTTTTCTTATTGGGTCTTTTTGTCACTAAAGCAAAAATCTGAGTAAAAGAAACCCTTTGAAGTTGACATTTTGATGACAGTATTTGCTAAGGTAAAAAACTATCTCATATTGAAAGATCTCCCTGGTTCTTGACTAGGCAGAATTCATATTGTCAAAATGACCATACTTCCAAAAGCACTATACAGATTTAATGCAATTCCAATCAAAATCCAAATGACATTCCTCATAGAAATAGAAAAGGAAATCATGAAATTTACCTGAAAAAATAAGAGACCCAGAATGGTCAAAACAATCCTTAGCAAGAAGAGTGAAGCAGGTGGCATTACAATTGCAGAGCTTAAACTATGATATAGAGCAACAGTAACAAAAACAGCATGATATTGAAACCAAAATAGACTTGTAGACCAATGGTACATAATAGAGGACACAGAGACAAACCCATATAAATACATTTACCTCATACTAGACAAAGGCATCAAAAACATTTGTTGGAGAAATGATAGCCTTTAACAAATATTGCTGGGAAAACTGGAAATCCATTTACAGCAAAATAAAATTAAGCTCCTATCTCTCACCATACAAAATCTCAACTCAAAGTGGATCAAGGACCTAGGAATTAGATGAGTGACTCTATGCCTAATAAAAGAAAAAACAGGCCCAAATCTTCATCATGTCATGTTAGGCCCCTACTTCCTTAATAAGACTCTTATAGCGCAAGAAATAAAATCAAGAATCAATAAATGGGATGACATCAAACTAAAAAGCTTCTTCTCAGCAACAGAGACAATCAATGAGGTGAAGAGAGAGCCCACAGAATGGGAACAAATTTTACCACACACACATCAGACCGAGCACTAATCTTCAGGAGATAGAAAGAACTCAAAAAAACTTAACACTAAAAAAACAAATAACCCAATCAATAAATGGGCTTCTCAGAAGAATATATACAATCAATTAACAAATATATGAAAAATTTTCAACATCTTTAGCAATTAGAGCAATCATAATTACTCAAAGATTTCATCTCATTCCAGTGAGAATGGCAGTTATTAAGAATACAAGCAACAATAAGTGTTGGTGTAGATGTGAGGAAAAAGGTACACTTATACATTGCAGGTGAGACTGCCAATTGGTGCAAGCAATCTGGAAAGAAGTATGGAGATTCCTTAAAACACTTGAAAGAGAACTTCTATTTGACCCAGCTATCCCACTCCTTGGTTTATATCCAAAGGGCTTAAAAAACAGCACACTCCAGTAACACAGCCACATCAATGTTTATAACAACATGATTCACAATAGCTAAATCGTGAATCAAATTAGATTCCCTTCAATGAATGAAAGGATAAAGAAACTGTGGTATGGAATATTACTCATCAATAAACAGAATAAAATCATGACATTTGCAGGAAATTGGATGGAGTTGGAGAATATCATGGTAAGTGAAGTAAGAAAATCTCAAAAAAAAAGTTTTTTCTGATAAGTGGATGCTGTTTCATAATGGGGTGAGCTATCATGGGAGGAATGGAAGAACTTTGGATAGGGCAAAGGGGAGGGAAAGGAGGGGAGAGGGCATGGGGGTAGGAAAGATTGTTGAATGAGATGGACATCATTACCTAGGTACATGTATGAAAACATGAACGGTGTGACTCTATTTACAACCAGAAAATGAAAATTTGTGCTCCCTTTGTGTACTGTGAATTGAAATGTATTCTGCTGTTATGTATAACAAATTAGAACAAATAAATAGAACTATCCCATTTTGCACTAAATGCCTAGGAAACTGCGGTGCAGAAACAGTTTGGTGATGGGAGGGACAGGCTGGACCACACTGCCTGCTATAACTAGGTATGCGTTTCAGCAGAGGGAGACTAAATGGTACAACACACTTAAACGGTGACATTGTTGAGGCTTGAAATGATGGACAGTGTGTACAAATTTAATGCATAATCTGTATAAATTTGATTACAGATAATTAAAAAATGAGACTATTTAAAATTTAGCATGAAGACAAACAAATTAATAGGCCTTTAATATTCTGACTGGGTCTACAAAGGACTCAACCTGATACTCAAGGAGAAGAATGATCCAAAATATATTTCTTTTCAAAGACAGGGAAGCCACTCCCCAACCCAGGTACTTTATGGGAATGGAGGCTGAGTGTCTCATGACATAGCAGGTTTGCAGAAAACTCTAGATTCCTTATTTATCCAACTGCTTCTGTGAAGTGAAATGTTCAATAATAGTTCTCTCAATTTAGATGTACAACCAGGACTAAATAAGAGATGATTCTGGAACTTGAGAGTAACGTGTAGCAGAGGAATAAATCTTGTGGCTTTTTTGTTGTTGTTGTTGCTGCTGCTGTTGTTGTTGTTCATGGACTGTTGACTTCTTGTCAGTGGTGATTACAGGAAATTAAATAGAATGCTTCAAGTACGCTAACTTTAAAAAAGCAAGAGGAATAGGACATTTCAAAGTAAAGAAATCACTTTAGTAAAATTTAGCTAACAATCAAGATATTAATGAAAAAATTAAAGATTCTAGACATCTAGTATAATAAAACTAGAATAGAATGAAAATTTTCTGACACAATTTTAGGTCTACTGCTTCATGTCTAACTAAACACTTCACATTCCATGAACCTAGTCCTCTTGATTTCAAGTATGCTTCAGTCTCTGCATGTGCAGTATTAACTGTTGCATAAAAGGGTCCTTGGAATCATTTCTGGAGATGTGCAATTCCAGCTCTCTTGTCAATGAGCCCAACTGATAGTCCCTTGCTGGTACCAACCACTTTGTTTCTGCCTGATCATTCCATAGGCAGTCTGGTTCAATGACCTAAGCAACTGCCATTGTCTAGATCAATTCTTAAATTGTCTTACCATAATTGGACCTTACATTGTAGCATGGAAATGCACTAGTTTACTTACTAAGTATGCTAAGTTTTGTCATTTTCATTTCTTGTTGTTACTTTGATGCACACTTTAAAAGGCTTACCAAGCAAAACACACAAGCACATACACACCCAGAAGATAATATTACATTGATTCTCAGCAGTCTTTAATTTTTTAAATGGTGTGGATTAAACCAAGGATCTTGAATATGCTATATGAGCTGTGTGAATGCTGCACCACTGAGACACATCCCAGCCCTTTTATTATTTTGAGACAGGATAGAGCTAAGTTGCCCAGGCTGGCCTCAAAGCTGAAATCCTCCTGTCTCTGTCTCCTATCAGCAGACTTTTTTGAACAGCCCTATTAAATCATTGAGCCATATAGTAAATAACTTCTTCCTGACTATTTTGAATCCCAATGCCTGAAAATTAATTCAATATTAAACTAATTTTCTTTGTTACTGTTAATTCCTATTCATGATAATCTATCATGCTATGCAGTTGACATTATCTGAGTACAATTCCTTAGAATTTACTGAAAGCTCTAATACCACTTATCATTTATGATATTGTATAAGGAGAAAACACCTTGATTGAAGAAAAGACAATTGAAGTCAAATCTTTTTTTCTATGGTTTTTCATATATCATTCAACTTATACATAAGAAAACATGAGCACCTCAAAGGACTGTTGTTAAAATTAAAAGTGTGTTTTTTTCAAAAATATGTACTCATAAAGCATAGAGCACATAATTTGGGAAGAACTGAATTTAAAAGTTTGCTGGTCATAACTTTTAAAAAAGACAGTGAACATTGTCTTTTGGTGACATGAAAACACATCTCCTAGTGTAATCAATTACCCAAAGAACACACAAACGCAGCTGTGTTATTAAAAGCAAATTACAATTTTAATATCATTCGAAACACAGTATTCTTATGTCAAAAGAATCACCATGACCTGAAAAGAATATTATAGATTTTTATTTTACAAAATGTATATAAAATAGAACTGAAATGTGAAAATAAGATGAGTGAGCGAGTCTTTATTCTTCCTTATTTACTTCAATTACATGAAACAAATCTGCTAGGATGCAAAAAGAGAAAATTATATTCTAAACTCAAGTTCCTGGTAAAGTACCTGCCTGGAGTTTTAGAATATTAAACCACATTAGCTAATCATATTCTACAAAAGAGTTAAAAAAATACACAGATGAATAATGTAAAATTGGATTCCCATAGAAGATGGGGTAAAGCAGATAGATTACATCTCTTTGTATATTCATGGCCTTCATGCTCTGCTGTAGCTGCTGTGTTAAGCTGTTAGATTTCACTCTCATTTCAAAGATAACAGCTGGCAGATCTGGCTGACTTTAAGCTGCCAATCACTTAGAGAGCTGCATTAGTCTTGATTAAATAAGCACCAGTTATTAGAGCTGGGCCTTGACATCCAGGAAGCCTGCAGTTGCTTAGATGGCAAGTGAGGTGTGCCCACACTGCACGGAGGTGGCCCTCCTGGGGGATGCTGGATGGTTAGGGGTCTTGGCCATCAAAAACCCCTGCCCCTCACTAAAAAACAAACAAGAAATTTGATTTTTGTATTAAAACAATTGATATGCTGAATTTGTTTTATTTCAGTTGAAGGGAATGTCCTGTTTAACTGGAAACAAGGCACTGTGATGAGCTTCATTCCAGCTTTACAATTAAAGTTTTGCTACTTTTTTCATCTCTTTTTTTTTCTTCTTCTTTTCTTTTTTTCTGTTTTTTAATCAAATGAATTCCACAGACAGATCAAAATTTACATATCTCACATTGGGAAAGTTCCTATATGGATCAAAGGTAATACAAAAATATCACAATACATGGGAACTATTCATTTAAATGGCTTTTGGGCAGAATATGATGATTGTACTATATGTAAAAGTCGAAAAGATCCAATTTAATGAAAAAGAATAATTATCTAAGTATGAAAAATGATAACATATTCTTTGCAATTATTTGTCTAGTTAAAATTATGTTTGCACAAAAGATAATAATTTCCTGCAACTGGAAATTTTCTATTTTTCTAAATTAATTCATGCATTTGTCATCTGGGCATTACATCTTATAGGATAGATTTCTGAATGAAGTGTAGTTTCAAAAATCTAGTGTCTTCTTGCTTTATGGCTATTGCTCAGTAGTGCTGGTTGAATTCATATTATTCTCCTGAAAATAAGCTTTGCATTGTGATGTGACTATAGTTACTTATATAAAATTTCTAAAGGTCATTTTAAAAATTATAGCAAGACATGTGTATATCTAATCAAAGTACAATAGGAAAAACAATTATAATGGCAAAAAAGTGAAGAATTTGCTTTTCTGTAATTCTTTCTTCTTATTTCTCAGTTACTAGTGGGGTAGACTGTTATGTGTACATGTTTTCATTTTCCCTAATGGCCTAAATGCTTAAGAAATAAGGAGACAATGAAACATACAAATAGAGAAGTGAATTTATCTGTTAAACTATATTTGCTATTCTTTTCACTGAGAATTGTGAAACTCAATATTTTACAAGTTGAATTATATGATTAAAATGTACAACTTCTAAGCAGCTTCTGTATGCCAGCCTATTTTATTTCATCATAAAATATGAGCAATATATAAGGTAAAATGTTATCAGTGTTTAGTAAGAGAATTAAACACTTTTTGCTTTCGACTTTTTAAGTTAATAGTGCATAGATGAAAATTAATTCATTTGTACAAAAACTTGAATTCAAAAAAAGCTTTTGCCTAAAATATTGAAACTGAGTTAAAATGTGTTTGTGTTCTAAATTAACTCAATAATTGGCACTTTCAAAAATTGACATAGGAATAAAAATCATGATTTAAAGTCTTTCATATTTATATGTATGGTCTTATAATCCACTCTTCCAGCTTTATCATATCTTTTGATCTAAATTATGTCCAATTTTTGTTTATAATTTCACACAAAATTGTAGTCTAAATATTAAACACTAAATTTTGAAAACTTCCTTCATAAAATTGCATTATTTTTTGTGTTTTTATAAAACATATATGAAAAAATCATATATGCTAAGGCTATATTTTTAAAAGTATGAATTAGATATTTAAAAATAAGTTAGTATTTAAATTGTATATTCAAGTATCTTACAGTGTTTATTTGAATGAATTAAATAGATGGTGAGTCTAAAATTTTTATTTATTCTAAACACCATTCTTTTAACCAATATTTAGGATTGTATTTTAAAAATGTGGTGATTATGGCTTCATAAAGTGAAATACTTCAAATCATACAGAGAAAATTTATATGAAATGCCTGAATAATTTTTGATGATACAACTTTGGTATTCTTTGCAATTGAAATACCTATATATCATCATATATATCATCAATATATCATCAGATACATTTTAAATATTATTATGAAGGAAAATAAGTCTATAGAGCAGATCTATGCAAATTTTGACAGATAATAAATATACACATTTAGTTGTTGTGAAAAGGCACATTTTCTTTAAACAAACTGTAAACCACTTTGAGGAAATGCTTGGTAAACTTCAATAATCAATTGAGAACACTATGTTTTTCAATCAATTTCCAAACACTAACTAGTAAAATAAATGTTATATGGTGAACAGATTATTCTTTTATAAATTGGGCATATTTATTCAATCATGTTTTATAGGTAGACATGTTGGTTATTTCAAAATTTTTACCTATACTACCATGGTAACAGTACACTTTTGGCACATGGCCATTTTGAATAAAAAAAAAAAAAGTCTACATGAAATTGGAACAAGTATTGCCAGTTTTTCTTTCAGGAAGATTGTATCAATTTCTATTCCAAATCACAGTGTAGAGTACTTACTAAAATACTCTCTCTTAGCAACCCTAGGACAAATACATTTCATATCATTTTAATTTTTACCTCTTTCAGTAAAATTTCTATGGTTAGTGTAAATTTCACTTGTCTCCAAAATTAATTTCCTCTTTATTACACTTTCAACTATTTCTTACTGTTTCCAGTATATTTTAAACATAAAAATAGCAGATAATAAACATTTTGATCCTCTGGGCTGTGTTCTCAATATCTTTGTGTCAGGTTTGAAAGGCTTTTCAGCTCTAAGCTTTTAGAAATAGCACAAGTACACTGGGTTTATGTTTTATAAAATCTTGGTTCATAAGAAAATAATTTTTAATATAAAAGATTATTAAGATAACAAGAAATTGGAAGGAGGGATAAGTTCCTATATCCTTATTTAACTTGCCAATGTCTTCATGTTGAAATGGAAAAAAAAAATTGAGTCTGTTGCTTTCCCTCTTTCCCTCCCTCCCATCTTTCCTTCCCCCTGTATTTTTTCATCAGATATCTATCAATTAATCATCATGTGCTAGGGTATATGTTAGTACAGTTTTAGTTTCTTACTGCTAGAAAAAATGTCTTGAATGTTATGATTTTCTCCTACTCCCCACCCAAATCTTGCTTTCTGGGTAAGAAAGCAAACATCATCAATCATTATCACAGTTGCTAAACATAAAGAATTCCCTGAAGCAGGTGATATAGAATGAAACCTGTTTCTAAAACATTTTCTTTCAATAACCCTCATTTCAAAACCTCAGCATGTAACCTTTCAATTCTGTATAGATGCATTATAAAAACGTGAAAAACCTATTTCTAAATAACTTCAGACAGTAAGTAGTAAATTTTGATTTTAGAGTTGGTTTTATAAGAATTTGAGAGACACAAGTGTGTAATGCAAATTCACTTTATTAATTAAGAAATTTTTTCATGTCTTAAATTTGGTTCTGTTTTATGAGTACATATTCACTTGAGAGCCAAAGAAAGAAATCCCTCTATTTTCATTTTAATGTTTAATACCAGCCTAACCCTTATCAAAATCAAATATTACAAGTTTGGTTATAAAAATCCAAACCCTGCAGTGCCTTTTTATCCAATGGCTTGTACAGTAGATTGATTAATTGTGAACCTGTTATTAAAGGTTGATATCTCTTAAATACCAAAGGAGTTGGAAATCAATAATGTCATGTCTCTTTGTATTAATTCTGTGCACTGGGTAAAGCCTAATTTTAGATGAATGCATGTAAATGAGTGTAATCTTAAATAAAAAATGTTCTCTGAAGTTTTAGAAGTAACTGAGGAAGTAGAACTCTTCTATGTCAAGCAGGAAATCAAAGTTTTTTCTTACTATTTTTACATTATATTCATTGCTATTTTTAACAACTTCAGAATTTTACTAATCACAAAAATAAATGCAGGTCCAAATGTCACTCAGTTACTAGATTGACATTATAAATCATACATTTTAAAGCAGTACATCTGAAATTATTGACAGCAGGTCATTTCCCTCAGGTTATTTAGACTCTCTGCCCATAACTAGTCTGTGATTTACAGTGACCTGGAAAAGCTACTCAATTTTAACCAGAATATTCATGCTGCTCTTAGTGACTTTGAGGTTTGTTTGCCTTTAAGTCACTTAATCATTTTCACACAGGAGAAGAGCACAAATGAGACGTACAGTTTATCGAATTTGTGATCTATTTTTACCCTGGTATAAGAGAGGAAACAAGGAAAAAGGAAAAAAAATAAAGGAAACATTCTTATATAATTCCTTATGCATTATTATTCAAATGCATATTTTATGTATCATTATTTTCAGCATACAAGTGATGAGAATGTCATTTTAGAGGGGTCAAATAATTTTCTTAAATTCTAACGACTTCAAAATTATTCTTTGTTGGAATTCTTGTAAACTGCTGGTAGGTGTTAACATGGTGTAACCTTTGGAAATGGTTTGGAGCTTTCTTAGGCAGTTATACACAAGTGCAGAGTTAATATAGCAAGATTACTCTTTTGTGTTACCCAAGGGAATGAAGACATGTACACTTACACACACAAGTAAACAAAAATACTTTACCAATTTTTCTCAGAATTTTAAAGTTATAGGAATATTCTTAATTTTCCACCAAGAAGAGAATGATTCAAAATTGATAGAATATTTACACAAATAAAATTTTAATCAGTATAGGAAGAGAACAAAAATGGCTATCTATAATAATATGGATAAATCATAAAAATATTATTCTGAGTGAAAAGGGCATACTATGCTGTATGGATCCAATTATATTTATTTCTCTAAGTCAGGTAAACTATACAGAGTGAAATAAACCAAAGCATGAGCTTCTGAACAGGGCAGGAAAAGATGGAAATGCATCAGCTGGGGCTGGACCTGAAAGAAATGGTCTCCACCTTAATCTGCACAGGAGTTTCAGGGCTCTCTATATAAGCAGATATTCATCAGGTTGTCAGGCTGAATAGATGTGCATTTCACTCCACATACATACATGGTGATTTTAAAGTTGTCCCTCTAAAAAGTGCTCTTTCAAAACAAAACATCAAACTTTATTTTACATTTAACATAGGCTAATGTCCTTTTGTTTATGTATTTATGTGCACTTTGCAACATTGTTTGATTCTAATTTATTGAAATTTGGAAACAGTAAAATGTTCAAACTATATCAAGGGAATTACAGATTATAGTGTCACCTCAGTTTTCAGACTTGTATCACTCTTCCAATCCACTTTCTGGGGCAGCAGTTGGTATTTAATTCTCCTCTACAGTTCTGTAAATAGTTTATTGCTTTTTAAATAAATGTATATATTATATACATAAATGTATATATTATATAATATAAATATATATATTATACCTTCACACATTAAGAGGTGTCTCACTATGTGATTTATGTCTTGCTCTTTTTATTTAGCAAAAACAGGAGAGAATTTCATGTAGCTATATATAGCATATAAAATTTAAAAATGTTTGCAAACATTTTGAAATTTCTCAAGATGTAGGGTGTTCACCCACTTCCCAAAAACCTGGGCTGACCTTACCGATTCAATTCTAACCACTGCCGGAAATGAAGTCAGAAAATGTAACTTAGTGTCCAGTTTGGTTACTCAGATGTCCAGACACCTGGGACCTTCAGGCTAAGGACCTAAGGCAAGTCTCACAGAGGAGCCCGACTGACACCCAGCACCAACAGTGAGGGTGTGTCTTCTTGGGCCTCCAGCTCCATAGAGCTCTCAAATGGCCACAGCCTAGCTGACAATAAATGGATCTACATGAGGGAACAGAGGTAAGAAGAATCCAGCCAATCTCTTCCTGAACACCTCAGCCCAACAGAGTGTGATCGAAATTCATTGGTTGTTATAAGCCATAAATATTTGTGGTAGTTTATTAAACATACAACTGTATGTCTAATACATTGATACTTTCTATAAATGTATAATATATTTATATAATTAAAAATAAATGTGTTTTTATTCTTTCTCAGATATAAACTTTTTAAACCTGTATTCCCATTATGGTGTCTCCCTATGGAAATAAATTAAATTTAGGTTCAACATGTTGTTGAACATGTATTTTTATAAAGTGCCCAGTGAATAAGCATTAACAATTCTTTATTTGAATCGTGAACTCTTACCAATAGAGTATGATTTTTTAAAATTAACAACTATTTCAGGATTGCTCTATAAGTCTCTCTCAATCTAAATTGTCACATGCAATTTGTAAGCAAATATGTGCCGTCAAAAGCTATCCAGCAGAATTGCTAACAAATGTGAGTTTTTTAAAAATCAACAAACTTATTGCTAAAACTTGTATTTCTGTATAGCCTTTACTTTCTGTAATTTTGAGAGATTCTTTTTACACTTAAGAGCCTTGTGCATTCATCTGTGAATTCTTTAAAAATACAGCTGTTGGTCTTCCTCTTACCCATTAGTATGAAGACATACCACGTACAGTCTTGAGTGCACATGACATTTCAGTAAACAACAGATAACATCTCTGATGGTGTGTACCATATGGCTTAGGTGTTGGTGGCTAGACTCCCAGGTTTGTGTAAATACACTGTGTGTTGCTGTGTTGCTTGCATGGTCACAAAATAGGTTAACAGGGAACTTCTCAAAACCTATCCCATCATTAAGTAAAACAAGACTGTCATTAACTCCTTTTCAGTCAGATGTTACAAAAGTATCATCCCAAAATGTTGTCTCTTTTTATTTTAGGAGTTTTTTTAAATGATTTTTTAAAATTTCATAGCTATATTTAGTCAATAATTTTATATGATCTGATACTTTATTTTCATATGGAGGAGCATTTTTATCCTACTTATGTTACTTACAGAAGTTTTTTCCCATGTTTTTTAAACTCATTTTCTTGCTTCATAATTTTATTATCTTTCATCAATTTGGTATATATCTCATGGTAATTTTGAAATAGCAGTTCCAAAATTGTGGTCTCTCTATGAGGCTATCTAGGGTCATTTACTTAATAATACATACTCCCAAATAAGTTAAGATGCCATAATTTTCACACAATAAATTATGAAATAGGTTTTTCTCCTTTTTTCTGTTTCTTTTATTGAAATATATCTTATTGGTACCACATTGTTTTAGTGATTGTAATTGTGAATCTTTGCTATCTAATAGGGCTAGTCTTATACCATTTTTTTTCTTTTTAAAAATTTTCATGATCACTGCTGCTTAGATTTTTGTCCATGTGAGCCTAGCATTAGCTCACATGTTTCTTATCAAAAGCAACAACTCCTTTTTACATGCTTATTGGTGTTGTCATAAACATATGAATTAGCTAAGGATAAATTAAATATTTGATATTTAACACGATGTGTATTTTCCTTCATTTAAGTATAAAGATGCCTTCAAAGAGAGACTAATATTCATTTACATTTATTCTTTGTGGAGAATATTTGCATTGGTTTTTGAAATAAAGCATTCCTTCTATCACAACCACGTATTGTTGTGTGTATGAAGGAAGTTGTTGTTTTGCTTTGTGTCCTATCATTTTATTCAGTCTTTTATTTAGAAATAGCAATTGTACAATCTCTTCAGTTGTCTAGGTATAATATATTAGTTGCAAAATGATGTGAAAAAAATAATTCTTATCCCTATTCTTGTTTCACACTCCATTTTATTTCTGTTTTAAATATATCATCTAGAAGTTTCAAGGTGATACTGTTTAATTGGGTAATAGAGGACATTATTGTCTTGATCAGACAGTAGTGGAGATGGTGTTTGTGCTCATACACTAAAGCAGGCTGGCTTTTTCTGCAGGAAGCAGATAACACTTTTTCTTTTTATAATTCTGAAGAAGTATTTCTTTATTCCTATTTTATTGAAGGTGTGTGTGTGTGTGTGTGTGTGTGTGTGTGTGAGAGAGAGAGAGAGAGAGAGAGAGAGAGAGAGAGAGAGAGAGAGAGAACATGCATGCTGACTTGACAGGATTCTTCCCACCGGGCCAGGAATTTTTCTTCTGATGCATTCCAAATTGCACCTTGGCAGGCACCCCATCTGCTCCAATACAAAGGACTCAGGAATCAATTAACCTCCTCCATGATCATCTGCGGATCAGAACACTCTGATTACGGATCTGTCCCTGTGGCCTGGTTATGATTTCACCCACCATTTATTCTACTGGGTCTGTGAAGGTTAAGTGCTACCGACTGCCTTCTGCTCTCAAAATTCTCTTTATTTCTGAAGAAAGCTGGGGGCCCAGTTTTATTGAAAAAGAATTCCATACTCATCACTTACCTAGAGGAATAAAACAAAAACAAATTGAAGATTTCCTGAAACACTCACGCACCGCTTCCTCCCCTTCTACAGTGCATTTCTTAGTTTCTGCAGCATCTTTGTCATGCTGAAGGGAATTTATTCCAGGTCTTTCTGAGAAATATTATTCTGTAGAGAATGCCCGAGCACCAATTGCACCCTCATCACTGAATCTGACATCAATTAACCATCCTAGACACTCTTAGTGTCACTCATACCTTTTAGCTATCGCATTAAAACCCATATCAAGACAAGCCTTTGTTTCTTCTTTGTTAGTCTAATAATATTAACACCCATTCTTCTACATGATACCCAGTCTTCTGCCAACACAAATTAGATTCTGCCAACTCTTTAATATATAATTCCTTCTTCTGGACTAGGTTTCTGGTCTCCTCTGTGAGCTATGCTGAGTATTAATTTTCATGGTGACTGAGAAAAGATGAGTAGATACTGGGCAGAATGTCAGACAACCCCCATGGTCAAAGCCATTTAGCCAGCAGACCATGAGACTCTAATTGTCCACAGAAAACTAGGGTAAAGGTGGGACCTACTTTCTTTGACAAGAAGCACATGGGGATAATTGGGCATCCTCAGCATCATCTGCTTCACCAAGCGTTTCAATCTCATTCTTGAAGAACATGATCCTCTCCAGGTATGGAAGCATCCCCATTATTACATCAATTTTTGTGGTAAGCATCCAGAATGACTCCTAGTATACATTTGAAAATCACTGGAGATTTGACAGGAAAAAAAAAGATGGAACATTCAAACCAATGTGGAAGAAATTTTTAACAGTATTAACAGTGTCTATGGAAGCTGAGGCAGCCCAGAAATAACTAGCAAGAATATTTCTTAGTCTGAAGGGAGAGAGATCTTTGGTTCAGAATCTGCAGCCGTTAAGACTGAAGTTCTGCTCAGTCTACTAGGGAGTGAGAGAGAATAATCATTAGCCTAAACCCTCAACTCCCTTCCATTAGTTTATATTATTCTCTCTCACATGAGAAATCTTATCACAGAATTGTTCTGTTGGTACAGATCAAGAGTATAGACCTTCTAAGAAACAAAAATTGTGATGAAGAGGCAAAGGCAATATGATGATATCTTCTCTGCTTTGCTTCCTGACACTGGGTCCAGAGGAGCCCTTCCAATGATTGGTAGTACTGCATTCCTTTGGCTGCACATGAGATATTTGATGTTTTTAGATCATGGTATGCTACTCAACTTTAATTACAATTATCATGACTCTTCCAATATCTGTGTCATTGGTAATAGTGATTTCTATGTTTTTGTCCTACTTTCTCCATAATCTATTTATACTGCTTTTGGCAGCTTTATCCTTCATTGGGGGGAAAGATTTTAGCTGGTTTCTAAACGTGTTTTTCATCTTTCATTCTGAGTAGACAAATACTTATTTTATACAACTAATTGAGGCTGTATATGCTCTCACCAGATGCTTTTATAAACATTTTTAATTGAGGGTACAATAATGAGGTAGCCTTCAATCTGCTTTCTGCATATGAAAAACTGAGTCAGAGAGATTGAATAAGAGTCAAGTTCATAAAGTGGTGATGCTGAGTTCAATGTTTTAGCCCACCCTCAATAATCCATCAACACATATTTATAGTCACCTTTCTTGCTATAAATGCCCTAAATAACATTTAATATGTATGAGGCAACATGCTTGCATATATTAATGTGGTTAATCTTTACAAAAATTTAAGGAGACAGATATAATTACTGTTCCCTCAATTTAATAGATTAACAAACTTGTAAAAAAAAACAGTTAATTGAATTACCTAGAGGTCACATCCAGCTAGTAACCAACAGAGTAAATGTCAAAAAGAAGTATTATATGTTCATTATTTAGCATGTTCAAATAGTAATCTTTTTCAAGATAATTTTGGTTAGATTTTTTTTGATCACACTGGTTTGTGACAGCCATTTTCATTGTGATATAAGTGAGAGTTTGACATTTGAAAGCTCTCATTTTCAAATTTTGCTTTTTGATTTCAAATAGAAAAAGAAACAGTCCTCATCTATTTAAATTTATTTATAGCAAATTATATGAAATATAAACAAATTAATCAAAAGGTAAAAACTACACAAAGTCTGAATGTAGTTTTAAATTTCCAAAATATTTTAATGGAGCTATAAAAATATGTAATGATATTTACATTTTATTTTAGATGTTGCTGTATCAATAGATATGTGCAGCTATATTATTATTATTATTATAATCTTCAAATAATTTTACTATGTGAATGGCAATATTTTTGTGATATTTCATTAGGAATCATCAAACTTTGCCAATATAAGATGTTCTAGGTACACTGAGTAGAAATAACAATTTTAAGAACATCTTTTGAATTTTAAAACAGACATACTGGTTATTGTTATACTGTCTTTATAAGAATCATTATAATTGTAATTAAATAATAAAAAATAAAACTTATTTTTAATACTTTTAAATATGAAAAATTAAAAAATTCTATGTATTATGATTTCTATAAAATATATAAATCTACATCACATACATCCATGCACAGGTATATATATGCTTCATTATCAAATATGTTCCCTAACAAACAACTTCAATTTTGATGTCTTTCAAAAGTGAAATTCTCACATTTGGAAGAATTTTTTGCATCCTGGTTTCCAGGATCATACCTTTTAATTGTTGATTCATATCTGCTTTCAGCTCCAAGTGACCACAAGTCTTCCTAATGCCTCCTTTTTCTGCAGGACTGTTATGAGTTAGAAGAATCAGCACATCGGTTACGGGAAGAACTCTGGAAGCCATTCTTAAATCAGGACAGTCAGAAGTGACTATCTACCTAAGTGGGTACAATTTGTAGCTAAACATCTCCACAACTCTACTTTTTAGCTCTATTCAATATGTCTGCAGCCATTTTAATGTCATGCAATCTGACAAGTATGATGGAAAGGAAATTGTAAAGAAAGAGATTGCATTTAAAACTGCTTACCCTCCTTTAAATATATATGGCCATTTGAAAGTATTTCTAGGGCATTTTCCGAGGCTAAGGAAGGGCCAGTGAAATATGAAGCTTGGAAGAATGAATTTCATTAACTTCAAGATGAACTACCCAGGTATCTGGATAGATAAGTGTTGAAGTTTAGAGTCCAGCGGGGCCTAGAGGTCATGATTCTTAAAAATTTCATATGATTTGGCCACTGACCTTGTCAAAAAAAGCTGCCATCACTGTATACCCAAGTATAAATTAATGCTAAAGCAATTATATACTGACATATATACACCTGTTCATCAGTTATTTTTCCTCATTTTCACTTTGGGTTAAAAACACTTTTCAAATTTTCTTCAGTTTTTTGGTATTTTTGGTTTTTTTTTTTTCAGATCAAACCCAGAGATGCTCTACCACTGCACTTCTTTCCCTGTTTATTTACTTTTTATTTATTTATTTACTTTTAAAATTTTGAGACAGGGTCCCTGTAATCCAGGCTGGCAACAAACTTGGATCCTAGTGCCTCAGTCTCCCCAGCCACTGAGATTACAGGTGTATCCCACCACACCAGGCCTGCAACCATCTTTAGTTTAAATCAAAGGCAGTACAAGTGAATATTCACACATCATAATTTTATTTCCACTAATTTACTTATTTAATAAAAACTATATGAAATTTACAGTTGATTTTTATCTTCTGAATGGTAGACAGATGAATTAGTTTATAAGTAAATGTAAACTATATAAACTAATAATTTTTATATTAGGGTTTTTGTATTTATACCTGCAAATTTTAAAAATATTTTGTTGAATCTTCTAATTCTAACCAGAGTCAAAATAGATAGATTTATTCATTTTTTCAATAACAATAACAAAGAAAACCAAGCTTTGCCACTGAAATATTCATCATTATAAAACAGGGCATACTTTCTCTAGTGTGATGAAGAGTCACAGACCATGAGAATAGAGGACTGATTATAATAGGAATGACTAATGTGGCATTACATTGAACAATCAAAACACATATTTTACAAACACCAAAAGACAACTTTTAAAAATGCATACTATTTACTTCATTAGAATAATTTTTGCTGTATGTAGGGATTGTACTTCCCATTGAGAAATAGTGTTTCATGTTAATCGAAATTATTTGATCCTCTGAAAGTAAACTAAAATCTCCTTAATAATGTGGGAATTAATCATCTCATATGATGAATGGTGAATAGTTTTCAGATTGAAGAAACTTTAACTTAAAAGAGTTGATTTTACCTGTATGGAGGGCAGTTTTTAGCATATAATCCTTCTTCAATATAGGACCTCAAGTAAAATTAGAATTAAGTATGACTTTATGTTGCAGGTGATAAAAACAGATTTAGCAAGGGGCTTAACCTGCCAAGAGTCCGGCTGAAGTTAGAATTAGAATATAAGTCTCCTTTGATTTCATATTAGGGTATCCTATTAATTAGCTATCAGAGACCTGGGCTATAACTTAGATAATATAGTACTATAGGTTCTTAGATTAGCATCAATAATAGGCATTCTTTATTTGAAACATGGGACATTTCATGCACAGCTTGTTAATAAAGATCATTCATAATTTTAACATAGATGGATTTTTCTGCAAGTTTAGCAAACCTATAAATCTATGGCTCATTTTACTATCATTGCAAAGTAAAAATTTTGGAGAGATCTTAATTCTTCAAATGATAATGAAAAACAACTGCAAAACATTTTATTTAATCACTATTAAAATAATATATAATAATTATAAGAAATTTATACATCCTAACAGAAAATTTGCATTTTATGGTTTGATAAAATCTTCCAGCAGTTAGTTAAAATCATAAGATTTTTTATTTAAAAATCTTTGGCTCATTTTCTATGGGTTAAAACTTTGCTATCTTTTAAGTTTTAGTATAATATTAATATAGGAGAACATGTTTTAATATTTCCAATTTTGTATGAAGAAATTTAATTCAAGTTACTGCTAATAGACATCAATGTTTGTTCTCCCTATCTTAAAACTATAATTTGTGGGCTACTTTTCAAAACTTACAAATCAGCATGAACAAACTCAAAATATAAAAGAAGTAAACAAATTATGCTCTTCTAGACTGTGGGATAGATCATAATGGGAAATGAGATAGTCAGTTAACAACCACAAGAAGAGACACAGCTTTCTTTTAAATCTGCATAAATGGAAAGGTAGAAAGCACCAGGAATCATCATTATCAGGTGGATCTCAAACATTAGAATAAATAATTTGAATATAGTTTAAGGCATTCCAAGATTATGTCACATAAAATTCTATTTATCTAAAGTGTAATTATTTTACAAAAAGAAAAGTACATTTCTAATATGTAGACATATTTGAAGCAGAGGATATTTTTGTTATCTGATCTTTGTAAGGTGGAAGAAATCCCAGTCTCTGTATGGACATATGAAGTGATAGAAATCTGTTCCCATTAATGTCCTTTGCAACCATAATGCACTTGAAAGATGGTGAGCCATGGCATTCCTGAGAGTAAGCCAGCAACATGTTTACTATCTGAAATGGCAGTCAGCCTATCCTGCTTAACATGCATGTAGGCACTTCACAAGCTTGGCATCAAGCAGTCATTAATAAACAATAACTTATCAATACTCTCTGAATTTATATTTTACCACATTTCATGTGGGGTTTTATGATCATTGAAAATACAAAGATAAGCAACAGCAGGCAACCAAATACTGAAGTCTTGTTTAAATTATCAGCCATTCGCGTGGCTATTCATGAGTTCTATTCATAGACATTGTTGCCCTCATGATGTTGGTATATAGTATATATCAAATTTGCATAAATTCTATGGGAGGCATTTTAAAAACTGAGTCTACACATATACAGAGTCCTAGCAGGGAATTCCGGATACTCAGATATGTCAAATACATAAACCTACCCAGCTAACAAATGTAATTTGGTTAGAGTTTATTATAAAACCTTAAAATATTTCCACACTATTTGCAGAATTAACGCTATTAAAGAAATATTAAAAATTTGTATAAATGTTGCCCAATATTTAGCTCAATTTGACTTATTAGTTAAAAATCCAACCTGCTTATGGGTATAATTTTCTCAGTGTCACGCAAATGTTAGATTTAGAAGAATTTTGTGTTAGAAAGTCTGAGATTTCTTAGTTACCACTTCATCTTTTGCTACTGAAAGCATAAACAATTCTTGTAACATTTAGAACAAGTAAAAATCAATTTCTTCTTCATACCTAAGAGTAAAAGCTATTCACAACACGGTACTCAGTACTTCCAATCATTCTTAAATATATGGTAAAGAAAAGCCCTGGCCACGTCCTGGCTAACTGATAGAGGGCTGAAAGTGGGAGAAAGGTCGCTGATTTCATACCAACTACAGTTCAAGGGAGGGTTTTGCTCTGATTTTCTTTTCATTATACTTAAAACAAAGCAAAGTAATTCATGTGTATTAATATAAATTGATAATGCTTTATGGATGTTTGTAATAGGATATGTTGGAGTTTGATATGATTGCAATACTTTGGGTGACCTCAAAATATAAGGTTAAAGATTGAATATTTTAAAGATAAATTATTGATTTTAAAAGTATGTATTTGAACAGAATGTTGACTGTAGAGATTTCAATTCCTTGGCATCATTGCTGATTTTTATTGTATGTACAGTAAATTGGTCTAATATGAACATTTTAAAACATAACACACAAAATGGATATAGTTTTGCATCTTAGAATGTTACTATAAAATTATTATTAAGGTTACTATTTACAGTGATGATATATTTTGCTCTAAATGCGTCATAAATTCACAAGAAGATATAAAGATTGGTCTATTGTACTTGACTCTTATTTTAGATGAGTTAAGAAATGTTGATTTTGTTTCAAAAAACAAATTCATGTTTTTAAAATTTTTCATTCAAAAGATTACTAAAATATTATTTTTAGAATTTTTTATTCAAAAAAATTACTAACTCCTTTTCTCAATGTCTACTAGATCCACAATGAAAATTTTAATATTTACATGTTCTTCTTGATATATATTTTGATTACAAAAAGGAGAGAAATATAGGGCAGGCAATTTTCTTTGTATTCTCCCATATCTCTGTAGTTACGGTTACTCATGAAGATAGAAAAGTTAGTGACGTTTTAAAAGTAACGCATTCTTGATGGCTGGTGTAAGGTCGAATGAGGAAAAGTTAGTGCCTACCACGTACAATTGTATATCAAGTAAAACTAGGGATACCACTTTTAACATAGGTCTGAGCTCCTTTGGGGAGGAAGTTTATTCACATTAAGCCATTAGAAGAGCTAGCAAGTGTGATAACCGTACATCTTATTTTCAATTTGTATCTAAAGCAGAAAGTATTTCAACAAATGAGCTCAACATATGACTGCTGAAGCTCAGAAAGCTCAATAATCCAAAGAATTCAAAGCCACAGCAAAATTAGATAAGCTATGATGCCACAGAGACAGAAGACTACCAGGAACCCAAATTCACAAAACTGACTGCAGTTGCCAATCCATACTGTGCCAAGAGGAGGAGGAGTCTCTGATGCAGGAGGGTGGCAATCAATATAAGCATTCCAGGGTGGCTCAGAAGTGAATCCAGTCTGATTCAGTAAAGCAACGCCTCTTAGGCTTCTCAAGGTGGGGTCATTGTCACTCCTTAGTGTGAAGGAATTGATGACTCTTGCCAGAACACTGTAGCACTCTTAATCCTCCACTTCATGTTCCAGTGCACAAGTGTTCCTCATAGGACCTCAGAGATAGTCATTTCCAAACTTTACTTTTTAAAACCTTTCAAGGGAGTGAGTTTCCAACTTCTGTTACATAGGGATGGGTGACGTAGATTACCTGGCAGGGTACTTGACTAGCCAGGGTTCATCTATAGTAATACACACACAAGCATGCTCACAAACACACACACACACACACACACACACACACACATTCACACATGCACAAACACACAACTGATCTATGACATATTGATTCCTGAAATCTGAGGACCATACTACCACTATCCAATCCCCATTTTGTCTAAAACTCTAAGGACTTTAGGGAGTTTTAGAACCAGTCCCCCAAAAGATCAGGTGTTAAAGTCTTGGTCCCCAGGTTTGCTAATGGGATGTGGTGGAGCCTTTAGGTGTGGTGGGGTCTGGTAGGGAAAGGTGGTAGGATTGTGTCTATTAAAGGGATCTTGGAGCCCTTTCCTAACCTTGCTGATAGCCTCCTGAGGTGATCAGTTTGGCTCCACTACTGCCATCTGGGCTCCCCAGCATTAGGCCAAAGGATTGGGTCTACCTGATGGTGAACTGTAACTTCCCAAACTATGAGCTACATAAGTCCATTTTACAAATACATCAATGATATAAGATATCCTTTTAGAATAGTAAAAAGCTGAACAGTGCAGAAAATTTAGGCACAGTAAGATTTGTTGCTGATTCATGTAACAGACATCACTCCATATGAATTTTCAACTCCTACAATTACATATGACACAGCCACTTGAAATCAAGAACAAGAATGCTGAAACCACATGTTCCAAAGCACAAACTAAGAATGTGTGTGTGTTTGTGTGTGTTTGAGTGTGCAAGTGTGCATACACATGCCCACACATGCACATAGATGCACAGTTGTAATTGTGAGTGTGTGAGCATTTGTGTGTGTGTGTGTGTGTGTGTGTGTGTGTCTACAGGAGAGGTGGGACATATGTTGTATTATTCCTAAATTTGGTCATTCTCCATAACTCTGAACACTCATATCCCTAACTCCCCCTTTACGGCTTTTAAGAGTCCCCAGAAGGATAAAAGGCAAGCAGAAGAAGCTCAAGGAGCTAAAAATAATATGAAGGCAAGTGATGCAAGATAGATGGCTTAACTCATTGAAACTGTAAGCAAAACCTAAATGGAGAAAACTATTGTAAAGTAATCAAAATATGGCTATATTCAGCTACATTTCATTTAATATTTGTGCCTTTGACAAAAAGCACAATGTTTATAATTAAGACATTTATAGAAAAGAGCAGAAAATACAGCCTCAGGCAGAAGGAGCAGAAGGGCAGTGGTTGAGAACCTTGGTCTGAGCACAGCTTCTTGGGATGAAGTTTCAAATGATGGAGACCACCATATTTCCATCTCTGTCTATGCAGATTTCCTTAACTGTGACTGGGGAATAAATAGGAGAAGCTATGTCACAGGGTCGTAATGAAAATCTATACAAGTAAATCTGTATCAAGTGCTTGGAGGTAAGCATGACAAATGACATGCACTTAAGAACATTGCCCATATGGTCCAGAGACATCATTAAGCATCCAACTAAAGGGTGTCTTCAATAATTTATGTAAAAACTGTAAAATAGTTTGGCTTATTATAGGAACAGAAAGAGAAAAGAAAAAGAATTCATTAGAAGGTGATAGAAAATGCCCCATCAGAAGGTCAAAATTCTGATATTGTTTAAAATATTTGTAAATTGAAATATTGCAGGGAGAAATTGCATTTGATTGTACACAAACTTCTTGCACAGAAGAGTTTACTCTTCATGTGAATGGACTCATTGACTTTGGGATAAATAAATAAATAAGGGATAAGTAAGAAATTCTGAACCTTAGATCAGAAGTTGTATCTTCAATAACAATAAAAATGAAAACAAAGTTTTAAATAGGTATTTTTAAAAATCTCAACTTTCTAATGACCATGAGGTCAGAAAGTTTCTGTTATTTGTTTCTGAAAATGAATGTGGAAAAGGTTGTGATCAAATTTTAAGGATCAACAAGGCAAAAATGTAAGAATTCATCTCTTTTCTTCTTTATAAGTTTTCTTCAATCAGATTTTTTTCCATCCACTTTCAAACATCCCACCCAGCATTTTTAAAATTTCCCAAGGGAAATAATATGGCCTTAAATTAAAGGTATACAGCAGTTCTCATATCTAGTAACTTTTTGGAGATCACAGTAGAAAGGGTGATATGATTCTGTAAAATGCCTTGGGATAAAGAAAAGAGGAAAAAAATGCAGGTTTCCTTTTTTTTTTTTTTTTTTAACCATTAACCCTCTAGATAAAATCACACAGCTTGGTGAAAGTATAGTCATGCATCATGAATTTTTCTACATTTCTCCTTTCTTAACACCTTTATCCTGTAGACCCCAATAAAACACAAGGACACATTTGCTAGTGTTTTAGAGGAAAGAAATTTTCTTGCACAGATTTACATTTGAAAGGGACCTATGCTCTGTTCCAATGAAGAATTGCCCATCTGTATGTTAACACACATTTGGGACCTCATGCAATTACTGTGGTCCTAAATAGTAGTCTAGAAAGATAAAGAAAAAGGGGGGAGGGCACCATTTCAAACTATCAATGTACTTGCTTACTTTATTTTAAGGAACTGACTTGCCAGGGATATCTGAGACAGACCTCTGCAGATTTAAAATTCAGGGGCCAACAATCCTTAGGATGAAGAATCAATTCCATTATTCTTTTTAATTCTCCTGCACATTCTAAACAACAATTCCCTGACCTTACAAATATTGTTGCAAACAAAGTTGTTCAGTCAAGCTGCACAGTGAAATTCCTTTGCTCTCCCCCTCATCTATCAATGCCGGCATTAATTTACTCATTGCATTTATACTTCTTGGAACTCTAATTTGTCCAGACTTTTTTCTTACTCTTGCACTAAAAAAAAAAAAAAATGAATGGAGAATTGTCAGTTAGTGCATATTTATGCAAGGTTTTAAAATAGCATATTTTGATTTATAACTAAAGCTACAGAAAGCACCTTTTAAAACGAAAAGATAGAGCAGTCTTTTCAATATTTAGACTATTTGTATGAATGGCTATATTGAACTGGAGGCTAAAATTGTTTTTTACAATGGTTGATAAAAATGGACCAGAAACTGCTGCTTTCCCTAATTCACAAGATTATTGTGATGATCTAAAATTGAAATATATGTAAAAAGAATTTTGGAAATCATAAGTAATAAAACATTCTACATAGCCATTACCACCAATAAACCTATGATCCAGTTCTATGAGTGTCCCATGAAAATAAGACGTGCAAGTGCTAAATTAAGTAGGATGAATATACCCCTAACCTCCACAATGGGCAATAATGGGCTCCACAACCGGGCTCTGAAATAGGGAGAAAACCTTCCTTTCTCTGATGATGGCACTTTATTTCGAATCCCGTTGCTAACCCTGCAGTCAGCACTGTTTATGTGTACAATCACTTCCTTCCCATTTGCCTTATTCTCTAAGGCATTATTTTAGATAATGTACTGAATATAAAAATGTTTGAGTGTACCTGAAGTTTTCAAGGTGCTCAAATTCACCCAAAATCAATAAACCATACACATAATAGACGAAAATATTTTTTTGTTATTTTTCATGGAGAACGTGAAAATAAACTAGAAAGGAAGAATGTAATTTCAAGGGAGGAAAAACACCACTGAAAGGAGAGATTTAGAGGCTACAATCTATAGGTTCTCTTGAAGAAGCAGTGAAGTCTGTCCTTCCTAGGGCAAAGGTGTGAGGAAGGGCAGTTAGCAGTCTGCATGCACAGAAGCATTTCAGACCAAGCATTTGGGGTGCCATGCCAGGGAGCATGCCTCATGCACATGAACAAGCTCCAGAAACCATGCTGTAAGCTAAACCTTGCTCTGACAACTAAACGTGTCAATAATGTTCCTGAAGGTGTTTCTCAGAGAATATCTGTTTTTCCTTAGATTCTAAAATTCTAGCTAGTATTTCCAAAAGCAGGAAATAAACTGTACTGCAAGAGGCAGTGGGACCCGGACATGGTGGTGCATGCCAATAATCCCTGTGGCTCAGGAGGCTGAGACAGGAGGATCCTGAGTTCAAAGCCAACCTGAGCAAAGGTGAGGTGCTAAGCAACTCAGCGAGACCCTGTCTCTAAATAAAACACAAAAAAGGGCTGGGATGTGGCTCAGTGGTTCAGTGACCCTGAGCTCAATCCCTGGTACCCCCTCACACACACACACAAAAAAAAAAAAAAAAAAGGAGGCAAGGGGGTGACTTTTCTATAAAACTCATAGGACTGTACAACCAGCCACTTGGAAGACTTATGCAATGTTTGAAACTAATATGAGTCAATTTATAACTTGGAGAGGGGAACAGTGTAAAACTATTTTAACCTAAAAATAATTTTAAGCCTACCCACATGGATAATTTAGAATATGTATTCTGCCTATTTTAATCCATCATTTTAATCCCAGGGAAGGTTGATGTTTATGAATGCAAAACATCTTTATGAGAATTATAACAATTTCCATTGATAAATAAACTATGATAAATATTATTCTAATATTATATAAATTCTCCATAAAATTTTCCAGTATTATAACTTATTTTTCCCTATTTTCCATTGAATATTCTCAGACATATTTTATTGGATGCATTCTTATCACTACAAATACTTCAAATATGTTTTAATGGTATTAAATATTAATTTAAAAACTTGCATTCAAGGTTATTGTTTCTATTGTGTAATTTTATTAAGTCTACTAATCCTTTTAAATTGATTTTATTAAATATAACTTTTCCTTGGCTGATTTTTACAACTATCATATTCTGGAGATAAATGTATCTCAATAATTTTTCCAGTAATATTATGTATTTTATATGTCCCACTGATTTCAGTTTTAATTCTGTTTATTATTTCAGCAATAACAGTCACCATCACTACTTCAGTAATGTAGAGTAGAAGAGTCAAATATAATGTTAGAATGCCTTGGTTTGAGAGAACATTGAAAATATATTTTGTATTTTAACATTATTCCACATTATTGGTGGAAATATAACTCCTATTTTCTAGTATTTTTGTACAAACTCTCTTGGAAATAATAAAATTAGGGAAGCTAATAATACTTCCACGAACATATAAAAATAATAATTTAAAATTCTTAAATCTCCTAAGATTTAGTAGAATCATTTAAGCATTCTACATCCTCATTTGTGTTTCATCAAAATGGAAGAAGAGAGTTGTAAAATAAAATCAATTTAATTTACTTTAAAAATGCTATTAAATTAAATTTAAGTTACATAAAATATAACAAAATTAATGTCTTTAAAATTGGAAAAATTACAAAGAGAAGTTTGCTGTCACTGTTACCTTTCAAATTCAGGACAAGAATATGTAAATGAACATCCTTGTAAACTTTGAAGGAAAATAGCAAAAATTACCATAGTATATCTTATGATTGAATACATAGACAATGCATAATACAAGACATATGCATTAATATTCAATATATAATTTATACATTAGTTTGTAAATATGTATTTTGTTTATATAACACGTTTTACATATATATCAAAAATGCTGAAATATAAAATTTGTCAAGACTTCTTGACACAAGAAGTGGTTCATATGATTAAGTGGCTGGTATCAACCTAAAATACAGATGAGATTTTTCGAAGTAGAAATGAGACAATATCTCTTTAGCATCAGATACTATGTTTTTAGAGTAGCAGTAGGAAATACATACTTACACACGTGCATGTTTGCATATATATATAGACAACAGCATTTATGTAGGTTTCTATGAAGTTTAATAAACAAATATATGTAGACATCAAATATAGACAGTGATTTAAGAAATGGAAAAAGGCAACTTACTGGCAAAATATTAGCTGATTAAAAAATCTCAAATCTAGAATAAGAAAACTATTAGTACTTTAAGTATAATACAAACATTCAAAGCAAAATCAGAAAAAAATGTTAAGTAAAAGATTTTTATGATGTAAAGGTTAAGAAACATATTGAATAGTGAACATTTCCTTTTTTAATTAAAAATATTTAAGACAATTAAAACCAGGTAAAATTTATGCAATTTATAGGAACAGAGAAACACTTAATTAATTAAAAATATTTAAGACAATTAAAACCAGGTAAAATTTATGCAATTTATAGGACAGCGAATATGTACTACACAAATAGTTCCATGGATATCTTTGAAATTATATTTGGGGATGATGTTGAACCAAAATGTTGAAAATATATATATATATATATATTTGAATATATATATATATATATATATATATATATATATATATTCAACTCATATGTTATGATCAAGTCTTTTCTTTTTGGTAATGCACACATGAAAGATTCTATATACCTGCTTGCGTTCTTAGCTGCATAAGCATGAAAATATCGTGAAGAAATATGTTGCAGTTCTTTAGATACTGAGAAATTATTGAAAGAACAACTAAGTTGTTGATTAAAATGAAACATTTAACCTAAATAAATTCATTTTATTAAAAAATGGGGAAATAAAAGTATGTATATAATCACTTTTAAAATATAATTTATATATTAATTCACATAAAATTTGAAATATAATATGGTCAATAGAGAGGAAAGTTTCAGTTACTTGGTGAGAAATGTAATATTCAGTAATTTAGATTTCTTTCATCATTAAAATGCATTTAGGCAACTACCAATTTATAGTGTTTTATAATTATATGTTGGAAAAAATTAAATTGGACATTTCTATGTATACTCTCTATTTTTGCTCTGGGATAAAAAGTATATAAATTTTGCTATGTTATATACATTTTAAATGTTTTTAAGGACAAATAGGAACATGATTTGGTTTCCAAAATTAATGCAACTTTACCATGTTCCTGTACAAAATACTGCAATAAGAAAAACTGAAAATTTGACAGAGTTAAAATGAGGGTGCAAAGGTTGATTGAATAATACATTTTTTTCATAAGTCTTTTTTAGATAGTTTTTTTTTTTGCAGAATATCTAATACAAATTCAATATGTAAACTTTAGTGGCTAAAATAGTCATTTTCAAATACATATTAGCACATATTTCTGGTAAGAATTATCTAAATTACTGTTTATTTTAGAGTTGCAGAAAGGTCAATGAATTCATTGAGAATTTTTTTTAAAAAAGTCAAGGCTAAATGAATACAGAACAAAGCAATTATATTCTGTATCTATGTAGTTTAAGGAAGGAAACAAATTGATAATGAGCAAATTGAAATATTTCTTCATATCCCTGATAAATTGCCCACATAGTCTTTTGTTCTACTTTTCATTTCATGCTATTTTTATTATTAATTAACAATACTTTCATTTTAAAACTTCCTTGAAGGAATAGTTTTTTTTTTTTTTTTAATAAAAAGAAAAAACTCTTAGAACTAGCATTTCCCCGGAGTTTCTCATATCACTTTTCACTCACATAAGAAATCCGACTCACAGAATTTCTGATTAGGAAAAAATTCTGTGAGATTTCCCTGTAGAGAAAAACCCTGCCTGGAAGAGAAGTCCCGAGTCAACGTGAAAGCCACAAGGAAGAGAGCTCTCTGTGGAAATTTAAATCAACTTCTGGGGGAAGAACTAGAAGGGTTTATTCTACTTGACACAGAAATTCAGAAGGAAAAGGAAAGGTGATATTCTTGAGAGATTTTTAAATTTTTTCATTCTTAGCACTATTGAGAACACTTTTAAAATATAGAGCAATTATGAAATTTTAATTGGTCTTTTTAGAGGTTGTAGCTAAAGATATAAAAAATAGGAGATTTTTCTTTCATCATGAATAATTAAATTGTAAAACAATTGAATCATAAAACAAGGGAATTTAGTTTATGAAATGAAAATATTTTAAAAATGTGTATTTTAATGTAGTAGTAACTTTTCTTTTTAATTTGTATAGTTATGGTTCATGAACATAATTACTAATTCTGTTACCTTGGGGTCTAGTGGCTTGATCTGGATAATGAATCATTTACAAAGAAAAGAACACAAGGGAGGTAAATGTCAATCTTTTCTCTACACCTTGCCTAAGACAGTTTCGACATTTAACATTAGGATATATTCCTCGTGGGTTACAAAAATTCCTGTGGGTATATTAGCCTCCAGCTACACTTGAGTGATCTTAAGTCTTTTTAATTGGATTAAGAAAATAAATTACAACAATTTTAAAATTTTACAAATGAGATGGCTACTATTGACTTCAAAAACATCCAGAAATAAAATCATACTTTCCTCTGTATACACATTTGTTTTTTCTTGACATGATGAGATAATAGAGAAATCAATCACACTTTTCTCTAGTTTGATTCTTTTGAAGAGCATAGGATAGGGGCATGATTCTGGAGTGGAATTTTTGTACAGGAATGCTATGTTTCTGGTGGTAGTGGGAAGATACCATAAATGGATACGTGAGTCATGGAAATGTATCCTAAAGTTCTGTCTCAAAAATATATAGTTGACTCAACCTTCCCTTGTTTTAAACTTAAAAATACCAGCAGCCAATCCAATGGCTTCAAACAATAGACAGCGGTTTTGAAACTAAAATTACAGTGGAAATAAACAAAATCTTACACATCTGCTGTTAAAATCATCTTGTTTTAATAGCATTTAAAACAAACACATGTAGCCATATAAACATAACAAGTGAAGAACACTGAGTGGTAAGTTTCATTAGGTTCAAAGTAACCCACATTTTTTATAGTGTTTTATGTATTTTTATAGTGTTTTACATATTCTTTCATCATGAATAATTAAATTGTAAAACAACTGAATCATAAAACAAGGGAATTTAGTTTATGAAATGAAAAGTATTTATGTATATATATTAATATATATATATATATATATATTTAATACTACTTTTAAAGACACATTTTTAAATACTTTCATTTCATAAACTAAATTCCCTTGTTTTATGAAATTTATTTTTTAGTTATGGGTGGACACAATGTCTTTATTTTACTTTATGTGGTGCTGAGGATTGAACCCAGTGCCTCATGAATGCTAGGCGAGCACTCAACCTCTCAGCCACATACCCAGCCCTATAGTGATATATTGATGAGAACATTCTGTAGAAATTCCTAAACCGAGGTTGTAGTACACAATAAATAGTAGTTACATGGATTGATCATCGTAGGAAATCTTGGTAATTTCTGTAATAATTCTGCCAAATGTTATATAGTCTATAATTTTGTATATTCTATCAAATATAAAAAAGGATTTGAATTCAAGTTTGGGTATCCCTTCAAACTTTCCCCATATCTATAAGAGTTTACATAAGAGAATATCAGTATGGATGACCACAGAATGCAGGAATTGATGCATAGATAAGAATACAAATTAGATGTAGCCATAGTGGTAGGAATGACAACAGGAGGATATGCCAGTTATAGGCGTGTTTTTAAATCATGATGCCTTTATCTTTCCTTTTGTTCCCTGTTTCATGATTTTAAGCAGGAGTTTCTTTTTCTCAGTTTGCTTTCTGTTGATGTAATCCTTCGGTCCACATTCTGTAACGTACTGATAACTCTGCTGCTAATGAGAGTGCCTGGAAATTCTAGCCTGCCAGGTACGTGGGGTTGAAAATGCTAACTTATTTATATACAAAAGAAAAAAAAAACTTTACGAAATGTGTGTATTTAGAACCATAGAATCAACCAAATTGATTTTACTTTAGAACTTCGATCCTCAGTTAGTATGAAGCTAAAGTATTACCAAGACACTCTGCAATCACCTTAAATTCTGGTCAATTTTATCTTTGCCAAAAGCAAGACTGTTACAAATTACTCCATTTCATTTATTAGTGTCTTATAAGCTCAAATGATCTTTCATATATTATTTTTAAAAATTAAGTATCAATATTTTTTTCTAAAAAAAAAATTACAAGTATATCTACGATCTTTTGATAACTCAAAAGTGCAAAAACTTTAAAACAAAACTGTTTATTTACGTCTGTTTTTACTCCTCAAAACTAATTATTGTTAATAGTGCCATGATTTCTTCTTTTATTCTATTTCCCATATTTTAAAATAAAAGGGGTGAAAATATATAAAGATTTCTGCACTTTGGTTTTGTTTCATGTATATTAAGGATATATATTCACAAGTACACACACATACACACATTCACATATATACAAATACATACATATCAAGAATGGAACCTAGAGCACTTTACCACTCAGCCACATTCCCAGTTATATTTTTTAATTTTGAGACTCAAACACTTACTGAGGGCCCTACTACATTGCTCAAGCTGGCCTTGAATGTGTGATCCTCCTGTCTCAGCCTCCAGAGTCTCTAGTATTAGAGAAATGCACCTCTATAGCTGGCAAAATAATTTTATCTCAGTAATTTGGGTAAACTTTGTAAGGACATATACTCCATTTCACAAAGTAAAATAGGAAACATGTTAGTTAAATTTTACATGCTATATTCATTTCCAAACCATTCATGCATATTAAGAACTCCTTTTTTTCTAATTACTGTTCTCTGTATTCTAGTATCTGAAAGCACATTTTCTCTCTACTATTCATTTCCTATCATGTTTCTACCATCAACTTTCTCTGGTCTAGCAATTCAAGTAGTCTTTGCAAGAAAATACAGTAGCATCTCTTTACTTACAGATTTTCCTTTTTCACAGTTCACTTTTAAAGTGAAGCACCTCTTAAGGCCCCTTAACTTTTGACATTGGAAACTAAACTCTCTCATCAAGTTAGCAAAATGGAAATTTATGTTGAACTACTTAAAAGAATAATTCATGGGTTTATAAAAGTCAGTATGGAGAGAAAAGTTATTTTGCATGGAATGAAATATTTATACCTGCACATCCAATTTCTGTATAAGAATTTTATATCCAAAATTTTTATGTCCAAAATAATTTTATATATATATATAAAATTATTTGAAAATTAAATTGTTTCTTTTCTTTCAAAAATATTTATATACTAAGTGATTTAATTATACAAACTCACAAAATTTTACTTTATTTGTACTGAGAATGCATAAACTTATAACTACCTTAATTTTCATTATTAAACTTAAATACTAATAATTCCAAGCTAGATACACTATCAGCTGTATATTCTTGATGTTTTTTTCATAGGGGCAGAAGACCAATACAAGGTAAGACAACACAATTATAAGCAGTATGAATTTCAAATTACATATGTCTGTTTAAATTGAGGGTTCAACACTTAAATACTTACATCTATAAAATGCAATGATAATTTTTGTGTAGTATGGTTACAATGAAGAGTAAAAGAGACAATTCATGTTGTAAATCTGCACACATAAAAAACACTCAGTAAATCACAAAGATGTCTAAGTGGCTCAGGTTTTCTGTAGGATTGTTAAAGACTGTTATAGTTGATGTTCATGCTAATATTTGCCAATATGTTATTTAATCCAAGCCAATTTGCATTCTTACCTTATTCTAAACCGTTCCTAGGGGGCTTAATATTCAGAACACTTGTACAGATAGGTAAACTAAAGATGAGCTGTTCAGAAGAAATGCTCCTCAAACATTATAGGTATTTGACTTTTTGAATATATTACAAATGGAATAACATCTATTATTTGAGAATCAATTGTCTATCATGGTACATTCTCCTTGGCATACTACAATCAAGTCATTATTTATGCTATAGAAGCTTATAAATCAATTCAGCTAGGCCTTCAATTGAAAAATGCATTTTTGTAAATTCTAAGGTTTTTTTTTCTTTTTGCTCTTCTTTCCTTAAGGAAGCATTCCTCTTTGTATTTCTCATCAGCCTTGGTAAGGCAATAATCCAGTTTTTCACAGGTTTTGGAGCCTGTGGTGTCTTTAAAAGAGATCCTGGGTCTCTGTTAGCAATCTTCAGCAATATTCTAACTCCATATACTAAAGAAATAAGAGTCTGCATTCTGAGAGAATAGGTAGAGATGGAATTTGAGATTGCTTGATGCAGCATTGATTTTTGATATATAAACCCTGGAGTCATGGAGCTTGGTTTCTCCATTTCGCAGCGTGTAACTATTAACACATGCACATAATGTGCTATCATTCATTCATAAACAATATATTGATTCACTTTTCTTAGGAAATGTACTTGAAGCTATTTTTCAGTACGAACAAGCTTCACATGAGTTTTCCCTAAATCTGTACCTGCTGTGATCTTAACTTTCCTATACTATAAAAGAAGAGAAGTGGGGTATTTTTTATCCCCATTTTGTCCCAAGGTACAACAAGAGAGAGGTGGAAAGGCTGAAACTTTAAAGCTTTCAATGATCAGACATCAAAAACGGAGTCACTATTACAACTGTGAATCCATAGGTTGAATGAAATGATGATTGAAATTAATTTACTTTCTGTTTGAAAGTTTTGATGACACTGACAAAAGACTGTCATCATTTACTGTTCACCAAAGTTCTTCTGCTTATGAAATCAACTGTTTTTTCTGTGGTGGGGGTACAGAGGATTGAACTCAGGGGCACTCAACCACTGAGTCACATCCCCAGTCCTATTTTTTGTATTTATTTAGAGACAGGGTCTCATGAATTGCTTAGTGCCTGGCTGTTGCTAAGGCTGGTTTTGAACTCATGATCCTCCTGTCTCAGCCTCCTGAGCCACTGGAATTACAGGTGTGTGCTGTGCCCAGCAAAACCAATATCTTACAGGTGTCCCTTACCTCTTCTTACCTGTATAAGAAACTTGGAATTAAAGAAAACCAAATGAATTTTGAAGAACACTATTTTAATTTAAATGCTAAATTATACTTCACAGAGTGATGTGTAAATGCACACCTGCATCTAAGCATGTTACATAATCATTTTCTAGTGCAATTCTCTTAGAAAGGTAACTGCTGACTTTTGAAGTAGTACAGGTCCTTCTTTAGCAGATCTGTTCCCTGTTATCACTGAAGTGATAAGTGCTAGCAAAGGTCTCACATGGATAGGAGATGTCCATAAGTATTTGGTGGAAATTCTATACTTTATCACAAACTTCCTTATGAAGAGAAGTCCACTTACTTATTGTTAGGGTTGATTTTCTTTAAATTTATTTTTAGGGCTCACTGATTCTGAAGGGATTTACTAAGTAATAAAGAGCATCGCTTTTCCAATTATAGTAAAAATAAATACTAGTAGCACAGGCTCTGTAATCATATTCTATGAGTTTTTTTTAATCTGTAATTCCTCATATCTCCCTGTCACCCCACAGTTTGGTGGCTGGGCAGCATGGCATGTCACACACGCTAAGAAAACACACACACATACTAAGAAAGCACATACACATAATACTCCTGCCTGGGACTAGAGGTGACCAGCAGAGTTAACAGCTTGGAACACGAAAGATAGGAAGGACTGGGCGGCCAGGGGTGCCTATATAGCAGAGTTTGTTTCTGTGGAACACCAAAGTGTTTTTAAAAGATAAAAGGTAGTTCTTTTTATCTAGAAAGGGTTGAAAAAGTTTTATCACTTCACATCCTTCAGCTAAAAATACCAGGTAATGTGAAACCATACACATTCCCCCCCTGCTCCACTAGACAACAGTGAACGCTGGAGGAAGCAAGGTTTACCCCATCCACCCTTGCTAGTAGAATGCAGATGTTAACAAAACAAACCACGGAAATGGAGAAGTCGTGGGTCACTACAAAGCCAAATGTCTTAGAGAGAACAACAGTGTGAACGGGAACTACACCAGGAAAACCAAAGGAAGGTGACTGTCCTCATGAGAAAGTTGGTACTGTGATGACAGTGCCCTGCAGGCTCTGTTCCCAACAGCTTTCTTAAATGTCCGCATTTTGTTGTCAACACTTGAATTTCTCATCACATTATAATGAAGTGTAAGTTAAATGAATTCACTGAGGCTATTGAAGGAAACCAAAGAATGAATGATAAGGAAGCTGAGGTCAAAGTAGGTGCCCAGTAATATGTGGCTGCTCCTCTTCTTCTTCTTCTTCTCCTTCCCCTTCCCCTTTCCCTTCCCCTTCCCCTTCCCCCTTCTCCTTCCCCTTCCCCTTCCCCCTTCCCCTTTCCCTTTCCCTTCCCCTTCCCCTTCCCCCTTCTCCTTCCCCTTCCCCTTCCCCCTTCTCCTTTCCCTTCTCCTTCTTCTCCACCAGGGATGGAACCAGAGGTACTTCACTACTGAGCCATGTCCCCATCCCTTCTTATTTATTTATTTTTTTAATTTTTGAGATAGCGTCTTAATAAATTGCTTACAACCTTGCTAATTTGTTAAGGCTGGCTATGAGAAATCCTCCTATCTCAGCCTCCCAAGTCTCTGGGGTTATAGGAATGCCACTTCCCTCTATGATAATGATTAACTTAAAAAGGAAAGACAAACACTGCAACATATTTATTCTCCATACTTATCGACTTTAGGAATCAACTATTAGGATCTCTAAGTTCACAATCATTGATTCCAGATATTTAACTAAATTATTAATTAATTGAATGTCAACTACATGTCAAAACTCTCAAGGCTTTGATAAGGGGCTGAAAGAGAATCATGGTCCTGTGGAATTGATAGTATAGTGAAGTAAAAAAAAAAGTGCTCAAAATATCATCATTATCTCAATTTCTTAAGCAAAATGTTTCATCAGTAAAGATACTAAAGCATTCTCTAGAGACCTTTTCACACCTCTAGGAGACTGAAGAGACACCAGAATCATTGGGACCATCAACAAAAGAGAAAGGGAGGGAGAACACGCTGGAGAGCTTCATTCCAAAGCTTCCCTTGGAAACCAAGATGTGTGGATCCTATCCTCAAGTTGGTGAGCCTTCATCAGAGTACTTCAACCAAGAATCTGACTCAATAGTAGCTTAAATTCTAAAGGATCAATTTAAATTTCTTATTAAAATTTCAGATGTCCGAGAGTAGATGTAAGAAAATCAAATTCTGGGTCAAAGTACATTGTGCTAATTACAATAAGGACTCCTGTCAGGGTAGTAGCAGGACTGACAGAGAAGGGTTTGGATGGCTGGACCACACAACAGTTCCAACTGTTAAGATTTTAAGCCAGAGATGATGGGTCATGACATTAGTTGTGAATTTCCGAGCAACTTATGTGACAAAGACCTACTGCCACACAGTGCTGGTGGTTAGAAGCCCAGGATCATCAAGATCATGGGGACAGCAAGTGTGCTCTTCTGAGAGGCGAGAGGGCAGGACCTGTCCCCAGCCATTGTTCTTGTCATGTAGAATCTTTGTGAATCTTCATACTCTCTGCGAGTGACTATCTCTTTCTCTTCACCTGTCCTTTTACAAGGTCACCAACTTATAGGTGTTGGGGCTCATCTGATTCCCGGATGACCTCATCATAGTTACACTAATGACAACTACAATGACCCCATTTTCAATAAAATCCCAACCGGGGTACTGGGTGTTAAGTCTCTGACTTATGAATGCTGTGGGGAAATAATTCAACCCATAACACGACCCATCTAGGAGTATAAGAGTGTTGTGTGGTTATTTGTAGGCATTGAGTATTCAGGTCCATAAGGTTATAAAAATTTGTCCAAAGAGGAGTCTGTGCAGTTGGTCCAGGAGACTTAATTTAATAAGCAAGAAAAAAAATGCATATACCTGTGTGTGCATGTATACAGAGGATTGTTAGTGCACCTGGCCATATATGAAGGCCAGTGTCATCCATATCTGCTACTATCCTAAGTGAGCATGTAAACCACTCGGCCTTTACATTATTGGATTTTCTGTTTAATAGAAACATAAATTACACCCACAGAAAATGTATCAATGAGTAGTTCTCCACAAACAAATTGACAGAATGTTTTCAAAAATATAATAATAAAAAACTTTGTGGAAGACAGCAAGTCATGGGCCATGGAGAGATAGAAGGTAAGAGAAGGAGGAGATGGGAAGAGCTTAGAGACCATGGGAGGTGGCCACTGGGAAGGAAAGGGTGAGCTGCAAAGCAGCTGTCCGCCCTGTCAATCAATGGGTGTCTTTGTTCTTTCAGAATCTGGTACTAGGCAGAAATAAACTGAACTGTCCCCATAAAATTTGGTCATTCCATACAGAAGATATAGCAGCTACTGTCTTGTCCACAAGGCTATACTTGACCTAGAAACTATTTCAGAGTTTGTACAAAATGCAATTTATCTAGTTAAAGGGGAAGGAAGCTTTGATAAACCATTGTCATTGCTACTTCAATTGAGAATACTTTTATAGGTCTGTTTGCCTCACTCTTGCACAAAGAGAATTTAATTTTTCTATAATAGGGTAATTAAAATAAAATAAAGCAAAATGAAAGCAACAAACAGTTCTTAGCAGCACTGACTTCCCCAATAACAAAACTCCTTCTCTGTAAAATGTTACTATATAGGATTAGATGAATTGTAAAGATTAGAAAAGCAAGAGTTAAAAATCTGTGGGAGGAAATAATGTAATGAATCAATTATATTAGCAAGAGCTTAAAATAGCCACCTTTTATACCTTTTGTTCAATCAAACAAAAGCAGCTGTTTAGCTATCTGAAGTGAATTAGATCCATTTGCATTTATCTCCCTTTTCCTACATTAAAATGTACAGTCCAAAGAATGTCTATTTTTTAAATTTATAGATTACCTGTCCAAGAAAGTTAGCCAGTTCCCAAAAACTGCTTTGAAAAAAGGTTTCTAGTTTTAAAATATGAAGATGAAGCCAGCAGCTTTTCCTAACTCCTAGATGTACAAACTAAATACAATTGCTTAATTTCCACAGCTAAGAAATTCTTACTGATTTCAATAAATACCATCTTGTTTTCGTATTTATTTTATATTGGATGAAATGCCATATGAAATATCTTGAGCTACTCAGGCTGTCTGGGAAACTGCTTATTTTACTATTTTCTAACCATAGACAGAAAAGGAATTTTTGTGTCCACTTGCTGTTCATTTTTAAAGATAAAAGTATATTGTTTATATAGTTAACAAAGTACCTCCATGAGGGTCTGATCTGTCCTAAAATTGATCATGTGTTCTTCTAGAACTAAGTGTAAGTCTAAATTATTAGTAAATGTGCAATAATTGCAGATTTTTATATTTACCTTGAGATTATATTCACAAATAGTTAACAATATAATTTATGTAAATGCTGTAATTTAACAAAGCAGTAAATATTGCTTTTTTATTAGTTTAGAATCTAAATCTATGAGTTACACAGGGGATATGTATAAAATATTTTAATTTTTGAAAAAATGTCTACTTATACATATTAACCACATATATTATAAAAACAATTAGTGTTCATTAGTCAGATACAAACTAAAAGCTCATAGCTATATGCAAATTAATTTCAGGGTAGTGAATTTATTTCATTTTTTATTTTATGTCACCAATGAAATGATTCTTCCTTGGTGGATTCCTTCTGATGGAGGAATTTACGAAATAATTTAACTTCATCTAAGCAAGAAACAATAGTGAAAATTTTGACATAGTTTCTTTAATCTCTTTAATTGGTGATCCTTTCATCAATTTAAACTAAAGTTGTGACCTAATCAATGACCATAGATGCATCTGTTTTTTTATTCAGATATGATCTCTTGCAAGCCTAGTTTTTTTTTTGCTATGTCTCAATGTCAATCAACATACTACAAAATAAACACATGACATGAAAAATCACATGATGCTCCTTTCTGTCAGACTACAATGTCAATAGTTGATAATAAGAACACAGATTTTTTTCCTTGCCTGAATTTTCTAGTTTGAAAAGACAATAATGGCCATGTTTACTAAACCAAAGGGAACAAATACTAAACAATTTGCTTCTAACTATAGGTTTTTCCTCTTAATGTATGTATATGCCATTTATATTATCAATAATAGTAAGCATACATCAACTAATGCATGCCAGAATTCTTAAAATTCTGTTTACAAGTGCAATCTTATTTGTAATTATTTTGTAATACATTAATTGACATAATGATTTTTAACTCTTATTCTACTTTTGGCAAAAAGAACAAAGAAGCTATAGTTCAATAGAATTTTCAAGAAACTGTGCACAAACCTAAAACCTTATACCCAGCTATGATTTCTTTAAAGCCTCAAATCATAGAGAAGCAATGCTGAACACTGAAGAACACTGATACCTCTGATGGAGGAATTCAAGAGAGAATGAACTTCATCCAACCAAGAAACAACAGTGAGCACATGGACATTGATCCTATTGTCTATTTAATTGTTGAGCTAAGATGAACAGAGATTGGGGTCATGTGTTGATGAATTGTATATAAATATATGTACTCTGATAAGGTAGAAAGTGCAACAAGAAAATTGGAATAGAAAAGGGTGATGGAATAATATTACTGAGTGTTATGCAATGAGTACCAATCCAAAATATCATATAAAACTAAAATAAATGCTAGCAAAATTTTAAGTAAAAAATACTTTAAAAATACCCAAACAAAGGTAACTTCTAAAAAGAAAATCAGTAATTACAACTTAAGGTTGCATGATAATAGGGTTCGGTTTAACAAGCCCACAAGACACACCTGATTCTCAAATGTGTTCATAAAGCAAATGCAATTTGTGTGCTATAATCAAGAGAATGAATTAAAAATGTCATTTTGATAGGCAAAAAATAACAAAACAAGCAAGTATTTGTCAGGCCATGGGAAACAAGCAGAGTGTGGAGACTACAAGGGATTGCAAAATTTATGGCAGATTCCAGCCACAAAGCCTTAACTGAGGTGAAGTAGTTAATATTAAGTGTCCTAATATACAATAAAAATAGTCATCCTGAATATATATGCACCAATTGACAGAACTCAGATAAAACAAAAAAAAATAATGGGATACTATGAGACATTGTGAAATTATCACTAAAAGATTTTAAAATTCCATTCTCAGTTCAAGCCTAGTAAAGTAGCAAAAATTGAAATTAAACTAAATCTATAAAAGACCTAAATTACATGATGAACTTTAATCTTTGAATATCCATTGAATCATACATTTCCATCTTAAAGTGTGGTGTATTTCCATGTAGATATGTAGATAGGTAAAAATATGATTATATATTACAAAATAAAGAAAAACATCAGTAGGTTTCATGATGTACAAATAGGACTAAGCAATGTTAAAATAAACTTAAATTCATATCCTCAAACTCTTCCACATGGAAGTTAAAACTTTCTACTAAATTAATTTACAGTGAAGAGAAAAATACACAGAATTTATAGAATTTCTGAAAACTGTCATAATGAAACACTGTGAAAATATATGGCATACATTTCAAACAGTGGACAAAAGACATTCTACAGTCCAAAAGACCTCTATTAATAAAAAATGTAAGACTGATAATTTAAATGAAATTATTTCTTTATTTTGGTAGTGGGGATTGAACCCGGGGGGCACTTAACCACTAAGCCACATCTCCAGCCAAAGTTCTTATTTTGAGTCAAGTTTTGGCTGAGGTGTTTAAAGTCTTACTTGCTTTGAACTCGAGATCTTTGTGCCTCAACATCCTGAGCTGCTGGAAATAGAGAGGATCGTGCACCACACCCTGCATTAAATGAATTCCATTTCTCCTTTGAATGCGTTCCCCAGAATTCCTATTTTTGAAAGTCAGACCCCAATCCAGGGGGCGGTGAGAAGTGTGCTTAGTCCAGGGAGGCTGTTGGGAGGGCTCTGCCTTCCCAAGTGGCAAGTGGAGTAGAGCATGGTTTGCAGGAGTGCAATCCTCAGGAAAGAGTGAGTCCTACCCGCAACACCTTCCCTCTCCCCCTCTCCCCTTCTGCCAGAGTTGGGTGCAGCCAGTCACCAGTGCAGATGTCAGCACCATGATCCTGGACTTCTCTCTGTCTTTTGCCACAGCCAAATCGAAAATCCCTGAGGAGCTACGAGAAATCTAGGGCAGCTGCAGCTATCAAAAACAGAAAAAAAAAAAAAAATTCTAAAAGTACCTCTTGGGAGGAAGAACTGGGGACTGAAGTGAAGCAAATTATATTCCATACATGTCTGACTGTGACAAATTGAACCCCAAGTTTATGTACAACTATTATGCACTAATAAAAACATAAGATAGTTTATTTCTTCAACATAGGTGTGTGAAGGGGAGAAAACATTCATTTTCTCAACCATGATAAATTATTAGCTGAGACAAATTCCTATTACCAAAAGACATATTAACAAGAGGAAAAAAAAAACAGTAATTTCATTATGGGCACATCATAGGTCATGAAGAAGAAAACTCACTTCTTTCATAAAAGAAACTCAACTCAGAAGCTTAATATTAGTATTTTAACAAAGAGCATCAAATCTTAGAGAAAATAACAAGACAAAGAAGAGGAGTCCCAGGTTTCTAAAAGGTGGGAAAAGTGTGGGGAGGCCAGCATACTCAAAAAAGTCTGTTCACCTCTTCACAGATTCTTCTGGAGTCTGCTGGTACTGCCTCTGGATTGATAAGCAGCTGCCTATGGAAGGAGTATTCATGTGCCACCATTAAGCAAATGAAGCAAAGGGAGAACATTCCCCTGATTGTTATCTATCTTTAGCTCAAAAATTCCTAAATATTTTCAGAAGAACTATTTTGACTACGTTTGCATGCCAGAAACTACAAACTCTGAGAATAAGGTTAAAAGATATTAATAGAATTGTTGAAAAACTAAATACCAACATTTTGTACCATGGGATAGAAGCAAACCAGAGAAATGTGCAATGATGGCAGAACAGTCTTTCTTTAGGAAGTCATCATTTTATTAATTTTAAAGTTTTTATTTATTTTGTTAATTTTATATCATAAATTTATATTGTTTCAGTATAAGATACATCCTTCCTAAAAAGCAATGGATAATATTGCATTTGAAGTATCTCATAAGTAGACTTTTCCAAGATTCTTGAATCCTTAGAAAAAAAAAAGTTAATGTGTCCACGGTATGCTGACTTTATCTGGAAAAAAAGAAAGCTTCAAAATCCCTAGACATCCACCCAGCTGTTTCCAGCTTCTGTTCTATTTACACTGATTTATCTAGCATGGCATATAATTAGTTGTTTGGGTTATTGAATAAAGCCTGGCTCTACCTGATTATGATTCAGAACACATTATTTATATTGCCATTATGAAGGCAGTTGAGGGCCAAGGTGCATTTCATTTGAGGAAAACATGTAGAAAAACTGGTATATAGCCTCTCCCAAAACACTATTAATTATTTTTGTATATGCTTAATGCAAATATGATGTGCTTTTAATTAACCATAAATGTGTTTGGAGAGTTCTGCTAAAATATCTATCTATATCCATGTAACAGTATCTGCTTATGGAAGTTTTTCACATCCTTTAAGCTTTGCTCAAATTCCATGCCTATGGAAATTTTCCCTGTGAATTCAGGTAGAAGAAATTAATTTGTATAATGAGGATGGAATGTGCTTCACAGTTCCATCTACATGTAGACAAAAAAAAAATTGGAGAGGGGATCTTTGTGGTAGTCAATATTTAAAGGGAAGAGGTATGACTGACATAAATGCCTTCCACTTTAGGAGTGGCTAAAAAACACCTTCTGTTATGGTAGCATAAGGCACCACCTAAAATTGAAGATGATGGCTTGCTGTTTTCTACTTCAGGTTTATAGACTATTAACAAGGTCCTGAAATTGTTTTTTCCCCCAATCTTTAACAAAATACCCTTCAATTCTAAAGCAACCAGAGTGAATCTTCTTTTAAAATGACAACGGCATATATGAGGACATGACTGACACATAGTATTTAAAGAAAATTTCAGCTATAGTTAGCCCAGAAACCCACTTTCAGTGGAATAATTTATGAAAGTTATAAATATGAGACTAAATTTTGCCTATAGTTTTCCTTCCAGGATTTCACCAAAAAGTCGCAATATAGTTTAGAAGTCATAAAAGTATTTAATTTATGTATCAAACCCTGCTCTCATTCAGGCTAATACACATGCTAAGCATTCCCTAGCTGCTCATGCCAACTACAGGATGCCAGCAACACTAAGATTAATTAGTTTAATGCTAAGCCTAACTCAGCTATTCTAAAGGTCAGATGAAGACTAGTATGAGCTAGTTTGCAAGTATAGTGTTATTTTAAAGAAACCCTATAGAAATGCCTAACTCTTGCAAATCACTGTGATAAATTAGTTAAGATTTGCATGTAACCGTTTTAAAATTGGCAGGTTAATAGATTTGGTGTATTCAGATTATTGTGTGATTTAGAATGATACCAGCTTTGAACTTTTTAGCACCTCCACTATTTGTGCTACATGAAGAGGGCTGCCAGGAGATTTTGACCAATAAGCACCTGGACACTGAAATATCTAATATGTTAGTCTTTAGAAACTATGGTGGCATCCCATGGGGATAAGAAAGTGGTTAGCCTTTCTCCAAACACACTATGCAGTACAGGACTAGGTATGTTAAGTAATTTATAACTAAATTTACCGGTGAAGAAAACATTTTATAGTTTAATAATATGAAATCTTAGGTGACTGATTTTCTCAATCATAGAATGGTTCTCCATCCATGAGTTTCCTTTCTCCACCAAAATACTATGCAAATCCTTTCATCACTTAAGGATTTCTAAATTAACAGTGCCAATACTAGCATCTTGGTAGAAAGCAAATACGTTTCATAAATGAGTGAAAAATCTTGTAGAAAGTACACTTGATAAGCTGGGCATAATGTGAACTATCTTATCATATTCTGCCATTGTTCCTACCATATTTTATCAATGATTTTTTTCCCAAAAGTCATCCTTCTGAAGGCTTCGTTATGGGCACTGAGTCTTCATATACCCAAATCTACCCCCAAATAGACTGTTTTCTATTAAAAAAATATGTCAATATTTAGCTTATGGGTTGATACTTACTTAGGTCAGTTACTCCAACAAATTAGTGTACATTCAAAAATAATTATACATAATTCTCATCTATGATAAAAAGTGCTGCCTCATGTACAATGTTACTTTGCCTGCCTGGGATTAGGCTAAATATCCAATCATTTAGAAGCAGGGGTATTTCTGTCAATGGATATGGTCAACTCCAAACACAAAGACTGGAGATGATAGAGCTGGCTAAAGAAAAAGAGGATGAGATGGGTGCACCGACCCCTCAGAATTATTTACAAGCATCAATAAAAAATGTGATTCCAGGAAAACAAATTATGTCTATGAAAGCATTTCGGATACCTTATTCTTCACTGACTATATCAGATTCCCCTGGTTTATCTTTATGTGGATTCTCATATAAACTGATTCTGTGAATGGCGATGTGTGTCCTAATTCATGCCCTAAAAGACAGTGCCTATATTAAGGGGACAATTAAAGGAGTGACCCTGGGCTAGTTTGCAAGTATGTTGTTATTCAATGAAAAACACACACAGACCTACAAATAACTTTATTTGTAGTATTTTATCTCCAGCGTAAATAAGGAAGTGATCAAGGCAAAATTTCTTTGTCTCTTTTCTTCTTTCATTCCAAAAAGCAAAGTTTTTATAGCCTTTTGCCCACAGAAAATAGCAAGAAAAGGCATCTGCTGTCAGGATTGATTGACAATTTGTAATAATTAACATCAAGTACAATAGACTGCTTTCCTTACTCCTACTCACTCAGCAAAGTACTCCAAGTCATTGAAACTGTTAGAGAGATAATAAGGTCTAAAGAACTTGCAGGTGTTATGCACAGAAGCAATGAGCGCTGCAGTCATTATACCGCTCTAATTCCAACCAAAACCATATCCCAAACAGTTGCAGAGGAATTTAATAGTGACTCACTTTGAGGAGGAAGCTTCTTAAGTATAGCCTTGAGTGATAAACCTTTGGAAGGAAGATTAGTAGGCAATTTTTGGCCTCATACTTATAAGCTTTATGGGTGATTCCACCTGAAATTTGGCTTCTGCCTGGCTGTAACTGGGATCTCTCAAACACCTGTGTGCCGGAGGTTTGCTGCAAGGGTGCCATTGCCATTTTCAGGAGAGGTATTAGGCCAGCTGCTTTGGAATTGCTAAGGGATCTATTTGAGACAGAAGAAAATCTAGGAAATGACTGAGAGGGAGAAAGCATACTGTCTAGTTTAGGAATCATGCTTTTCCTGTCACACAGATGAGAGCTTCTTTCCCAGGGTTGTCTTTTTGAATTCCGCCTTGAAATAGCAGCAGTTTTGAGATCTGATGAAACAACACCTGTTCCAACCCCAGGGCAGGCTTTTGGGCAGTAATCTTTTCGGATACAGATTCATTCAAGTCTGCTAAATAATTAGTGAGTCGACTTTCCTTGTTGATTTCCATTCCTAAGGGCAAGGCTAACTCTTCTCTAATTTAAATCATGTTAAGGAATAATTCTAGAATATAGCTTTTAACAAATGAGAAGTTACATCATCACAAATTGTAAAATAGTATTTCCTATTTTGAAACTTTAATAAACACTTATCTTAATTTATTGTGTAAATTAGCAAAAAACATATGTACTTGGGTTATATGACTCAAAGAGTCATTTTAATCATGGAAAAGGAAAAGTATAATCTCAGACTCCTAAATCATTATAGAAAATTTTTATAACAATACTGGCATTAATATTTATCTTATTTATTACTTTAATTCAAACCATTACAATGGTGAAAATTGCATAGAAACTATGACAAGTATTTGTAGATTTTCTGCGAACCCTTTAGTTCATCTATAACACCCTTGCCCCTAGGGCTATAACAGTAAGCATGTCCCAAGATGATGTACATTTACATAATTTTGAAAGTGAAACATGCAAATGCCTATACATAAAGATTATTCTACATGTATGTGATCTATAACTGTGTATAACTCTGAAAGATAATATCTGATAGTGGTCAATATATTAAAAATATGCAAATAATTAAAATTTCTCTGTCTTCTATATCTACAAAGCATTAAAAAATCAGGTATCACAAAATATAGCTAAACAAGTGCAATTCTGTGAGCAATTTTTTAAAAATCTGGTTTAAGAAAAGGGAATAATGGTTTTTAAAATATTACTTTTCGATAAGTGTGGTCCTGCAATCAATCAATGAGTAACATTCTTTGACTTCCTGGTCCTCCTGATTCCCAACAATGTACCTCCTTTATTTCTATTGAAACTCTTGCAAAAATCTTCAGTAATGAGTTTAAAAAGGAAAAATCCAGTAGAAGTGATATGTAAGAGAGAAGTGTAAAACTGTATTTTCTCCACACAGGAACATATATTTTCTCCACACAGGAACATTAAGAACAGCTAGTCCATAGAAGAATATTTGATAATGTGAAATACACTTCAGAATCTGTTATAAAATGTTTCAAATAATGTTTTAGTTTGAACAAATTGTACTATAATAAAAACATAGTATTAATCTTTTAAACATTCACATCCAGAACAGAGATAGAGAGATAGGCAGAGGTAGAGAAAATTAGAGCAAGTTATAGGTAATTGGGGAAATAAGACAAAAATCACATTTCAACTTTTAGACAATGGTTATTTTTTATCACTAGGCTTTGGAATGAATTTCGTTTTTCTCACTATTTGTTATCCTCTATGTTAAATCTTCTACAATGAAATGCACTACATTTTAAAAGAGCTGGATAAGATGCCAATATTAAAATTATTTTTAAAGAAAATGTGTTAGTTGGATTATTAGTTTTTTTGAGAAGGTCATTGAGTTCCTTATATATTTTGGAGATTTGTCCCTTGCTGAGTGAAGATAACACAAACATTTCCCCCCTTCTAAAGCCTGCCTATTAACTCTAGTGTCTATATTGCGTAAAAGCCTCTGAGTTTGATATAATTGCGTTTGCCTATTTTTACATTTGCTGACTGAGCTTTTGGGGTCCTACCATAACAAATCTTCATTTACACCAATGTCTTCAAGTGTTTTCTTGCAATAAATTTATGATTTCAAGTCTTACATTTTGAGTTGGTTTGTGAATTTGATGAAAAGTTGAGGAATAGCTCCATTTTTCTGCAAATGAATATTCAGTTCTACAAGGGGCATTTCTTGAAGAGACTGTCCTTTCCCCAAAGAATGTTCTTGGCACAATCATAAAAAATCAGTTGGTTGCATTTTCCTGGATGAATTCCAGGGTTCTCTGTTCTTATACATTAATCTCTGTGTCTGTCTGGCACTGTGCTCTTTCAGTTACAATAACATAGATTTGCAGTATGTTTTAAAGTCAATGATTATGATGTCTCCAATTTTGTGTTTTTTTTTTTCTCTCTCCCTCTATCTTTCCTTCCTTCCACCCATATCTCCCCCCCCTCCTTTTTTTTTTTTCCTTTTGTTTTGTTTCCTTCAAGATCATCAATTTCACTATTCTGAGTTTTGGCTGGTCCATATGAATTTCAGAAGTGTATTCTCTTTTGTATAAAGAACATCATTGGTATTTTGATGGTGATTGCAAAGGACCCACAGATCAATTCAGTAGTACAGTCCTTTTAACACTGTTGAAACTTCCAATTCAGGAACATAGCATGTCTCTTCTTTTCCATGTATCCTCTATAATTTCTTTCATTCATGTTTTGTAATCTCAATTACAGAGATCTTTCATCTCCCTGGTTAAATGTATTCTTACATATTTTCATTTTTTAGTTGGTATTGTAAATGAATTACTTTTGGGAATTCTTTTCAACAAGTTTCTTATAGGTGTACAAAAAGGCCATTGTTTTTTGTTTTGATTTTTTATTCTGCTATATTACAGAATTTGTTTGTCAGTTCTAACAACTTATTGATGGAGCACGTAGGGAAAAAATGATTCCTAATAGTTTTCCTCTTTCTCCTTCCACATTTTGTAATTTAGAATTATGTTTTGTTTTCCCAGCATCATCGGTCTCTTTTGGAGAGGCAGCCCATCTAGATCTTACACACTTCTTTCAGGGACTGGTAGGCACTTTTGAACAATTTGTTGTGATCTCGGCAGGGCTTCCAACTCTTTAAGCTTTTGTAGTACACACTGCAAAATAGTTTCGACTAAAAAAAGAACAATAATTTATAAGGAATTGTCATCCTGCTTCAGTTTTACAACAAAGGAAGCTTAGAATTTCAAAGTTATTTATAAATTTAAATTACTTAAGCTTTATTTAAATAGGCAAAACAACTCAGTTTCTAACTAGGTTCAACAATTACTGTTGTCTGAAAAATGTATATATTTCCCTAAGTTCCTTTCACTTTATTCTAATGATTTGAAATTCATACTTCCCCTCTGCAGACTTGCAGTTTTCCTATCTACTAATGATTAATAAGATCAAATTGCCTTGTTTTATAAGGAAACTTGTATGGATGTTTATTTCTTTGTGACCTACTACTGAATGACCAAATGTCTTATTACTATGATAATAGTTATTAGTACTATTTCTATTATTATTGCTTATCCATGGATCATAAAATAAGCAAGATATTATTATTCCTTGACATTAATAATCATAGAGTACAACCTCTTCAACGCAGGAATTAGACAATAAGTTGTTTGATCACTTTTTTATCAGTTCTTTTTCATTATACATGCCAATGGAATCTATTTTGATATACAAGTATAGAATACATCATATTCTAGTTAGGAATAATTAGAATGATGTGTGCAAAGGTGATATTCACTGTGCTGTATTCATATATGATCACAGGATAGTTGTGTCACATTCATTTCATTTAATGAACAACATGTATTCTTTTAAAACACTTTCTCTAATAATGATAAGTTTTGATAAATATTTTATGCTGATTATTCCTGAAGATAGAGTATTTCTTCAGGCACTTCACAGAAGAAAATATAATATTGGTCAAAAATACATGAAAAAAATGTTCAACATCTCTAGCTATTGGAGAAATGTAAATTAAAACTACGCTGATATTTCACTTTACAACAGTCCAAATGGCAATTATCAAGAAAACAAGTAATGATAAATGTGTGCGAGGACGTGGGGAACAAGTATATTCATACATTGCTGGTGGGTCTGAAAATTGGTAAAACCACTCTAGAGAGCAGTATGGAGATTCATAAGAAAACTTAGAATGGAACCACCTTTGACCCAATTATCCCATTCCTAAGTTTATATTCAAAAGACTTAAAATCAGTATACTATAGTAATGCTGTCACATCAATGTTTATATCAGCTCAATTCACAATAGCTAAACCATGGGACCACCCCAGATGTCCTTCAACAGAAGAATGGATAAAGAAAACATAGTATAAGTACACTGTGGCCATAAAGAAGAATGAAATCATGACATTTGCCAGTAAATGTTTGTATCTGGTAATTATCATGCTATGTGAAATAAGCTACTTCCAAAAAACCAAAGGTCAAATGCTCTCTCTTGTCAGGAGTGGTGAGTGTATCATTGCTTTGTACTGTCCTGGACACTGGTGAGACCCCTGTTGGAAACTTCTTGTGCAAAGGGGCTGAGGAAATTTGGGGTGGCCTCTGTTAAAAGAAAACAATCTTTGCCTGTCATAGAATTTATTAGTTCAATAGCCTTGAGTTCAAATGCCAGCTTCCCTGAGGTAGAAGAGATATGGACACAAACTGATAGGCTTTAATTGGGCTGTTTTTGCTCAGAAACTTTGTTTTTGTTTATCTTTTTTTTTTATTTTTTTTATTTTTTTTTTATTGTTGGTGGTTCAAAACATTACATAGTTCTTAATACATCATATTTCACAGTTTGATTCAAGTGGGTTATGAACTCCCAATTTTACCCCGTATACAGATTGCTGTATCACATCAGTTACCCTTCCATTGATTGACAAATTGCCTTTCTAGTGTCTGATGTATATAGGGAAGACCCTGAAAGAAAGCTTCGCTTTCTCACAATGAATCCTTTGATGCTTAAACCTCCCTAATAAACATAAGGCGCCTACTGTGGTGTCAGTCGAGCCTCATCAGGGTCTTCCCTATATTTGTCTATTTGTATTTTTCTAATCCTTTTACAACCCCAGTTTGAGAAACTGATCAAACATCTTGCTGGCAGTGACACTCTCAGATATGCAGATGCTAGCTTACATTAAGTGGGGGTGGGGGATAGAAGTCCACTGTATTAGACAAATGGGAATGAAAGGAAGGAGAGGGGTCGGGGGAGTGGGATGAATCAATATAACTTCCCTTTGTTCTTATATGAATACACAATGTAACTCCACATCCAGCACAACCACAAAATAGGAAGTTATACTCCATGTATGTACGATATGTAAAAATCCATTCTACTCTCATTTATAACAAGAGAAATCTAAAAAGAGAATATTTCTTGGGTAAAATTCTATCGATAACTCATGACCTCATTATATTTATTATTAAAAACTGTTGGGAATTCTTTAAAAATGAACATTTTTCAACCTATATGTTCAATTTCATTTTCCAGTATTATGGAATAAAATATATTGTATTGATATAACTATTTGAATGACTTTTCCCAACCCCTCTCCCATAAAAATTGGGTTAAATCAATAAAATATAGTATTGTGGAATAATTTATACAATCACCATAAAAAGAAAATAATTATTAATAAAACACTAGAAATTATCCAATCATTACATCTACAAATATATCTTTATTTCAGTTTATGAAAATACAGTTAAGTTTATCTAAATTCTCTGTTGAACTCATGCACTAGGGATTGCAAAATGCAAACCTGTTGTACATTCAATCTGAATATGTGCAGGGTTGTTGAATGTAATTCTCCTCACAACATAGTGGTATTGACCATGATGTAGATTGCTTCAGTTTATAATAGAAATGTTTTCATAATTCAAGATGTTCAGGATAAATTCAATTTCTGTTGGTTTCATAGAGCTCAAACAATTCTCTGTTTCTCTGTCTCTCTCATTTTCACCTTTCTCTTTCTCAAATATAGGTATGTACCATGCTATACTATGGATTTTCTGTTCTCTTCTTTATAGGTAGTTATTATACCCGTGCAATATAATAATTAAAGTAAACAATGTAAAATGATCTCATTAAGACATTATATGTTGTCATAATATACAACACACAAGAAAATTGTGCTGAATAAAAAAAGAAAAGAAGCCTAACAAGAATCTGAGATACAATTGAACTGAGTTTTATTGGTGTATAAGTTTATTTGGAATGTGACACAAATTGTTTTTGTTTGAAGGCAAAATATTGCTTTCTCTACTAATGTGTTTGGTTTTAATTCTAAATTATTTCCCTTAAAATACATAAGTAATAAAGAAAGCAAAAAAAGGTAGTCTAATTTTATATTGTCTTAAAGAGACAACACACATTTTTTGATCCATGATATTTAAAAAATCAAGTGATCATAAATCTATCATTACTTGAGAGGAAAGGGACAGTCCATATTGTTAAAATCTATCTTATTCTGCTTCATTTACAATGTGTTCCAAAACTAACAGGTTTTTTTTTCAATGTGAAAAGTAATTATCATGTTTACATTAGTAACAATTCAATGAAAATAATGAAGTTGTTTGAAAAAGCACTTGAAGGCAATGACAGTTATCCATTGAAAACAAAATTAGTCTGCAGATTTTTTCTACTAGTAAATTTGCATAACAGTTTGTTGATGACAATCGTTTGAAAATAATGATTCAAAAGTAATGGAGATATTTTGCCTCAATGTTAATAAATAATACATTTATTGGTAATTTAATAAAGCTCTTATGAAAGGTAAAAATATTCCCCTGAGAACAATTTTAGTTCTTTTACAAAAAAAGTTGCAGTATGATTATTTCTATTAACAGTTAAAATCATTTTTATAGCTTTTAGAATATTATATTGTTATAGTATACCCATACTAAATAATGTGATGATTATATTAAAACCTTAATTTTGTAAATATTCTCAATTAGTTTTATTATACTTCTAAAACATAAAATGATATAGTGAATATCAAACACACAGATTGGCAAAGAAAATAATTTGAAAAGTGATTCCTGAATTTTGAATTTGTGTATCCAGTTGCCAAATTGTGAACTAGAGTATAGTACAGGTTTATTGATGCATTGAAGTAGCCCAAACTGGGATAAACAAATTTGTAACAGAAATTATAATCACTGAAGTGTTTGCATGTGGAAACTACTTTGATGATCCTGGGTAGAGAATTCTTGAAAAAAAAAAAAGGTTACAATTAGATATTCACCATTAAGATAATGCCTATAGCAATCAAATGAGAGATTCACAAAAATATACAAACTACGAAGAATCTGTCCCACTGTGTGACCTGGTGCCATATACTTGTAATACCAGCTACTCAGGAGACAGAAGCAGGAGGGCAATGAGCTCAAGGCCAGCCTGACACTGCTGCAAGACCCCACTCAAAAACAAAACAAAACAAAAACCCAAAAAACAACAAAGAATTTGTCAATAGTTTCCAAAAAATGTAACTTTTTTCCTTTTATTTATTCCTACTCTAGGATATTTTAACGTACTCAAAAAAGACAACAAAGGATTAGATGGCAAGTGATTATCAAATGCAACACTAGATTTACACATGATTATTGCCCAAGTATTTAACTCATTAGCTAACTCATCAATTTGATCCATAGTATATGGAGTAATAATTTTATTGGGAGAAATCCCAAACACTCCTTTTGCTGCCTTTATTCCTTTGAGTATTAATTGCCCTACAGCCTCAGGATATCTAGTAAGAATAGTATTAGGAGAATAAGATAAATGTATCCATAATAATGGACCTTCTTGCCAAAATACCCCTGTAGGAATATTTTTTTGTCGGTAGTACAATAAATAATAAAGGCAAACTTATATCAATTCTATCCAAATGCATATTTTCCATATATGTTTCAATGATTTTTAATGCCTTTCTAGCTTCAGGCGTTAACATGCGGGGTGAATTTGGATCTGATGGACCTTTTAAAATATCAAATAAAGGTCCTAATTCTCCTGTTGGTATGCCTAGATAAGGCCTTATCCAATTTATATCTCCCAATAACTTTTGAAAGTCATTAAGTGATTTGAGTTGATCTACTCGTATTTGAATTTTTGGTGGACGGACCATGGTTGAGGATAATAGAACTCCTAAATAATTAATTGGAAGATTTAATTGTACTTTATCTATTGCTATCTCTAGATTATAATTTTTTAATAAGTTTGTAAGCGTGGCATAACATTCTAGCAATGTGTTTTTATCTTTATGTGCCATTAACACATCATCCATATAGTGAAATATCTGTAGTTCAGGGTTTTGAATTCTAAGTGGCTGGATTGCTTTATCAACATAAATTTGGCACAAAGTTGGGCTGTTAGCCATCCCTTGAGGGAGTACTTTCCATTCATATCTCTGATCAGGACCTTCATGATTCAGTGCAGGGATAGTAAATGCAAAATGCGGACTATCCTCGGGATAAATTGGAATTGAGAAGAAACAATCTTTAATATCTATAGCTAGAACATGCCAGGTTTTTGGTAGAGCAGACAATTGGGGAATCCCTGATTGAGCAGGTCCCATAATAACCATCTCATTATTGATGGCTCTTAAATCTTGTAATAATCTCCATTTACCAGATTTCTTTTTAATAACAAAAATGGGAGTATTATGGGGAGATACGGAAGGTTGTATATGTCCTTCCGCTAATTGCTGTTTGACCAGATCATGGGCTATTTGTATCTTTTCTTTAGTTAGGGGCCACTGAGGAACCCACACTGGTCTTTCTGATTTCCAAGTAATTTTGATTGTCTCAGTGGCCCTTTTTGAAAACCCAATCCATGTTTATCTATCTCTTGATCTACTTGAATTGGTGCTGTTATATCTTGTTCTTGATTTCTTAATCTCTTTTCTTTTCTAAAGCCTTGTTTTGCCCTAGTAGTGGGCGCGTTAGGATTGACGTTATTTGTTAATGTCAATCCTAATTGATCTAGGACGTCTCGTCCCCATAAATTTATGGGGAGATGGTCCAATACATAGGGCTGTATAGTTCCTTCACATCCTTCAGGATCCCTCCAATCTAATACCATTGCACTTCTATGGGGATTAGTTGCCACTCCTAGGCCTCTAAGCGTTTGGGTCGCTTGCTGTAATGGCCAATGTTTAGGCCATTCCTGGCGAGATATGATGCTGAGGTCAGCGCCTGTGTCCAGCAGTCCATTAAAATCATGCCCTTGAATATTTAATTTTAGCATAGGGCGAGAATCTAAATTTAAAGATAGCATAGCCCAATCTACACCTGTGGAGCCTAATCCCTTGGAACCTCTTTCTACATTACAACTGGAAAATTTATCATGTAGGCTTGGTATTATTAATAACTGTGCTATTCTATCTCCTGATGAAATTACTGATATACCTCTTGGAGAACTAGCTATGATTTTTATTTCACCCTCATAATCGGGATCAATTACCCCAGGACTTATCATAAGTCCTTTAAGTGTAGAAGAACTGCGTCCTAATAATAAGCCTACTGTTCCCTGGGGAAGAGGTCCTTTTACTCCTGTGGGAATGATTTGAACTCCCATCTCTGGAGTTAATACTGCTCTGGCAGAGGCACAGATGTCCAACCCTGCGCTCCCTCTAGTCTGTCTGATGAGGGATCTGATGGATAATGCGTCCTGGGCACCACCTTGATGGTGCTGCTGGGTTCCTCCATTGCCCCGTATATTTGTGGTTTTGGGCCCCGGGGCATTGGGCCCTCCAATTCGTTTTTTGACAACGGGGCCTGATGCCTTTCTCCATGATATCGTGGGTAGACACTTGGTCTTTGTCCATTTTTTGATAACGGAATACCCTCTATGGTGGTTTGAGAATGGCATTCATTAGCCCAATGTCTCCCTCTATGGCATCGTGGGCAAATACCCGGGATTCTACTCTTTTGATACCTAGCTTTGTTAAACCCTCCTCCTATGGGGCAATTTCTTTTAAAATGCCCTTCTTGATTGCAATTATAGCATGTTTTTGGCTTGGTACTTAAAGCCTGTTTTACTTCAGCTGCCATGACTTGTCCTTGTTCATTAATGTCTCTACATAATTTAATATATGTGTTTAAATCTTCCTGTTTCCACGGTCTAATGACCTCTTTGCAGCAACGATTTGCTTGATCGTAAGCCAGCTGTTTTATAAATGGCATTGCCTGTTCTGTATTTTCAAATGTCTCAGAGGCTGCTTCAATAAGTCTAGCTACAAAGTCAGCGTAGGGCTCATTAACTCCTTGTATTATCTTAGATAGTTGACCTTGAAAATCCCCTTGTCCCTTTAAAGTTTTCCATGCCTTAATTGCATTTATAGCGACCTGAGCGTATACGCCAGGATCATATCTGAGCTGTTGCATTTGCTCTTGAAATTCCTCTTTTCCCAGTAACATTTTCAGGTCTCGTTCAGGGTAACCTGCTTCTGCATTTCGCCTAGCTGTCTCCTTGCAAAATTCCTCATTGGCAATTTTCCATAATAAATACTGTCCTCTATTTAGCACAGAATTACACACGTTAGCCCAATCTGCTGGTGTTAAGTTCCAGCCGGTAATAGATTCGACCATACTGACTGTGAAGGGAGCGGCCGGGCCGTAGGCTGCTACAGCTTCCTTTAATTGCTTTATTATTTTGAAATCTAAGGCACGGTAAACTCGTTCTCTTTCTTCTCCCTGCTCAACTACAGGGCATGCTAGTTTTTGGGGTCCCGCCTCAGGATTCCGTTCATCATCTATGGAGGCAGGTAAAGCTGTTGGTTGAATTATGCCCTCTGGTGGTGGAACGGAGTTAGTAGCAGCCTCCCTATCTGACGACCGTTTTTTCCCTGAGCTTGCCTTGTTCAAATTTTCTTCTATCTGACTAGCTTGAGAGACCTTTTGTTTTGCTTGACTTAATATGTTTTCTGCCATGGCCTGGACCTCTAACAATTTACTTAACAGTTTTTCGGTTTGTTTTTTACTAGATTCTAATCTACTATAAAGGTAACGTAACCCAATAAGATAGGATAGAAGAAAGCCAAAACAGAATGAAACAGAAACGGAGAGGAGGAAAATGATTATGTCAATTTTCTCTCTCTCAGGGCCGAATAACTTCAAACCTTGAGTTAACCATTTATCCCAACTCGTCTGAAAAAATTGTAAGGCTAGAGAGCCTGAAATAAGAGCAGAATAAATCAAAACAGAAATACCCATTCTGTCGCCTTTCCTTAGGGGCGAGCGATATTACTCACCTTTAAATTTTGGGCGTTCCCGGTACAGGGCCACCAAAATGCCGCAAACTGCCCGGCCCCGGGCCGGCTGAGTTCCGCTCCTGCTGCCGAGCACTGCCTGCGGCACCCCTGCTGAGCGATTCCCTGCTGAGCTGTCAGTGCACGCGGGCTTGCAATCTTGTAACCCGGTTGGGCACAAAAACACAAGCCAGTCAAACTGAGACAAAGTTTTATTTAGAGAGAGGCCGTGTGCGTCCCCTAACAGGTGGGTCCGCCACGTGTGTGTTCTACCTGAGCCGGGGGGTTTCCCCTTCCCCCGGAACACCCTCCTACCATCCTTTCCCAACCAATGGGAACTCTCCCATTACAAGAGTGACATGAGTAACCTGAGTCCTGAAAATGGGCCCAGCTAGACAGCATGAGTCCAATTACCATATGAATGTGAATTGCTGGCTGGCAGTCATAAAATCCAAAGGTGCCTGTATCAATATTTTTGCTGTGGCTCCTAACAATGGACATAATTAAATGTGTCTTAAACTATACTTTTTTTGTTAATAAAAATCTTAAACTAAAAAAAAATTATAGTATTAAATTTCTGAAAGAAAATTGGTAAAATCAAAAAATTAAAAGCTTTTTTTTTATTGTTTTTAAAATCAATGTAAAACCTCTAAGCAACCTCTTATCTATACCTATGACAGGACCTAGGGACCAAGAGGACTCAAAGAAAAACTGCATGCTCATTAACATATATTTGTCAGAAACACACCAATGATGAATATGTCAAGAGCTTTATAAAGAAAGTCCAGTGCAGAGTTTTTCTCAAATATACATATATATATATATATATATATATATATATAATATTTGAAAAATTTATTATTAAATTTATTATTTAATTCTTTAAATTTATTATTAAATTTATTATTAAATTCTTGTGGTATTTTTTTTCAAAGAGTAAGAACAGAAAATATCACATATATTTTATTTTTCCTCCTAGTGAACAGTTTCTCACTGTAGCTAAGACACAGAAAACAAAAGTCTACATTGTGGCTTGCTGGAATGTTGCACATATCCATTTTTAAATCACATGATGTATATTCTTCTAAGCCCTTCTGAAGCAAGACACTTACTCCTTCATTAGTATATAACAGAGTATGATAGAAATTAATTTTTGTTGTTACCTAAAATACCAGCCCTTGACAGAAGCCGCTGATTCAGAAAAACGATGAACTATTTAATTGTGAACTGTGGAAATATTCAAAGTGAAAATTGTACTAATTATAAACTATTGTTTTTGTAGATATAGGTTGTAACCATTTGAACAACTGCCTGTTTTTAGAAAGACAGTCTTGTCTTGGAATGTGCTTGGAATGATTAGGTACACAGATCCAGGCAGAGCAAGATAACTTTATTCCCTCTATCTACTCTTATTATTTTGGAATGAATACTTTATATCCAAGTAAATTACCCTTAGTATTCGCCTCTGCCACTTGCCCCTTCTCTGCCTGCCAGTCTTTATCTATTTCCATCACTCTCTGTGTGGTGTCAGTCTTAGATTGGGTATTCACTGCAACCTTTGATTGCCAGTGCCTGATCCAAAAATCAAATACAAGAGGGAGAATTCAATGGGAGAGAAATTCTAAGTACCCATTTAGAGAATCTCGCCCATATTCAAGACTTTTCTCTAATGGGAGTTGAATATGTAGATATTAAATTAATCAACAGGATTGTCAATTTTGCATAATACGTAACTGACAGTGGTTGTATACCTTCATCAACATCCCAATAAATTTTCCACCTATTTTCATTGGAAAATAAATAGTAAACAATCTTCCTAACATGTGGAAGATATTTTTACTAAATTTAATATTAAAAAGAATTGCGCTGGAAAGTAAGCAATTGAAAACCTCTACTCTATGAGATTCAAAACTAAGAGCTCTCTTTCTTAGTCCCTCTGGGCCGGGCCGCTAAAACAAACAGGCCACAGTCCAGGTGTGATAATGCCAACAACAAATGTTTCTTCCTTCTATTTCTGGAGTCTGGGGAATACAAAATCCAGGCCTTAGAAACAGGAAGTAGCCTGCTTCCTGGTTCATGAATTTCCATCTTCTCTCTGTGCACTCACAGGGCAGGATGAGGGTGAAAGGAGCTCTGGGGAGTGACTTGTAATGACTTTGGCTCCATTCATGAGAGCTATGTCCTTAGGGCTTAATCAATTTCCCCCAAATTAGTATACAACAGGGTATGATAGAAATTACTTTGTTGTTGTTGTGCTGTTGTTACCTGAAATCCCACCTCTTGACACAATCCACTGATTCAGAAAAAACATGGACTATTTAATTATGAACTGTGGAAATATTTTGTCTACAGGACTTTTAAGTTTTAATAATTCAGTTCACATGGTTAAGCAATTGGGTCAGATGAGGATGCATTAAAGATTACATTACAAAGTGAGACATATTGTGACTTTCAAAAATTAATAGTGCTTCCAGTGAACCAGAAGAATTTAAAGTAAGCACGCTACTGATGCTCTATATGTCATATGTTTTCATTGAGACAGAAAGAGGAGCTAGGATTAACCTTTGTCTGCATGTCAGCCAATCTGCATAAACTAGAGATTTGTCAGATACTATGAAAGAAAGTCCAAACACAGTAACCTGCTTTTTGAGAGTATTTGAATCCATTACTTAAACCGAGCATATGTGGAAGAAATGAGTCCATGAATCCTAGACATCCTGTATCATGATAAGCAACCTCACAAGGTAAAAGTCTCCTTGTTGTATGATGAATAAAGGAGAAAATAAGTCACTCGAAAATAATACCGTTTAAGTACAAAAGGATGAGAAAAATGCATTCCCTAAAGTGTTAAAGCAATGTAGGGCTATGACTACGGGAAATTCAATGTTTTCTAAATTTATGACATCATTCTGTAAAAAAGTAAAACAATGAGAAGAGAGATAAACAGGAAAATTCAGTTTAAAAAACACAACCAGTGCTCTGGGAAGGGGCAGACCTTAGGGGCTCCTGGATCTGGGGGCAGACCCCAAGGAACAGGGACCAGAGGGGCACAGGAGTGATGGATAGGCCCAAGCAGCACACAGATTGGTGACTGCAGATGAGGGGCTTGCTGACCCAGGAAGTGCACCCCACTCCTGGGGCTCAGAGCCAAGGAGTGTGTCTGCTAGGGATGAGTCTCTGTGGCACTTGCTTAGCATGTGTGAGGCACTGGGTTTGATCCTCAGCACCACATAAAAATAAATTTGAAAAAAAGATATTGTTTCCAACTAGAGCTAAAACAAACAAACAAACAAACAACAACACCAACAACAAAAAACAAAAATCAAATTCAAGAGAATATTATTTAAGGAAATCAGGTCTACCATGCTACTTGACATACTTGAGAGTATCAAATAGTATTTACGTAACAGAACAAAACTTGAGATAAAAATGAGAGCAGACACCACCAACTCCCCTTAAAAAAAATAAAAGATAAGAAGAGGATGAAGATGATGATAATCAGTAATACCAAAATTAAAAGTGACATTATTGGATGTAACAAGAACAGCATTTTAGTGGAAAATAATATTAGTATAATGGTGGAAAACTATCTCTAAGAATGAAGTTAGAAATGAAAGGAACATAAAATAATGAGGGAAAGCAAAATATGTGTGAGGATAGGAAATGGTGATTTCACATTATCAAGGAGATTCTGAGGAAGAGGATAAAATACTGTAGTAGAAATTAGGTTGTAGGAATTGAAAACACTTCCAGCTTCAGAGCAAAAGTTGACAAAAGAGAAAAAAATGAATAAAACCACATACACCCTTAACTCCCTTGTACCATGCTTTGAAGCAGAAAACGCATACTATTAAGAATATTTTTCTCTGCCTTATTCTTTTTTTCTAATTGGCTATCATTACTGAGTCCGGACACAATTCTGTCTATACATCTTTATTCAATATTAATTAAATTGTTTTACTATTTCTGGCAGTTCACAGTTTATGTTGAAATTTCTGAATAGATAATTATATTACCAGGAATCAATCTCAATCTTTGAATCTCCTTTCTAATTACACATGTGTCTGATTTTTTTCCTAATCTTGGTAACTAGAATATCCGGGGTAATATTTAATATTATGAATGGGGATGCACATATTTGTATAGTTTTTGATGTAGACTGAGATGCACTAGAATTTCAACATAAAATATCAGATGTGGTCAAACTTTTGTTGGAACCTAACAATAAATATATCCTAAAACATGTAAGATATTAACATAGACATGGCATAATGTTATTAAAAACAATGGAAACAACACAAGGTTTATAAGTTTGGAGAATCAAAATTGCAGAGATGGTTTATATCCATGCTCCTTCACCCTCCTCCATTGCCTGAGAGGCTGAACTTTGCATATGGCTTCCAGATGATCTCCAGCTCTCTAGATTCATGCTTGGGGTTGGTAAACAGGAGAAGTCAATAGGAAACTGGAAGGTGGAGAAGATGAAGGTAAGGTATTTTTGTTTTTGTTGTTGTTATTGTTGTTTCTGACAAGGTACCTGCTTACCTGATTGGACACCTAGTGCTAAATGCATTAATCTGTGAAAGGGAGTTATACCTTCTGTAAGGTAAACATCTCCTCCAGCTCTTTTTTCCAAGATTTAGGTATTAATTTCTTTTTCAGGTCTACTGGCTACAGACTTCCTGGGGTTGCTCTCTGAAGAACTCCAACATTTTTTCATTTTCCTTACCACTGCCCACATCTGTATTATCTCATTTGAGTGTATCACCTGTGACCTGTTGGAATACTGACTGATATAATCAACAGTAAAAATGGAAAGGAAATTCACAGAAAAGTAATCACAATCTAACAATATACTTTCACAATGTCAATTTAAGTTAGATAGGAATTAGAGAAATAGTATACTAATCAACCAATTTGACATTTCCAATGTACTAAGAAAAGCAGCAATATAAAATTCTGATAATACTAAGTTCTGGCAAAGATAAGGGAATGAAGGAATTCTTGCTTGCCAAAGATATAAGTTAATTACTTATAGATAGCAATTTGAATAAGACTATATAGATATGTATTTGATTAATGTTCTTATAAATTTCATCCCCAAAGGTTCTAACTCAAAAATTACAATGATCCAGTTGTTGTAGGAATCACATAAACAAAAGAGCAAATAATAATGTTCGGCAGAAATACCTTACTGTAGACAGGATTAGATTTTCAACATTTAACCTTTAAGCCTGGTGATGATTTAGACCATTTGGAAACATACTTTACTAGATCAAAAAGCTGCCTTCTGTTCTGGCAAAGCTTTTCTCTTTCACGGTTCCAAGTTTTAGTTTCCTTGAATTTTATTTCATTCTTTGTAACAGTTGAAATCATCATGTGATTTTTCTCAATGAGTGTGGGAAATAGAAAGTCAGGTGGTCCATTTTCAGAATACATTATTTAGCCTTAAATGTAAAATCAGGATGTAAGAAAGGCAGCTGGAGGGGAAATTGAGCAGAAGGGAAAATTATGAGCAGTTACTTCATGCAGTGAGTTTGTAATGGGTGCTTAGATGACTGATTGGCCGTTTCTCACTAATACATATGATCAATACTATAAATTCCCTGTTACTGAAGTATTCCTTCATTCAAAATGTTATTTTTTAGGTATTTGAATTATCATTCAGTTTATAATGTTTTATTGTTTTCTTTCCACTCATAGCTTATCAAAATCCATTGTTATTCCAATATAGACAAATTTATCTAGATTCATTTTCTTTTGCAGTTTAGCCTGAAAAATACACATTGATTAAATGAATTTTAGTGTTAGATACATGCTTTATATCCCTGCAGTTAATTAATTTTAGAGAATATTTTGTGCCCTTTAAAATAAACATGAAAAATTCAATTTATTTCCCCTTATGCTTGTCATATATTAAATAAAATTATTGAATTTTATTGCATGCTTCTGTATCATCTGCTGAAAGGGTTTGACATTCCAAAAAGAATTTTGGCTTTTTCTATTTCTCATTTAGGTTTTTAAATTTTGCTTTTCATAGTTTGAAATTGTGTTATTTGGAAATATTTTCTCTTATTTATCCTTTTTGTCATAACAAGTCTCTCCACCAAATAATTTTTATAAACAGAGCTTATTTATTATTAACAAAATAAATCTAAGCTTTATTATTGCTATTTCTGTTCCAAAAATTCTATTCTAAATTCTTCAGTTTAGAATTTCTGTAGTCACATATTTAAATTTTTCATTGAATCAGTGTATATATAGTTGTTTAGATCTATTTTTCTTTTGTTGTCTTTCAGTTACAATATTTACTTTAAACAAGTATATGTAAATATGTGTAAATATATATAACCTATGCATATATAAGGTATTCTGTGCATATGTATACACTATATATTTAATATATAACAAGATAGGTTGTTTTCCTTTCTCTGGTTTTCCTTCAGATTCATTATTTTTACAAATTTGTTTTGTATTCAATATTATTAACTTCTAATTATACAATTTATCATTATATAAGCATTTACCCTAAAAATTTCAACAGACTTTTCCTAATTATTAAAATATCATATAAAATAATACTTCATTACCTGGGCAAATCATAGGTCAATAGAACAGTTGACATTTATTTGTCCCTTCCAGATATATAGGGCAATGTTTGGTATTAATCATCCACAACTTAGCCTCTCAGTATCTTGTCTTTGCAGGCAGTTGAGAATCAATACGATACGATGTGCCACTGTATTCACCAGTTTTCCCATTTTACCCTTTCTCATAATTCATATCTGAATTATAAACCTTTTAGATGGAATCATTTTTTGTATTTGAAGAATAGCTTTTTAAACACTTTTGAATACATTTCCACTTTTTTTTTTCCACCTGGAAATGTCCGTTGAGCTACATTTTCACTGCATGTCAATTCTAGACGGGCAGTTATTGCCTCAGAGTCCCTTCAGCATCTTGTGTTCTTTTATGCTGGCTTCCATTTTTGTTTGCTATTGTTACTTTTGTTCCTTTGCACATAACATGTCCCTGTGTTCCCTCTACTCTGGTTGTTTCTAAGATTCAGTTTCTTTCCTTGAGTTTTAAAAGATATAGCATGAATTGGACGTAATTGTGTGTGCGTGTGTGTGTGTGCTTCTTGAAGCCATGACTTTATGTCTTTAATTAGTATTTCAATTTTCTTATCTCTTCAAATTTACTTCTGCTTCCATTTTCTCTGCCCTTAATAGCTTTAATTCCATGAATGTTAAATGTTTTTTTCTTCTTCTTAGTTTTTTATTTGAATTTGAAGTCACTTTTACAAACTCCTGTGTGGATATTTTCTTTTGCCCTCTAATATCTTTTACTTTCTCTGTTTCTAGCTGAGTTCAGTATGCTATTATTACACCCATAAATTGTTTTTCATTTCAGATATTTTCAATTCTCTAATTTATATTGACTCATGTTGATTGTTCTTAATCCTTTACTCAAAATTTTCTATCTGGTCACTAAGTTCTGAAATATTTTGATCTTTTTAATTCAAATATCAGAATTTGAAAGTTCAATTTGACTTATCTTTGCATTGTTTATTTTGCCTAGCTGTTTGGAAATACTGTCTTTCCTTATGTCTTGCTATTTTTATTTGAGCTCCAGATATTGCAATTTCTCAATAACACAGTTTTCCAAAGTTTGGAAAAATGTTATTTTTATATATTCATTTTCTGGTTGTTTTAGTGGATGTTTGTATCAATAAAGTAGTATGCCTTCTAGTTACATAATGCTTATTAATAAAATATTTAGAAATTATCAATATTTTTATATACTTCACTTTTTTAATATTTGAAGCAGTATAATGATAGAAAAAAATCCAGGATGTCATTATGTATGTTCTTGGCATATGTGACCATTAATTAGTGACTTGCAGTAATAGGCAGGTAATAGTGAAGAAATTTTGAAAATATTGGAGTAGGCAAATATTGAGTTTCTCTGAGATTTTAATGTGGAAATGAATTTATAAATCTCCAATATAGGCGTAAGTTATCAGATATTGCTAACACATTGGCTTTTATAAATATATATTAATAGAACTTCTTCTGCAATAACATTTTTATGTCACATACTTTTGAGTATTAGACTAGTTGAACTTTAGATAACTTCTGTCTTTTTTATTATGTGAATTGAAATAATTAAACTTAAGATCAAATAAAGGGTCTTGTTAGCAACTGTCTTCTAGTGTATGAACAGTTTTTCAAAGGAAGTTACTGACCATCTGTTCTCTTGTTCCACTGAGAATAAAACAAAAGCATATGAAACTTACATTTGAGGAGGGAGCATCAGGTTAGATGTTAGAAGCAACTTACTGACATTAAGCGTTGTTTAAACACAAAAAATCCACCACCAAGGGAACATGTATGATCATTTTTCTGAACATCAGTAAGAATAAGTCAAACAACCATCTGTTTTGGTGCCTTGGTTTGTAGCCTTGCTTGAAAGCACAGCCCTGGATCATAAAACCTCTGAAGAAACCTACCATTTTATAAAGATACATACACCTTTGAAAAAAAAGAGATAAAACTGTAAAGTAAAAGACTGTTCTAACTAAAGATGTACTATAAGTGGAAACCCAGCATAAAAATCAGAAATGCATAGGAAATTTTAATGAAATTTTAAATATTTATACCAAAAGATTAAACAAAATATCAAATTGTGAAGGTGGGTGTGGTGATGGGTGCCTGCAGTCCCAAATACTGGTAAGTTAAGGTGAGAAGGTTGTTTAGCTTAGGAGTTCAAGGCCTGTGAACATAGGAAGACAACTTATTAAAAAAAAAAAAAGAAATTAACTGAATTTTCAGCTTAAGATGGCGTAACAGAGGAGGCCACCTTCTTGTCTCCTCCATGGCATGAAAACAAGAAAACAAACAGGCAGCTTTTCCAAAGGTGGATGAACCAAAAAAGAAAAGGCGGGGTGTGTGTGTGGGGTAGGTTACTGGAATTTAAAAGTGGACTTTCAAAGAAGAGGGACACAGAGGTTGGAAATAATAAAACAAGGAAAAAATCCCCAGCTGCTACCATGGCTGGGCCAGAAGCACCAGACAGAGTGGTCCCTCTTGTGCATAGTAGAGGGATGAGGGCATTAAAGAAACCCACATTTTGGGGAGGCCTGAGGTGTGTCTGGGTACAGAGCACTTAGAGTCCAAGAAGATTGTCCCCTAACCCCCCCCCCCCACCAAAAAAAAGTGTGCTGAATGGTATCCGACATCCATGTGCAAAGAAAAAAGCTGGCATCTCTCCCCCAGTGGCATGCATAGGACATTTTGCAGCCACAGTGTGGGGGCTGGCAGCTGAAGAAGCTCATTCCTGGCCTGAAGTTTGGCCTGAAATGCAGGCCCAGTAAACACAAACTGCTTGACACAGAGTGTGCTTAAGTGACCAGGAGGAAATCAAAAGTGGAGAGAGGTTTACACAGGGAACAACTGGTCACAGAAACCCAGCCAGCTCTCCCCTTCCCCATTCAATCTGACTGCTTGCAGGACGTGCTGGAAGTGACACATCTGGCCAGGAACTCACAGGGGTGGGCTTGGAGAGACTAAACCTGAGGTCTGCAGGTGATGCAGGGGACTAAGAATTGGTGCCCCCATCACATAAGTGGAACCCAGGAAAGTTCCTTGGAGTAAAGACTCCCAAGTGACCCAACAAGTACTGGGGTTGGAGATGCACTGATTTAAAATCTTCAGACCCACTGGCATTCAGGGAGGAGCCTGCAGCCTACCTAATCCTAAATCCTGCCTCCAGGAATTCTGTCTACAGGAGTAGAATTTGGGTTTACCTCCCTCACTCCAGCAATCTATGGGGTGGAGCAGCTTGCTCCAGACCACCCCAATGTAAACTGCTGAGAAGAGAAGCTGAGAATATTTTGAACTCCAGCAGAAAGTATTTTTTAACTTTCACCAAGATTTTTTTTTAATTCTTTTTCTCTGTATCTTGATGATACACGGACATTTACACAGTTTCATATTATTTTCTCATTTCTAGCGTATTTTATTTTTCATGGATTAGTTTTTGGTGAACTAGGATGTTTCATTAGTGTATATAGATTTTTATTTGTTTTATTTTGTATTATGTTATTTTTATTTTTAATTTTTTAAAAGTTTTCACTATATGTGTGTATGTGTTTTAACTACCCTATTCCCTTGACTCTCTCTTTTCTTCTACTAACAGCTTTCCTCTCTTACCCTCTTCCTTTGAATTTTTACTTCTGTCTTCTCTCCTCCCCCCTCATAATCATCACATCAAGTATCACTTCTGCTCTCTCTCTCTCTGTCCACCATTGGGAATTGTAAACACTTTCACAAATTTGCTGTTTTTATTGGAGGGAAAAACTGACTATATCATTTATGTTTATTGTGGTAATTAACATTGCAGATACCATGGTAGAAACTATTTGGTTTAATGCTATATATTTTTTACATTGTTTTTTGTTATTTTTTGTCTACCCCTAAACAGTGATATACTAGAAAACTTCAGGGACACTATAAGTACACAGGGTAGAAATTTTACTGCCTCAGATTCATACTGTTGGATGGGTAGACACACAAACCGCATGAAAAAGCAAGAGAATAAATTTCCCCAAACAAACCAAGATACTCCAATAACAGAATCCATTGATGTCACAGTAGAAGAAATGTCAGAGTAGAGATTCAGAATGTATGTAGTTAAACTGATCTATGAAGTAAAGGATGGTATAAGGAATGAAATCAAAGAGAAAATACAAGAAGTGAAAGAAGATCACTTCAATAAAGTGGCACAGACTCTGGAAAAAAATTTAAAAATTTAAAAAAGCAAAAGTCCTTAATATGAAGGAAACAATAAACCAAATTAAAAGTTCAATAGAAAGCATGACCAACTGACCCTCAAAGCCAGGAGGTCCTGGAATAACATATATCAAGCTCTGAAAGAAAATGAATGCCAACCAAGAATCTTATATCCATCAAAATAAAGCTTCACATTTGAAAATAAACTAAAAACTTTCCATAATAAACAAAAGTTAAAAGACTTTACAACTCAAAAGTCTGCATACACAATATTTTCAACTACATGCTCCATGAAGATAAAATGAAAAAACAAAAACATGAAAACAAGCAAAGGGAGGAACTACACAAAAGGAATAGTCTGTCAAAGGGACAACCATTTCAAATTAGAACTTAGAAATAAACCAAAATGACCAGAAACACAAATCATATCTCAGCAATAATCTTGAATATTAATGGCCTAAACTCATGTATCAAAAGACATAGACTGGCATATTGTTTATAAAACAAGACCCAACAATATGCAATCTTCAGGAGATTCACTGCAATGGCAAAGATATCCACAGACTGAAGGTGAAGGAATGGGGAAAAAACATACCACTCACATGAATTGCATAAATAAGTAGGGGTTTCTAACTTCATATCAGATAAAGTAGATTTCAAGCCATAGTTAATCAGAAGGGACAAAGAAGGACATTTCATACTGCTTAAGTGAATTATATGTAAACAAAACATAATAATCATAAATATTTCTGCCTCCCCAAATGGAGCATCTATGTACAGCAAACAAACCCTTCTCAAATTCAAGAACCAAATAGACCAAAACACAAAAAAACCTGGTGACTTAACACATCTCTCTCACCACTGTATAGATCCTCCAAATAAAAAACTAAACAAATAATCTATAGAGCTAAATAATATGATCTATAGTTTAGATTTAATAGACATATGTAGAATATTTCCTATATTAACACATATATAGAAAGAGCAAATACTTTTTTCTCAGCAGCATATGGATGCTTCTCTAAAATAGATCATATCTTATGTCACAGAGTACCTGTTAGCAAATACAAAAAATAGAGATAATACCCTGCATTCAGATCACAATGCAATGAAATTAGAAATCAATGATAGAATAAAAAGTATAAGCTACTATAACACCTGTAGACTAAGTAATCCACGATTGAATGATGAATGGATAAAAAAAGGATAAAATTTTAAAAAAATACTTAGGAGTAAATGAGAAGAGTGATACAACATATAAAATCTCTGCAACCTTGTGAAGGCAGTGCTAAGTGGAAACTTCATTTCATTGAGCTTGGTCACTAAAAGTATAGAAAAGTAAAGAATAAATGAACTACCATTTCATCTCAAAGCACTAGAAAAAGAACAAATCAACACTAAAACCAGTAGAAGACAGGAAACAAAATCAGAGTCCAATTGAAAAACATTGAAACAAAACAAACAATTCAAAAAATTGACAAAACAAAATGTTGGTTCTTTGAAAAAATAAATAAAATTGATAAACCTTTAGTCAAATTAATGAAGAGAAAGAGAGCCAAATCTGTGATGAAAAAGGAAACATCATCATGGACACTGCTGAAATACAGAAGATAATTAGAAACTATTTTGAAAATTTGTATGTCAATAAAAAAAGAAATTCTCGAGGACAACAGCAAATTTCTAGAGACATACGATGTATCCAAACTGAATCAGGAAGTTGTACACAATATCAACACATCAATTTCAAGCAATGAAATAGAAGATGCCATCAACAACCTACCAACCAAGAAAAGGCAGGACCAGTTTGATTTTCGGCTGAGTTCTACAAGATCTTCAAAGAAGAATTAACGCCAATACTTCTCAAATTATTCCATAAAGTAGAAAAGGAGGGAACCCTTACAAACTCATTCTATTATGCTAGGATCACCCTAGTACCAAAACCAGACAAAGATACATCAAGGAAAGAAAATGTCAGAACAATATACTTGATATACATAGATGCAAAAATTCTCAATAATATCCTGGCAACCTGCACACAAAATCATATTAAAAAAAAGATGGTGCACCATGATCAAGTGGAGCTCATTCCAGAGAGGCAAGTATAATTCAACACACAGAAATCAATAAAAATAATTCATCACTTCAAGAGACTTAAAGACAAGAACAACATGATTATCTCAATAGACACAGAAAAAGCATTTAACAAAATTCAGCACCTTTTAATATTCAAAATACTAGAAAAACTAAGATAATGGAAATGTACCTCAATGTTGTAAAAGCAATACATGCTAAACTCAAGGTCACCATCTTTCTATGTGGAGAAAAATTGAAAGCATTTCCTAAAGAAACTGAAATAAGACAAGGATGCCCTTTTTCACCACTTTTATTGAACATCATCCTCGAAACCTGAGTCAGAACAATTAGACAAAGGAAAGAAATTAAAGAAATCCAAATAAAAACTCAAAACTGTCACTATCAGATGACAACATGATTCTATATTTAGAAGATACAAAAATTCCACAGGAAAACTCCTGAAACTAATAAAAGAATTCTGCAAACTAGCAGAATGTAAAATTGATACCCATAAATCAAATGTGCTATACAGGATGAACCCACTGAAAGAGAAATTGGAAAATCTACTCCATTCACAACAGCAAAAAAAAAAAATGGGGAATCAATCTTAAAAAAGAGATGAATAACCTCTAAAATAAAATTACAGAACACAAAAATGAATGAAATTAAGAAGACCTTTATGATGGAAATATCTCCTGTGCTCTTGGATAAGCAAAATTAACACTGTCAAAATGGCCATACCTCCAAAAGTGGTTATATAGAGTTTATGCAATTCCTATTAAAATCTCAATGACATTCTTCTTAGAGGTAGAAAAATCAATGATGAAAATTTATTTAGGAAAAAAAAGACAGAGAGACCCAGAATAGCCAAAGCAATCCTTAGCAATAAGATTGAAGCAGTAGACATCCCAATTCCAGATCTTAACTTATACTACAGAGCCATATTAACAAAAAGAGCATGTTGTTGGCACCAAAACAGATATGTAGACCAGTGGTACAGAATAGAAGACATGGAGACAAACACACATAAATATAGTTATCTCATCCTAGACAAAGGGGTCAAAAACATTCATTGTAGAAAAGATAGCCTCTTCATAAAATGGTGATGGGAAAACTAAAATGTATATGTAGGAAAATAAAATTAAACCGTTCTCACCCTGAATAAAACTCAACTCAAAGCGGATCAAGGATTTAGGCACAAGAAAAGAGAACCTGTGCCTTATAAAAGATCATGTCGGCTTAGGAACGACTTCCTTAACAATACTCCTAAAGCTCAAAAAGTAAAATGAAGAATCAGTAATGGGATGGAATCAAACTAATAACCTTCTTCACAGCAAAGGAAATAATCAATAACATAAGAGAGACCTTACAGAATGGGATTATATTTTTACCACACACACCTCAAATAAAACATTAATCTCCCGGATATATAAAAAACTCAAAAAAACAAACCACCCAATCAACAAATGGGCTAAGGAACTTAACAGACACTTCACAGAAGAAGAAATACAATTGATCGACAAATACTGAGATTTCATTTCAACCCACTCAGAATGGCAATTACTAAGAATCCAGGCAACAATAAATGTTGGTGAGGGTATAGGGGAAAAATGGTCCCTTATACATTTCTGGTGGGATTGCTAATTGGTACAACCACTCTAGAAAGCACTATGTAGATCTCCCAAAAAACTTAAAATGGAACCCCCATTTGACCCAGCTATCCCACTCCTTGGTTTATGCCCAAAGGACTTAAAATCAGCCACCACCCTTTGAGATGCTATAAACTTTGATGTGACTGCATCAAAGTTTACAGTATTTATAATAGCCATATCATGAATAAAGTGAATAAAGAAACCGTGATATATATATATATATATATATATATATAATATATATATATATATAATATATATATATATAAATATAAATAAAGAAACCGTGATATATATATATATATATATATATATATATATATATATATAAATACACACATACATACACATACACAATGGAATGTTACTTAGCCTTAAAGAAGAATATAGTTATGTCATTTGCAGGTAAATGGATAGAGCTGGAGAATGTCATGCTAAGAGAAATACGCTAATCCCCCCAAAACAAAGATGGAATGTTTTCTCTGATATGCATATGCTGATTCACAATAAGGGTGGTGGCTAGGGAATAGTAGATGTACATGGAATCAGACAGAGTTGAGTGAAGTGAAGGGAGAGGGGATGGGAGTAGAAATATAGTAGAATGAATCGAACATTATTATCCTATGTGAATATAAAATTACATGACCTATGTAACTCTACATCATGTACAACCAGAAGAATGAGAAGTTATATTCCACTTATGTACATTGTGTCAAAATGCATTGTATTGTCATGTATAACTAATTAGAACACATAATTATTTTTCATCTTTTATTTTATACGCTTTCAGCATTTTAATCTTTTTACTTATATGATGAAACTGTAGCCATTGATAGTGTCCTGTATTATATTGTTTTACTATACTCTAAATAAACTTTATTAAATCATGATTGACATAATAAAATTCCTGTATTTTAAGAGTATCAATTTATATCATAAAATTTTATATCATAAAAATGTACCTTTTATTCAATTCTGGGAGTTTTGCTTTGTCAAAAAGCCTCATAAGTGCGTGTCATCTGTGGTATCCCTATGAGATTATTGAGACTTATAATTCCAATAGGAAACATGCATTTCACATATGTCCCAGGGAAGGTGTGGCCTGTGATGCTTTATATGGCTTGTAGGACATCTTGTTGTGCAGGGCTCTAATCAAAGAAGCAGCATTTCTGATACTTGGGTGATAAGATTCCATCAGTATCTCCAGGTGAGGATTCTGAACACCCAGAGCTGAAAAATCTCGCCAATCCCTGGGCCTCCTTATTGTTTTGGGACGGAAGTCCCAAATGATCATCAATTATCTCCTCTGAAGTAAAATAAGCATATTTCCAAGTTATACTCAGAGGTTTCTCCTGGATAATAATTGGCCCTTGACTTGTTCTGTGTCAATGGCATAATCACACTGACACTTGTAAAACAACAGAGCATCTAGCTCTTGTTGAGTGACACCTTAATCTATCTAGGTTCACTAGTAGAGTGTCATCAATAGAGAATCAGACACACACTTCCCCCAGGAATGGGGCTTTTCCCAGGTCACAGCCTATCCACTGAAGGATCGGCTAGGGAATATAACTAGGCTTACAAAAGGACACAAATGGCAGGTGGCCATACCTTCCCTGTAAAGTTAGTAAGGATGATTAACATTTCATGAAATTCACAATGCCAATTGCCGCAGTCTGGCTGGGCAAAGTAATGGAGGGGGGGGGTGACGAGCAACTTGGGAAGATTGATACAGAGGGAGCCGCTTTATTGCAAGATAGTAGAGGTATTTATACCTAACTGAATACACAGCTTGTTTCAATTTAGCATCATCCAGTTACAGCAATGAGTCATTAAGGAATCCTCATCATCTTAATAATTACACACAGCTTAACTTAATTAACATGATTAGATACAGCAGTCAGTCATTAAGGAATCTCCATCACCTTAATGGCTTGCTGGCCTTACTTCTCAAACCACTCCTTCTGGCAAAGTGCCAGGTGCCATCTTGACTTGTCTGTGGCTCTCAAAAGCCAATTGCTAGATTCCAAGCAGGTTTCTTCAGCTTGGGGAGTCATTTCTGTGACTGCTAAAATATCAAATACAGCCAGCCAATGTTAAGAGCAGTACCATGGTGTTAATCTCCTTGTAATAAGGATCTCCAGGCACCTGAGTGGGTATAACAGAACTGCTTGGCAGAAGCTGGTTAGGTAGATTTATATTCATCTATTTTGCTGCCCTAACTATACCAATTCTGCTTAGGGAATTTCTGGGAGCTTCTTTTGTGAACATTTAGTGGGTACTGACAAGTGTTTTATCTGTACCAATTGATATAGTTTGTTGTGTGTGGATTAATTAATAGATTTTTTAACGCTATATTAGCTTGGTATACCTGGAATAAATTGGTTGTAGTATATAAAACTTTTTTCAGTTTTGTGTTTCTATTTTTTAGCATTTTTGAATCTATATAGATAAAAGATGTTGGTTTACATTTTTTCTTTAACTGGTTTTAATATTAGAGTAATGCTAGCATCATAGAATGAGTTAAAATGTTGTGCTTTTGCTTCTATTTTGGGGAAAAATCATAGATAACTGACATCTGCTTTTTACTTAAATGTTTGGTAAAATGCACGAGTAAAACTATCTGGGTCTGGTGCTTTTGTTTTTGAAGATCATTGATTACTAATTCAGTTGACTTAGTAGATTGCCTATTTGGATTATCCACCCATCATTGTGGAAGTTTTGGGAGTATCCTCCTTTCAAGACCTGATCCATTCTATCAAATTCATCAATTTTGTGACCTTTGAGTTATTTGAAGTTTTTATAGTATCTTTTTCATTTCTATGGGATCATAGTTGAAGACTACTGCATCATTTCTGGTATTAGTAATTTGTACTTTCACTCCCCCCCTTAATTTGTATGGAGTTTTATCATTTTTATTGATAACTGCAGCAAAAGAAAAGATTTTGTTTTGTTGACTTACTTTCCTGTTTTCAACTTCATTAATCTTAGTCAATTTTTTATTATTTCTTCTCTTCCATTTTCCTTACATTGTTATATTTCACTATTTCTAAAGCAGAGCTTCCATGATTAATTTTACATCGTTATTCTTTTCTAATATATGCATACAGTGCTATAAATTTCCCACTGTGCAATTCTTACACTTTATTTCACAGAGTTTTGTAAATTTTATGTCCCTCTTTGTATTGTATTATTTTTTAAATTTAATTTGAAATTTCTCCTTGACTCATGTGTTATTAATCTCCAAATATTTTATGATTTTCCACTTATTTCTCTTTCATTGATTTCTAGTTTAATTACAGTGTTGTCTGGGGACACACTTTACATGAATTCTTGTCCTTTAAATTTGTGATGTGATTGTTATGGTGCAGATGTTGTCTATATTGGTAAATACCCCACGTTAGTTTGAGCAATATATATACCATTGCTGCAAATTTAAATTGGATGTATGAAACTTTTCAGTTCAACTGTGTCCTTACAGATTCTTTTGCCTGATGTGTCTATCAATTTGTAATCAATTTGTTGAAGTCTCCAAATATGATAGTAATTTTTATATTACTCTGCACTTTTATTGAATTTTTGTGTCTCAGATATTTTGGTTCTGTGTTATAAATACATACTTACTATGTCTTCTCTGATAATTTTAGAAATTTGACTGCTCTATTATTGATTCTTATTTTTGATAAATTTCCCTTTTCTAAGTTTTCAGTTTCTGAAATTAACATAGCTGTTCCACCTTCTTTTCTGATTACTATTGACATATTTTCCCTTACATTTATTCCTAAACAATTTGTTTCTTTACAAATGTACTATTTATAGAAAGCATATAACTTTGCCTGTTTTCTTTTCAAGTATACTCTGACAGTGTCTATTTCTTAATTTTCACATGTAGACCCCATTTAAAGAAATATTTGTTATAGATTAGTATCTATCATTTTAATGTTTTCACTGCATTTTTTCTTTATATTTTTCTCTTTTTCCTACCTTTTCTAGTTTTAATTAAGCACTATGCATGATTCCCTTTTCTCCTTTTCATTAATATCTTCTGTCACATAAAAGTACTTATTTGTTTCTAAAGTTTAGCACAATTAGATGTTATAGTGTCAAACTCGATAACAGCTTTGAATAAATCATTTATTATTACTGCTGTTTTCTCTGTAATTTTCTATTATTTAAGTAGGTTTAGCAGTCTTTTACTATTTCAATTTTCTAACTGAAAGGTGAATTGTTTTTGAATGTTCATTTTTTGTCAATATTTTATTAGCTAATTCTTTATTTACATATTAAATCAAGTTGTAAACCACCCAGTACATGAAAGAAAGACGGTAAAAAACAAATTCAAGAGATTACAATGTTCTTTGAAATTTAAACAACAACTAGGCTTAGTCCTTTTTTTTTTTTATCTTTTATTCTCATTTATTTGCTCACCTTTATAAAATCATTCCTCAAAACAGTTGTCAACATTTATTCTTTATTTTTTTCTCTTTTCTTTCTGGAATATACTCCCATCACTATAATTTTATTTTTTTGTGAATATAATTGACATAAAGAAAAGATAAAAACAATTAATAATTGTTAATATAAAATGTTTATGATTATAATAGAAAACTTAAATATAAATAATTATGTAGAAAAAAAGAAGAAATACTTCATTTTTTAAAGAAAATAAACCACAAATAAGTGAAAACAGAAGTACTCATCAAAGTGTGTCAGCCTTATACAGAGAATATTTTCCTAACAATGATCACTGCTTATCTGTTTTATATAATGTTTTTTTTTTTATTGGTCATTCATAACATTACATAGTTCTTAATACATCATATTACACGGTTTGAAAGGGTCCACAAAGAAGCTATTAGAGCTAATAAATGAATTCAGCAAAGTGGCAGGATATAAGATCAACACGCATAAATCAAAGGCATTCCTGTATATGAGCGACAAATCCTCTGAAACGGAAATGAGGACAACTACTCCATTCACAATATCCCCCCAAAAAATAAAATACTTGGGAATCAACCTAACAAAAGAGGTGAAAGATTTATACAATGAAAATTACAGAACCCTAAAGAAAGACATAGAAGAAGACCTTAGAAGATGGAAAAATATACCCTGCTCATGGATAGGCAGAACTAACATCATCAAAATGGCGATATTACCAAAAGTCCTATATAAGTTCAATGCAATGCCAATCAAAATCCCAACAGCATATCTTGTAGAAATCGATAAAAGAATCATGAAATTCATATGGAATAATAAAAGACCCAGAATAGCAAAAACAATACTAAGCAGGAAGTGTGAATCAGGCGGTATAGCGATACCAGACTTCAAACTATACTACAGAGCAATAGTAACAAAAACAGCATGGTACTGGTACCAAAACAGGCGGGTGGACCAATGGTACAGAATAGAGGACACAGTAACCAACCCACAAAACTACAACTATCTTATTTTTGATAAAGGGGCTAAAAGCATGCAATGGAGGAAGGATAGCATCTTCAACAAATGGTGCTGGGAAAACTGGAAATCCATTTGCACCAAAATGAATCTGAATCCCTATCTCTCGCCATGCACAAAAGTTAACTCAAAATGGATCAAGGAGCTTGATATTAAATCAGAGACATGGCATCTGATAGAAGAAAAAGTTGGTTATGATCTACACGCTGTGGGATCAGGCTCCAAATTCCTCAATAGGACACCCATAGCGCTAGAGTTAACAAATAGAATCAACAAATGGGACTTACTCAAACTAAAAAGTTTTTTCTCAGCAAAAGAAACAATAAGAGAGATAAACAGGGAGCCTACATCCTGGGAACAAATCTTTACTCCACACACTTCAGATAGAGCCCTAATAACCAGAATATACAAAGAACTCAAAAAATTAGACAATAAGATAACAAATAACCCAATCAATAAATGGGCCAAGGACCTGAACAGACACTTCTCAGAGGAGGACATACAATCAATCAACACGTACATGAAAAAATGCTCACCATCGCTAGCAGTCAGAGAAATGCAAATCAAAACTACCCTAAGATACCATCTCACTCCAGTAAGACTGGCAGCCATTAGGAAGTCAAACAACAATAAGTGCTGGAGAGGATGCGGGGAAAAGGGCACTCTTGTTCATTGCTGGTGGGACTGCAAATTGGTGCAGCCAATTTGGAAAGCAGTATGGAGATTTCTCGGAAAGCTGGGAATGGAACCACCATTTGACCCAGCTATTCCCCTTCTCGGTCTATTCCCTAAAGCCCTAACAAGAGCATGCTACAGGGACACTGCTACATCGATGTTCATAGCAGCTCAATTCACGATAGCAAGACTGTGGAACCAGCCTAGATGCCCTTCAATAGATGAATGGATTAAAAAAAAATGTGGCATTTATATACTATGGAGTATTATTCTGCATTAAAAAATGACAAAATCATAGAATTTGGAGGGAAATGGATGGCATTAGAGCAGATTATGCTAAGTGAAGCTAGTCAATCTTTAAAAAACAAATACCAAATGACTCCTTTGATATAAGGGGAGTAAACAAGGACAGGGTAGGGACGAAGAGCTTGAGAAGAAAATTTACATTAAACAGGGATGAGAGGTGGGAGGGAAAGGGAGTGAGAAGGGAAATTGCATGGAAATGGAAGGCGATCCTCAGGGATATACAAAATGTCATATAAGAGGAAAGGAGGGGTAAGACAAGATAATACAAATGGAAGAAATGATTTACAGTAGAAGGGGTAGAGAGAGAAAAGGGGAGGGGAGGGGAGGGGAGGGGAGGGGAGGGGGGATAGTAGAGAATAGGACAGACATCAGAATACATCAGACAATAGGCTTAGTCCTTTATCTTGGTTTCGTTATTCCTTGTTCTAAAATTCTAATACTCTAGTTTGGGTAATTTCTTTCTCCATTTATGTTAACAAGAAAGGAAAACTTAAGACATAGTACATTATATGTTAGAATAAACATTTAAATCTCTGTTAAGTGCCTCATAGAGGCATTTACATTTATAGCCATGCTATATAGATATCTTTTAAAAATCCATTCTCCTTACTCTTCTCCTGTGGATTATACAATACCGATGACTAAGACCATGAATTTATTTAACTTTACCTAAATCTTTTCACTCTGATCCTCTTGCTCATGTCAACACCAGGTAGGAACTTTGACACATTTAAGTAACTGCTGATAGTTTGCCAATGTGGCCTATATGTGAAATAATAGTCCCATTGACTGTTCTTTATCTTCCTAAATTTCTGCTCAGAAATTAATATTATGATATTATGTATACTGTCCATTGTTGAGGCTTGAAATACCATGCAGCTATTTAAATAGTTACTGGATAAATATTTGGGATCCTTTATTTATTAATTATGAGGAATAAAGGCAATCTTTGATCAAGAACACATTCTTTTCAGGAGAGAATGGAAAATATTAACATAAATTGTGATAAGGGACATGGGAATACAGAGTATTAAATTAAAAGTTCACTAATATTTTGTGGTCATTACAGATTTCTAGAGCTGCTATAATGAAATGCCACAATTTGAGTAGCTTGAAACAACTGAACTTTATTGTTGCCTTATTCTGCAGAACAAGAGTGTAAAATTAATGTATTGCAATGTTGTGCTGTCTCCAAGCCATCCAGGGGAATACCCTTCTCTTCCTAGTTCCTGGTGGATTGCTTAGAATATTTGTCATTCCTTCGATTATAGATGCATTTCTCCATATTAACATATTTTTTTGTGTGTATGTATGTGTGTGTGTCTGTGGGTGTGTGTGAGAGAGAGAGTGTGTGTGTGTGTGTATTCACATTACAGTCTGAGGACATCCATCACAGTGCATTAGGTACACACTCTATTCCAGGATTATCTTACATAATTATATCTGCAATTACTTTATTTCCAAAGAATTGCACATTCTGAGGTGCTTGGGATAAGAATTTCAGCATATTTTTAAGGGAAAAAAATGCAACTGAGGATAGTTCTGTTCAAATATTCCAGTACTACAGGCTAATGAAAAATGGTTAATATTGGAAATGTCCACACCACAAGCCACTATGAGTAATACCTATAATTAAGTTTTAGTTCAGCTACAATTTTTGTTTTCTGAAGATTACAAAAGGATCACAATTTAAAGTATTTATGTATTCATTTTGCATTTCATAAGAATAAATGATACACTGTGGAATAAACTGTGAATATAATAAATTACAGAACATTTTTAAAGTATTCTGGATGGGGAAATTTAGCAGTGCATAACTTTTCTCTCACAAATGTAACTCTTCCAGCATATCAAGTTTTAATTGTTGAGAGGTCAAATGAGGAATAAGCTAACAGTTTTAAATGGGTTTAAAATGCTATGAAGATATCAACTTTAAAAATTAAATCTTTGATATGTTCCTTCTTTTCATTTTTACAATTAGATTTAGCTTTTGAAGCTATCTAGAATTTAATTTAAGTCCACAGAGTATAAAATTATGCATTAACTTGAAGATAGATCCATATTTAGCACAAACAAGGTTGGAAGATCAACAGGATTTGAGACAAATGTTAATTTCAAATGTATAAACTCAACTTTTTTGGTGCTTTTAAACCAACTAGCATATTTGTTCCTAATCAAAGGCTTTAATTTAATCATCAGAGACTATAAGATGCTTTTTCCATTCTGCCTCTCATATGGGTCAGACTAGCTTTTCTTGTCACATAGTTTGAGCAAAAATCCACAGATGAATCTAAAATAGAAATGCAAAGACACTAAGGAGTTTTGATGTAAAATTGACTTCTTTGAAGTGAATGGTATTCGAAGCTGAGCAAAATAAGTTAGAACAAAAAGTTTGAACCTAGTGTTTTCCTACAATAAGAGAGAGAAGAGCTTTTGATGTGGAAAAACCCTCAGCGTGCACACAGGGTCCCGTGATGTTCTGGTTGCAGAAAGTGAACAACTCCTTGAACAGATTAGCAGCTGATGAGGTGAAGTCATCTCTGTCCTCACAGGGCTATCTTGAAGCATTGGTTCCTGCTCTGGCCTTTCACAAGCAAAAACACAACGTTTCATTATCAATCCATTCATTATCTTCATTTGAGAATTAGATCATCTTATCTTTTATCTATCCTCTGATCAGACAATTAATTAAATTTGCAGTTATGAACTTAGGAAGCAATTTTCCTGTCATCGTATTGATAAGGCTAAATACCACAATATTGGAAAGTAAAATGTTGCCTAAAAGACTGTTTTACATACATTACTGAATTATCTATTAAATCATATATTTGGATTATGTATTATGTTTCTTATGAATATTGTTCAAGGTGGGGCAACTTCAAAGGGTCGTCAATTGATGCTCTTGATCATGGAAGCACTAAATTTCTGCAGGCGCAATCCTTGATGTTTCTGGAACTCTTACCAGTTTCCTCCCCCTCAGTGGCATCTCACCTTCTTTCCAAAAAATTCCAGAATTTTAATGATACTTTCAAAAACACCTTTAATCAAATTGTGTTATCAAATGGACCAGTGCTTTTATCATAAAAAATCCATTTTACACTTCTCCTTAAGAAACAAATATTAATACTAGTGGGGAAAAATAATGTTTTGCATGAGATGAAATATCTAATGGGTTTCAACAGGGTTGGTATCTTGATTGATATAGAGATGCTTCACAATAGCATTAGAAAAAAGAAAAACCTCCAGGAACATGCTTCACTTAGCAGCTACAGTTTCAATTTCCTTTTCAAGTATTTACATCTATGAATCTTGTAGAAAACAATAACCCTGATCACACTTGCAATGAGCTCTTTTATTCATTAGTTACATTTCGTGAACCATGTTTTATGGTTTCATCAGCCACTTGCATTTCCTGAATAAATGGAAACCAGTACAAATGAGCAAACAGATAAAGAAAATGTAAATTGCACCAGAGGAAGCCATATATTAAAGAATAATCACAGATAAATAACTTGAGAAATGTTCAAGGCTGCCCAATGTGCTTAGCTGAGCAGGTTAGCAAATAGTTAAAATGCAGTCACTTTAATGTACTTAGTAAGATAAACATTTTTTAAAAGTAAAATTGCACTTTCACCTTTTTGTTTTTAATATTATTTTTTAAATAAAAATTATGTTTGGAGAGAATTTGATTGTTTTTGATAAGAAAAGTGGGTATCTTTTTGATCTTGAAGTTTGTTTTAGAATTTCACTTGATACATATAAAATATTTCTTCCAATTAATTAAATATTGTTATGCTTATTGACTTTTTCCTGAGAAGATATTATTTAAGAGGAACACTGAATTATTCCTAGATTCATTCCAAGTTATAAATACTGATATTTTTCTCTTTTTTCAGAAAATAAATTTGTACATCATTTAAGTATAAGCCACCAGAAGTAAATATAAGTTCTTAGAGCAAAATTAAAACGTCTAGAATTGAGTTTTTTCAAGCTAAAATCATTAATTTAAAACAAGTTGTGCTCCTGAAATAAGCAGTAAGTCCTAGACTGATTGACAAATACAAGAAATTCAGTGAAGGAAATATTTAGAAATGTACCACTTGAACTACAAAAATTAATTAGGAAATAATCTACCACTCTCATCTTAGACATCATGTGACAAATATATTCCCCCATATATTAATAGCTATCATGAATTGTATTCTGATTCTCTGTTTTTCTAAGTTCAAAATATTGGAATAACCTTTCATATTGTGCTCTAGTACTAGGTGCTCAATAAACACACTACTTAAGACTTTTTGTGTAAGAACATTATCTAAAAATTGTAATCAGCAGGATACATTTCTAATTTCAGAGTTTCCCCATTTCTTCCACACAGTCATTCTTCACCACATCTTTGAGTACTTTTTCAGCATCCTAACTGTCTGAAGTTATTAAAGATGTTTATTTTTTCTTTTTTCTTTTTTTCTTTCTTTTTTGAGCCACAAACTTCCTTTTAGCACACATTGTAATAAAAACTGACTAAAGAGCTCAAAAGAGTTAACATTGCTGGGAAAATGTTCCAAAAACTTTCTTGTTATACTTCTATCCTCTGATAATTAACATAATTTAGCCTCAAACTTACAATATAAACTGCTAAAATTGAATAAAAATCACAAATTATATCAATATCAATTCTAAAATGAATTCTTAATTTGACTTACTATTAAATCTCATCCTTCCTCTTGTTATTAATATTGTATATAATATACATTACATGCATTTCACATAAGAAGAATCATTAAATTCGTGAGTTTCAAATGTTAATTCATTTAAAACCTATAAACCACAAAAAAAATTATTTACAAGCCCAAGATTTTATAATTTGTTCACAAGTAGCACTTTCTTATATAATGTTCATTCTACATAAGGTATGGAAATCTAATTATTCCTCTGAACCCTCTCTAGTTCATGTGTCCAGATCATATGCTATACCATATTAGTTCTTAAATGTAGAACTTTCTTCACTGTTGTATAGTTGGTCAAGAGTTCTAGTAGATAGATGCATTACTTTTCAAATCCAGATTTTATATAGAAAGTTTGCATAACATATTAAATTTAAGCCAGTCTTTCAGAATTTTGAAAGATTTAAAGACCCAGCAACCTGTATAAAAATAGGAATAGATAAAATGCAAAAACTACTTTAGGAAGGTAATTATTTATTCTAGTGTGAAAATTACCCAAAGAATTGCATATCAAGCACAGAAGGTTGTGGAAATAAAACAGTTTTCTGGGCCACATGATAACTATTAGCATGCTATTATCGAGAATACTTCATTACTTACTCAGTTAATTTTACTCATTGTCCTTTCTGCTGATAACTGAAGTCCTTTATGAAAGGGCCTAATTTATTCAAGATGGCTCTGGTCCTGCAATGGAGATATTCACTGCCCAATATCACCGTTCACTGGAGACTTGAGGGCAGTCTTATCATTCTGTATCATTTGCATTCGGGATTAAGTAGATGAATGCTTGAAAATGGCTGGAGCTTTGGCCACCAATGATATAACACAGAGTAACACCCATGGGAAGAGAAAGGCTAGAAGTATATTATCAATGCAAATGAACCCTGTGACAAAAGACCCAAAAAAGCTTTGCTATGGGGAAATATTCCTTATCAGATATCTGGGTATCCATCATATACAAAGTGGTGAATATATATATTCTGTATATTTAGTCTCTCTCTCTCTATAGATATATATATAGAGAGAGACTAAATATACATATATAGAGAGAAAGACTAAATATATATATATATATATATATATATATATATATATTTACAGGTTATATATAAATGTATATAGGTTATACATTTATAATAATTTATAATAATAACTATATAGGTTATGTATTTTAGTTGAAATTGAATTAAATCAATTGAAGAAAATGTTTTATACAAACTATCAAGTTTAAAAATATTATAATATTATAATCAGGAAATCACCAGTGATTGCCAGGGTAATCTTCACATTTATGATAGCAAGCCCATTCCAGCTTTTCCCAAGCATAATTTTATGGACTGCTGCTTTTCTGGCCTCTTACGGGGCCTCCTTTCCTTCATTTACTTGATTCTCATTTACCTTCAGCTTTTCCTTTTCTCAAATAAATTGTAAAACATCAAAACCTACTAAGCCAGAAGAAAAGCCCTTTAGCAAATAATATATGCTCACTTTTATAAAACTAGAATACGCATAAAAGGAAAAAACTGAAGACAAAAAAAAATTGAGGAGTGCATATACATTCACACACACACACACACACACACACACACACACTCACACATGCACACACACACACATACTCACACAGGAAGAGGGATGTATATATACAGACCCGTATTTGTACATCTCTGGCTTAATGTCTCATAAACTGCTGTCATAAGGTTATCTAATGATGTGTATCCTGATACACACACATACACACATACCTGCATTCCTGTGTGTGTGTGTGAATATAACTTGTACATAGGAGAGTTAGGAACAGGTGCTGAAAACACAATTTCTTTTTAAACGTTTTCTCTGTAACCCTCACAAACACGCAAATGTCCATCACTGAATCTGCAGAGCCGTTTTTGTTCCTCTGCATTCAGTGAGCTCTGGCTCTATTCTCTCTGATAGATAATAAGGGAATCTGGACAATTCATCCTAGGACATGAGGCAGGGAACTGTTCTTCAGGTCCCAAATCTGCACACCGCGATTGCTTCACATCCCAGCACTCTGGGCCTTGTGTTAAGTCCTTTTTCCTGGTTTGCTCCTCTGTACTGAAACAGAACTGTTTCATGAGTTTGTCATCACCTTCATCTTTGAGACTGAGTGGTACCTGGGGGAAAAAAAATAGCCACCTCCTTAGCCACTGGTTTTGTTGCTGCACATGTCATGTTCCAGTGTCAAAGGTTCCTCCTGGCTGGGCAGCCCAGGACTGCCATCCGAGCGTTTTATACCTGGTGTGTGAGAGAATCATGAACTCTTTCTAGGACCATTGTCATCTCTACTTTTTTTTTTTTTTTTTTTTTTTTTTTTTTTGCTTCTGTCCTCAAAAAACATAGTATTGCATCGACAGAGAACATGATCTAAAACCTCTGTTGAGGTTGGTCATTTCAGTCAGGGAGGTAGAACCTTTTCCCTCAGTTCACATTTTTAATATTATGGCATCAAATATGCCATCAGGTAATATTTAGTTCATGTAATTGAGACCTTGCAAATTAGTAGAGTAAGTTAAATATTGGTGCTGCTTAGAAAACAGACACTGTGAAAGGAACATCACCAGTGTCTAAATGAGAACTATGAAAAAATATTATTTCTCTGACTTTGAGTATCACATAGTTTGGAAAGTTGAGCAGCAGTTGAATGATGCTGGTTTCCTGATAATATCAATTCTACTTTGTATTTTTATTGTTAATTTTAGAGTACAACTGAAGACCTCAACTTGGAAAGTAACTCAGCCATAGCCTTAGGGAGCTGTGTGGTGACATGAGACCATGGGCAGATTACTAGATGAATTAATAAGAGTCAAGCATTCTCAGGGAACTCTGGAACTACTTTGTGCATTGATTAATTCTTACTCTTTATTTGCACTCCACTGTGTGCTAAGTAGTCCTTTTGGAATAGGTTCTTCTAGGGTCTTCCTGCCCTCCAGGTCTTTATCCCTTCCTTCTTCTGGCCAAAGTCTTGCTACATATGCTTACCAAAATCATCCTTCTGTTGTAATCTTAGCTCTTATTCCCAGGTCAGAATAGTCCCCAGAAGTTTACAGAAGTTTGGCTTATTATAACAATGAGATGATTCTTCATAATCTGCTCGTTATTAATCTTTCTAGCATTATCTCTAACATTCTTTTATGAAATACTGTGGTCACCCTGGGAAATACATCATGCCTTGAATATTCCCTGCAGTTTCCAACACTCATGGGAAATGGGAAGGAATGTGGGTGTTTTGGTTGTAGTGTTCATTTGTTTGTTAAATGTTCCCATTCTCTGCTCACCCTCCAATGTCCTATTTTTTTCCAATGTCCTATTTTTAAGCTACAACTTGATTTCTTCATCCTGAAGTAATCATTTTTTTCAATTTTACTATAGCACCTTGGATACAACAAATTTGAATCTTACATTGTTATTGGATTTGTTTTTGGTTAGTTGGAGTGCTTTGAAAACATTAAAAGCAAATATTATGCATGTTCTTATTTGAATCTTCAGAGTCTTACAATATGCATTGACTTTTATGTGAAAGTTGTTTTCCTTATAATAATTTAATTTATCCTATCCCATTTTCAGATAATGAAGATATGTTTTTTGAGATTGTGTATTAAAGATTTATCTTTATATTGCCATTTTTGTAAAGTAGGTTGATCACAGGCTAAAAATAAGTGTATCTCAAGATAAAAAATGGCGAATTCTCAGTGGTAAAATATAATAAAATATATGAAGTGGTTCAAAGTTTTTTAAGTGTACAAAACCTCCTAGTCTACTGAAGTCATATTACAGCATTCATTTTAAGTAATGTAATTTACTTAAGTGTAAATATAGTTGGCAATTGTTTTCTTCATTGTTTTAAAAATAGGCTTCAAATATCAGTTGGCTTTTTATTTCTAGCTCACTATTTTATTTTCAACTTTCTCTGGGTGTCAGGATGTCTATCAGCTTGCTTGTTATAATCCACCACATGACTAACTTGCCTTATCTAATACACAGTCTGCATATGGTGATGATATTTGTGGGAAATGCACTGAAAGAAATTCAGCTTCACCCTCCCACCCTTATGCTACAGAGCTCTTCAAATAACATGATAGCCAGAGCTGAAGAACAATACAGCAGATGCTCACCCTCAGAAACCAACAAAGAAAAAAGAGATGCCAAATTACTCTCACTGTTACAATCTCAATGTATGTTTGAAATACTCATGCTCATTAATAATTCCACTGGAGGAAATTGGTCAAATGAACAAGCAGGGAATTTTTCATTTTAGGCAAAAAACCATGTATTCTGTAGTCCGAGGCTTCAGGTCACCAATGTGATAGTAATGTAGTGTAAAAGATGTAGGCAAACAGAATAGAGGCCAAATCCAAGGAAACCAGTATCTCGGAAAATGAGGCTAAAAATTAATATGTGTGTTGGAAAGTACAAATGGAAGTACTATGAACCAGTGCACATATTCTTATTCACAAATATGGAATAAACTATTCAGGGTGAGAAATGTATTTTGAAATATCACTTCATTCATTCTGTAATTAGTTCATTTATTCAACAAACTTCTATTATGATATTCTAGGCATCATGACAGGTGCTGGCATAACTTAGGCAAAAGAGATGATTCTCTGCCACTTTGAACCTCACAGTTTACTGTAAAAGATGTGAAATATCAACTTGAAAAAAAAGGAATTTTGTGTAAAACAGAAATATTGGATATCTTTGCATAAAGATGAGGAAGATAGGACAAATTAGAAGATAAGAAGTATGAGGAAATTCTCTCTTGAATGATGAACTTGCACTTGCCACATAGATAAAGGAAAGGTGGATATTTTAGACAAAAAAAGCACTGCAAATTCTTGAATTTATCATCCGTTTCCTGTGACATAAGTGTATATCCAATTTGTTCATATGTACAAAAGTGGGGTATATTTATAGTACCACCTTTCACATGTCTATTTGAAATGTTCACTTGTATTGAACAATTTATATATTTAGGGTCTCTGAGCTATTTGCTCCTGGTTCTATCTACTAATCATTAGTGCCAGGCAGAGCTCAGAGTTGGCAAGTTGTGTTTCAGCAACTTCCTTGCCAAATGGCCTTCATTTCAAAGTAACATTCTGTTAGAAAAAATCAAACTATTGATACAAGCAAAAAAGTGGGTAATCTCAAAATGTTATCCTGAATGAAAGATGTGAGACTCACGGGTCACATACTTTGTGATTTTGTTTATGATACTCTGGGAAAAAAGAAAGAAAGAAAACAAATGTAACTGTAGGACAGATAAATGATTGCCAGGGTTTGGGGCAGACTTGATCTAAAAGAGGAACACAAAAAGATTTTGGAGGCAAGGAAAATGCCCTTTAGAAAGAATGGGGTGGTGCCAGGCACTATTGTGCATTTTCAAAACATACTATATTTGTTCCCCAAAAGCAAATTTACCTGACATAAATACAAAATATTTGGAAAAAAAACTAAATAAACCGTATTTGTTGATGTACATTTACACATTGGAAAACCTTGCTCAACCTGTTAGGAGTTTAAATTTTCCTGCTAGAATGTTAGCAGCAGAATATAAAGTATCATGAAGGGAGGAAGGAGAGAAAGAACCAAACCAAAGAGGGGAAGGTGGAAAAAGAAGATGCAGAAAAAGGATGGAGAAAAGAGGGGACAGGGCAGGAGAGCAGAGAAGAGGAGAGAGCCCTGAAATATTTCTGTAAAATGCCAAATAAGATCTACAACAGAACAATCGATGCTGTAATTTAAAAACAGCTCTGTTAATTTTTCTTTAAATTTTCATTTTTTTTCTTGATTTAAGAAATTCCTTCTATAGTTCCTGATGGAATATTCCACCCAGAGTCTCCTTAATGCCTTCTGTAAAATTGCTGTAGCTGACAAGAATTGTTTCTCTGAAGGTCTCTTCTCTTTACTTTGTTTGGCTCATCTGATGACGACTTGGCAAAGTACAAACATCTAGTGTCCTTGTCCCAATTCAGCATCATTCCTTCTGAATGTCCATCCTAGTGTCTGAAGGTCCCAGAGGTCTTCTTTAAGGCTGCGGCACAATCCATTGTCTTCTTCTGCCCAGCATTGAGTCCCCTTTTCTATTCCTTCTGAAGGTAGTGAGCACAGGAACATTCCTCCTGAAGATTTCTACTCCCATTAATCTCATCTCTATCTCTGACTACTTTCCTGCTAATCCAATCCATGAAAATTCCCAAGGCAAGAAAACTAAAGCCAATTTCATTAAAATAAACTGAATGATTAAAAGTTTAAAGCTACTCCAAAAACAATGGAAAAGCAAGGTTTGAGGATGTCTGAAACTTTAATTACAAAGTCATTCTTTTTTTTTTTTTTGTAAATAGATCCCTTTATAAAAATATTTAAAACCATTAGCTTCATCTAGTTCTCAAAAGTTTGCTTAGTTCTCAGAAGTTGTTTTCAGTTATTATATAAAAGACTTAATTATCTTCAATAGCATTTATGACTTCATTATAATTTTCCTCTGCAAAGTAATTTTTAAAAGCAAATTACTAGAGAATCCCTTTTAGTGGGTTACAGCCTAAAATTATTTCCTGAGGATACTCCAAGTCAATGAATATGATTTCTGCCGTACCTACTAAAGGATTATTGAAAACCTGCTCAATTTGTAATTTTAATTGCTATTAACAGTACATAAAAATATTGAAATTGAAAAAAATCTTAATAGTTGATTTAATAAAATTTCCAACTGCTATTTTTTTCTGCCTAGAAGGAGAAAAATAATGCACTTAATATTGAGACAGGGGTTTATTATTATTGCAATATGAATACTTATATTTAAAATTTTCAGTCTTAAAATATGCATTGTTTAAACAGGTAAGATAGAATGAAATGTGTGCTCCTTCTGAGCATGAAGAAGAACTCAAATAGTGAAGCGACATTTGTATGAAGATTAGGTATCTGGAATCATGAGTTGGGGTGTGTCAGAAAAATAAGGAAGGAAACTTCAACAAATTACTTGGGCAGAAAGGAAACAAATTCATAGGGAGAGGTGGTAACATGTTGTCAGGAGATCGCCTGAGGCAAAATAGGAGAAAATCACAAAGAAGAGACACGAAGCATGGAAGGGAAGCTAAATGCAGAGGAGACGCAAAAGCAAAAGCTTAATAGTTATTCTGAGTGGGACATGTTGACAGCATGCCAAAAGAATTAGGATCTCATCAGTCTGGAGGCCCCAGGACTGTGGGGAAGAGGCAGAATCAGATAAACGGAGTCTATAAAAAAGGCAAGGGAACAAACTCATTTTGAAGGGAATATTATGTTCCTGCCAAAATCCCTTGACTCAAAAAAGGAAAGACAGATGATCCCTTTTAGCACATGACAGTTGGGTCATAATCTCTGTTTTATTCACAGATAAGATGACACGATTTTCAAGTCAACTCTTAGAAGATCCAGGACACCAGCTATCCATCAAGGAGAAGGCTGACCCTTCACTAGAGGAATCATCTTGGGGCAGTAATTAAGTATTTCCTTGGAATTCAGAAGGACTATAAGATTAATAAAATAATCCTACATGCAGAATATTATTTGTGCTATGTATGATTTAAACAGTTTGTCTCAGCATTTGAATTAATGACTTCTTCAGTTTCCAGAAATGACATGCTCTCTGAACTGACTGGCATTTAACTGACCTTACCTAAGGTAGTGACTCTTACTACCTTGCTCATGTCCATGGTCTACCTATTATTCATGGATAAATCAACACAGCTTCCACCAATTCGTTTTATGCTCACCCACAGGTTACATTTGTTCTCCAGTTTGTTTATGAGAATAGCACCTTTGATTGCAATTATACCATATTGCATAATTGTATTCCTATAAACATACACTGAGCTGATGAATGAAATAGAAAATAAAATGGAGTGGTTTTATTTAAAAATGCCTGTCTGCTATGATAGTGTCCTATGAGAATAATTTGTACGTGGGTCCATTAAAATGGAGTTGACACAGTATTATCATTATTATTGCTTTCACAGTTAATAAGAAAAAAAAATAAAACATTTAGTGGAATTGTTGTATCTAGTATAAAATGCATGGGGGGTCTATAAACTTCCTGAATTTGGGTAGGATATTCTACTTCTCTGAATCTCTGTTCTCATAATCGTTCATGAAAATTATATTTTCTAGAATTTTTTTTAATATTTTATTTTTTTTTTTTTTTTAGTTCTCGGCGGACACAACATCTTTGTTGGTATGTGGTGCTAAGGATCGAACCCGGGCCGCATGCATGCCAGGCAAGCGCGCTACCACTTGAGCCACATCCCCAGCCCCTATATTTTCTAAACACAAATAGAATTCAATTTCCATTTACACAAGCTCTTCTTATACTATTCCTTGACCACAAAGCAATAGTTCAATGTTGTCCCCACTGATCCTTACTAAGCTTTCATGACTTCCACAAATACACAGACTGGCACATGTGCTGATGTGTGATTTCTCAATTGAATCATAAAGGCCTCTGCCTAGGTTTGGGGGGACTCTTGCTCTTGAAACCCAGATGAACACTGTAATGAAAACAGCATCATCCCTGGTGAAAAAATCCAGAAAGTTCCATGTGAAAGGAAGATGAGCACTTTGTCTTCAGCCCTAGTTGGATACTAAGCCAATAACCAGAACCAGCCTGACAAACCCTTAAAATTTAATCATCATCAAGCAGCTGCGTTGATGATGTGGTGAGTATATTTGACCTTTTATACCTATTCTCACTTGACTTTCAGTTCCATAGAAAATACACATGATAATTTTTACTTGCCTCTAAGTTTCAAAGTTTCAGTTTAGTTTTTTTTAATAAAACTAAACTGAAGCCAAGAAAATAATCTTAGTAAGGTTATCCTAAGATTGACTACAATAAAACCATAAAAGTTCAGTTTGTAGCCCAGTGCCAAGTATAATGAGTATAGCTGGAATATTTCATAACTATTGTTGTTATAAGACAAGCACAGAACTTTATTCAGTGGTGGATACATTCATCTAGATCTTGATTGATTTTACTAAATGGATTAAAGTTATTTATATTTAACAATATTATAGGAAAAAATTATCTCAAGGAGCAGCATTATTTTGATAGCAAAATTTGACAAAGACTTTAAGAAAATTGCTTGCACTCTTTCAGTATGTAATGGCGGGTTATCAAGGACTGGAAAACTTCACCTATAAATAGACCACATATAATTAAGACAAAATGGAAAAGAATTGATGTTCACTTAGTTATCAGAGTTGCTAGGAAATGACAGCATACAATTTAATTTATTACTAGCATAAGAAATATTCCAAAGAGTTAATCATAACATTTTCTGTTCTCTCAACAGGACTTGTTAATAGTGTTATAAAAATCAAAAGAACATAATTAAGTATGTGAGAAATTATCATGTAAATTCAATTATGTGTTTTGCACATACCTGTCAACCTATGTTTTGGTATATTTGAAGTGGGACTTTGGGATACAAAATCTTTTCACATTTTTTGCTTTAAAAATTAATATTCAATTTACTGAAATGAATTTAAATTTTACATTTGAAGGTATTATGGTTTGGATCAGGATTGTGCCCCCAGAGTTCATATCGTCAAAGCTGAGTCTCTACTGTTCTAGTGTTCAGAAGTGGACCTCTTGAGGATTGTTTGTTTCATGAGGGCTCTGATCTCATCAGTGGATTAATCCATTGATAACGGTTTTGCTCTGCCACACCTTCAGCCATGATGTTCTGCCTTGCCTCAAATCCAAACCAATGGAGCCTGCAGATCATAGACTGAAGCCTCTGAGCAATGAGCCAAAGTAAATCTTTCCTCTTCTAAGTTGTTTTTTCCAGTCTGTGGTCACAGTAGTAAAATGCTGTCTAACACACAGGTATTCTGAAGGCTGGAGAAGACTGAGATGCTGATAGCAAGGCTCTGTTAAATTCCAGAGGCCTCAGAACCAGGGAAAGTGATGGATGGTGTAACTCCAAGTCTATTGCTGAAAAACAGAGAATCCAGGGGGTCACAGGTGTGTGCCACAGTGCCCAGCTAATGCATGGATTTAATAATAATTTCAGGAAAAATATACTGTTGGGCTACTTTCTCTGAATCTTTATCTCATTTATACAATACTAAATGGTATTGAAAAAATTATTGACCTTTGCTAGCCATCTTTTAAATAAGTGAAATACTCAAAACAAGTAATCATAATTATCTTTAAAAACATCTAATTTGAAAGTGTTTATTATACTGGGAAGTTAAATTAAGCAGGTTTATATATATATATATATATATATATATATATATATATATATATATATATATATATATGTGTGTGTGTGTCAGTTCACCTATAATGGGACCTCCACATTCCTAAAAATCACAGCACTATGTAAAATCACACAGTAAAAAACAGAACTTCTTGTAAATGTGGAGTTAGGCCATAGTATTAAAAACCTTTTCAATCACACACACACACACACACACACACGCACGCACACACATAAATAAAAGAAACTGTTAAGATATTAGTACAATTTGACTCTTGTTAAATGAAATAATCATACAATAAATGTCACACTTTGCCATGAAAAAAAATATAAGTTGATTTTTAGAACTGGAAGTGGAAATTGTAGGATTTCAGTTTAGGAGTTGTGCTTATGGGCACCTATGAACTGATGGAAGGAGGATTAGATTATAGTAAGGGATGTATTGATGCATTCAAATGTAAAGAACATTCAAAAAGCTGTTGGCACCAACCTGACTTAGATATTTGGAAAACCCAATGCAAGAGTTTAAACACAATTGTAGCTAGAGAAAATGAAAAGCTACCAACACAGTTATCCAATGATTTTATTTGAGATTTAGAAGACTCTGAGTTATTCATTCAGAAGATGACTGGTGTTGAGAGTCACCATGGTAGGAAGTCCTATATAGTCCTAACTGAGGAATAGCACATGACAAAGGTGGATCATAGAATATTTACTGAAATGAATATCATAATTGGAGTGGTGATAAAAGAGAAGGGATTTAAATCATTAAAGGAAATATATTAGAAGAAGTTTCATGGATGGTTTGATGCAGTATAGGGAGGGAAAACTGAGGTCAACATAAGGCAGAGTTTTTCTGACAATTGAGTTGTAAATAAACTAAAAGCAAACACAGTGGGACCCATTTCTTGGCATTGAGGAGATGCAGGATGTCATTTCTTTCCTTTTTTAAATTTTTCCTTATGGGTTATCCATATGGAGACATCAAATGCACAATAGAATACACAAGTTTGAATCAGGAGGGTGTGCTGTGACAGAAGTCAAAGACTGAGAATAGTGTGCCCTAAACTCAAGTCAAAGTTTGAGAATGTGCAGGGAAGGGCATAAATATCTCTATGAGCTTCCAAAGTCTCAATAAGAAAAATGACTTAAAAACTCATACTAGATTGGAAATACAGAAGTCATTTTTTAAGTTTTGCAAAAATAATTTAAATTGAATTGGTGGCACAGATCTTAAGATTGAATGTATACATTGAGTTGTTCAATAAGGCCAGGAAAAAAGGAATGTAAACAACTCTCTCAAGACTTGGATTGTAAAGTATGATGAGATATTGTACTTGGAGAAAGTTTTTGGTCTTTTTTTTTTTTATTGTGACTGCTCTTTTTGTTTGTTTCAAGCGTTGACCTGTGTCTCTTTACTTGCCAATCTAGATAATCTAGAGAAGTCCATAAGGAAAAATAATTGATTATTTTTTCCAATGATGTGCCAAAGGGAAAAGTCCCAAATTACAAATAGATGTGACAAAAATGTGTCCCTTCAGATGTGAGAGGATATACCTCCTTTGTTATATTTGGAGAAACAACAGAAGGGATAGATTTATACATAGTTCACAACCAGTAGAAGAAATCTAAAATAAAATGAAACTCTTGCAATTGCTTAATTTAATGGGAGAGTATATTGCTTAACATTAGGTGTGGCAGGGGATTTCAGCTGATTTAACTCTTTGGAAGGTTCATGTACAATCTTCATTATGCCTTACATATTTTCAGCATGAGTTCTACATCATGTTTTCTAGGTTGGTGAAGAATATTTTATTTCCATCTAGCTATAATGGAGTGTAGAAGCAGTGCATACCTTAAATAGCTGGGTTTTAATAGGCATTAAAAAGCATTAGAAACATTAATTTAAAATATGCAACATAGGGATGGATACATAATGAGTCAATATTGAAACTATCCAAATATGTGTTGCTTAAGAAAATAATTCCTTTATATTCTAATTAATGTAAACATTTTTCACTTCCACAATGTACAAATTTGAAGCCTATCAAAATTGTTAAAATTAAGTCTAAAAGGGTCTTTAATAAGTCAAAGAGCTCCTGTTCATGGTGTCTTGCAATAAATGCAAAGTCAAATAGTATCTGAAGGAAGCTATTAAAAAACAGTTTGTGAAACTGTCAAAAATATGTGACAGAGGGAAGAAAAATAAAATCCTTCAGCCTAAGTTGTTGTCATCTGTGGGTTATTGTAAGAGATACATGCATTTAGACACTTTCAATGAGTTATCAAGGGATCATACCCCAAAGTCATGTGTTGTTTGGGAATTCAGGCAGAGTGACCTGATGTACTAAATACGAATTCTGGTTTGGCTAATGAGCAGAAACTCGGGAAGAAAATTTGATCTGTCAGTTTCTGGGTTTTGAATAGTGTGCCCTAAACTCACGAATGCCAAGGTTCTTGCAATGCCAGGAGGCAGTTTAAGGGGATTCCATGCCACAGATACAGTCATAATTAATTTTATTTAGCCTAATTAAGTGTTCTAAATAAACATTGCCCCATTTACCTATTTCAGAATACAATAATTTAGATATTCTGTCTCCATGTGAGTGAATGTTTGCATGTATTCCAAAATGTACTTGTATTTTTTCCCCTTAAGGAATTTTCATCTTTAACCTCTGCTAAAGTTATGAACTCCAATAAACCAAGGTAGTTTCACAGTAAGAGAAAGAAGAGTAGAATTTTCATTCTATTTGAAGCTTATCAAAATTGTTAAAAATTGTACATTTAGCTCATTTTTGAGATTTGATTTACAATTTACCAAAAATCTTCAGCTAATTTACAATTAATAAATAAAGGGCACTTCAATAAATCCTGCAGAGAGTTACTAATAGGAATTAAATTTTTGTCAATATCTCTGCAGTACTAGTAATGCTAACATTTCAACGACTACTTTTAGATGCGTGATATACAGTTATAATCTACTACATAATGCACATTTTATGGAAATTCTAGAATACATAATATAGTAATCTTACCAAGTAAATAACCATTTATTTATTTAATCTTTCATTTTTTACAATTGATGTAATTTACTCTTTTTCTATTTAAAAACATTTATCCACAGAATATACTTCTGTATTTAAGAAAGCGAATGTTTCAAATGTCCATGTATTTATTCTACTATTCCCCTACTTTTGCTTCATTACACAAACCTCTCACCCTTTGCCATCAATCTTAATTATTCACATGGCTTCCTGCTTACACACCTTATTTCTCAGCTTCACTTGCAGCCAGGCATATCATTTGACTAAATTTTTGCTAGAGAAATGTAAGTAGAAGAAATCTCTTGGGTCACTTGCCCTGAACCTTCAGTGTCCTTTCTCCTTCTTGAGATCTGGAATTCTCATGTGGTAATGAGGACACCTTCAACCATGTCAACAAGGGCAACACTATTATGGAAAGTGGTGTGATAGGCTAAAGGATTCCTAGTTTTATTATCTTCATGACCTAATAAAGCTATAGGTTCACTTTTTTGAACTGTCACATGAATAAAACAATGTGTAATTTCAGATTCTTTATCAAGACAATGTAAGCTATACTACAAACAATGCATTTGTTCTCAAGAAAAATAGTAAATAACAGATCACCTCAAATAATTTACAAAAAATTTAATAGAAAGTATCATGAACAAATTAGACCACTTGGAAGACAGACCTCAGGCAATGATGACAAAATATATAATCAAAATAAAAAATAGAGTTGACTATGGAGAGAAGACATTGCGAAACCAAAAAAAAAAAAAAAACACTTCCAAGAAGTATGACATAATATGAAAAGACCAAATTTAATATTTATCTGGATACATGAAGGCACAGAGAAAAAAAAAACCCAAAGGAATGCACAACCTTTTCAATGACAACTATCAGAAAATTTCCCAAGCCTAAAGAATAAAATGAAAAATGAAACACAAGAGTTTCAGAGGACCCCAAATATGCAAAATTACTGCAGACCCACAACAAAACACATTATAATCAAAATTTCTAGCATATAGAATAAGGATAGAATTTTAAAGGCTTTAAGAGAAAAATATTAGATTGCATACAGAGGGAAACAAATACGGATCTCAGCTGATTTCTCAGCCCTGACCTTCAAAGCTAGAAGCTCCTAGAATAATGTATACCACTCTGAATCAAATGCATTCCTATAAATCAGTGATGAATCCAGTGAAAGAGAAATTAGAAAAACTATCACATTCACAACAACTTCAAAAATATATATATATTTGGGAATCAATTTAACAAAAGATGTAAAAGAACTCTACAATGAAATCCACAGAACAGTAAAGAAAGAAATTGAAGAAGACCTTAGAAGATGGATAGTTCTTCCGTGCTCTTGGATAGTCAGAATTAACATTGTCAAAATGGCCACATCACCAAAATCACTATATAGATTTAATGCAGCTCCTATTAAAATCCCAATTACATTATTCATAGAACTAGAAAAAAAAACAATCATGTAATGCATTTGGAAAAATAAGAGACCCAGAATAGACAAAGCGATCTTTCCCAAGAAAAGTGAAGTAAAAGGCATTATATTACCAAACCTTAAATTATACTTCAGAGTCATAGTAACAAAATGGCACTATATTGATACCAAAACAGATACATAGACCAATGGTAAAGAATGCAAGACACAGAGACAAACCCACGTATATACTACAAGGCCAGTGTAATTCTACATCATGTACAACTAGAAGAATGAGAAGTTATATTCTATGTATAATGTGTCAAAGTGCATTCTACTGTCATACATAACTAATTAGAACAAACAAAATATAAATAAAAGGAAAAAAAAATTAAACAAAAAAATATGTCCAATACAGTGCCTTGTCCTTCATCTAAAAAAATCCCCCCAAAAGAGCTTTTGGTGACATTTTAAAAGACGAGAGTTTACCTGTGTGTATGCAAATATGAAGCCCCTCTCCGGAGTCTGAGTCTCCAGCTATGCCTGTCTTCATGTTCTCCTCTGCCTTTGGGGTCTTGTGTACCTGTTTTGTTGGTATCCTCTCCTTCCTTCCTACCTTCACAGTGGTACTTCCTGTTGGCTTTTTTGCTTAAAGTATTATAACGTCTTGGTGTGTGTTTAGGGACAGAAAAAGTGTTTTCAGTTTTAGAGCAATACACTGTATTGAAAGTCTTTGGATATTTGTCATGTGGATAGTGTTATGAAGAAGAACAAAAGGTATTCTCTGATGATTAGATCAAAAAACATATTTGAGTGAAGACCAGGAAATCTGGGTGAAATGATGCAAGAGGCATCAAAAATCATTTCCCATGGGTGCAGGTTTGAGGAATGGAAATTTCAGACAGGAGGGTTTGCCCCTGGAGGGAACTCTGTTCTTGGACCTGAAATCCCTGCATAGGAACTGTTTGTCACATTTTCGGTCTTTCCCAGCACTGAATGTTTCATGGGAGGATGGTTTTGCTTATCAAGTTCCTCCTTTTCTGTATAGAGAAAACACTGGCACTTAAAAATTGAATCTGTCTAATGCTCCATGAATACCCACATCCTCATTTCCTGTCTCTCAGATTGCAATGTAAAGTCTCACCATCAGCTTTGCCACATGGCCATCATCTATTGATGATTTTTTTTTGCCTTTCCAACTGTTATGTCTAAATTATATAATAGATCAATGAATCTACTAGATTCCATTTAAAAAGTGCCTTTCAAATTACTGACAAGGCGACTAAGGAGGGGTTACTCTTATTAAATTTGGCACTTTATTTCCTTACTAGCTGGTTTTATGTCTTATTTTAGCAGAAGCCACATGTTTTTGTTTAGTATTGAACGCTCAATAGGATGCCTAACATGTAGTTAGTTTGTAAAGCATTTTTGAATTATTTATCAAGGTCATTAAGGTCGTGCTCAACCCTACATCTTATTATTGATCTAGGTCTTAGGTATATAGCCATCTAGGTAAAAATTTTTCATTATGTTAAAAATCATAGTAAAAGAGTCTACAAATAGGCATGTGAGTTTCCCTCTGAGGGTGCAGATCCACAATTGAGGATCTGTTTTTTAGTAAATAATTTTATAAACATTTAGATATTGAAAGTCATCTCTGAGTTCCAGTTTGGGCAGAGGTGTCTTAAGAAGAACAAAACCACTGAAGTTCAAGGCTGGTCCAGGGGAAGAGGAAATAAATGAAGACTGAGGGGACGTCTCTTAGAAGAAGGACAGAACTTCAGGAGGGATATTCTATTTAGAGTTCATCATAAATCATAACCAATCTTAAGACTGGAAGTCTAAGTTACATTCTGTATAGTAATACCATTATATTGCTCCAAATTCTGCTATCATATCATTCTTTTATGATTTGTGTTCTAGGTAAGCAAAGGAACTCTTAAGCACACAAAAACCACATCCCTATTGTATCATCAAATCCCTATATCTTATATAATTTAAATTTAAAATATATCTTCTTCATTGATTTTTAATATAATTACTTTATCTAAATCAGAAAAAAAAGACAAATTACTATTTGGAAAATAGATTACACATGTATTAAATATAAATCATAACATTTTTTAGGAAAAAAACCCTAACTTTGTTTAAAGTGGCCTTTTAGCATTTGTTCATATTAAATGCAGAATAGTCTATGTCAGTTAATAGGGAAAAAAAACTATATTATCAATTGATTTTTTCAGAGAAACATTTTGTCTTTTATAAAATGGTTTGGATAAATTGCAAACTTTCTTTTACTAGTAGTTTATTATGGATCTGCTTATTATAAATATGTATAGATTTTAATAAATGTCGTGGATTTAATGAAGGTTTATTTTGAATTTGTGTGATGACTGGTTAATAATATAGTAATTTCACAGAACTCTCCCATCATATTCTTACTTTAGATATTACTCTTTAAGCTTAAATACTCTTTTAGAAACCAATCGCACATATAAGCCTTACTTAATAAATCCTCTGTATGTTATGATAAAGACAATGTCTCCTTTTATTAACCACATAAAACTGAATCAAGTAATTCCCCAAGATGTTTTAAAATCAATTATGGCCATATCCATATACCTCATTACCTACACACACAACTGCTGCGTAAACAGGTCCTCCTAGAAACAGAGAATCAGAGAAAAGGAATATCAAGTAATGTAATGGGAGAAGAGGAAGAAAATCGACAAACCCTATCCCTGAACTAATTAAAAGTTATGGGAGAGAAAAAAACTATGCAGAGAAAAAGAGAGTGAGGCTATATATAGCTTCACAATTGGCCACTTACCCGCCTCTGCCGCATATGTAATGATTAATTCTGATTGAAGAACAAAGACTACTGGTTTGATGTGCTTAACTTGCTGAATTCCTAAGAGGAAAATGAACTGACAACTAATAAGAGACTGATGATTTTAATTTTGAATAATTTGCAGTGTAACTAACTTAACAGTGGCAAAACAATTAAAAATGTATTTCTTTTTTGTTTTCATATTAAGTTGGAAAAAATAAAGTATTTTATTGTCATCACTGCTTTGTAAATATAGAATATGTTAATTTCTCAAATTAATCTTAACACAGTCATCCTTAATCTACTAATTGGCCTTGACTCTAATAAGCATGTTTCCTGGCCCTTTTAAAAGTCTAATACATTTCCACAGTGTAAATATATTTATTTCCTTCATATTTTAAGATTCTGGAATCATGATGTGATTTGAAATGAAAATCAAAAGAAACTCTGTAGCGTCTCGGCAGGAGAGCACATTTGATTTCAGATCTCGCATTTGTGCACATGACCAAACTTAGAGGTTTTTAAAGAGCCCGGCTTCCTTCATTGTCAATTTTGCTGAGTTATTTTATAGATGGCACAACAAGCAGTTTGATCAAAGCCGGGAGCCACCTTTTAACTTCAAATGTCTTCAAATGTTCTGTAATTCCTTCCTCATTTGGTCTTGAGGTCTCTCTCTGGATTGTGGCTACAACATCAGCCCTGCCCTAATTGTCACAGTCTTGTGCAATGAGCCTTTTGCAGAACACATTTATCAAAGGAATGGCCTAATATCTAAATATCTGGCCCATGACCAAGCCTCTCTGTCCCTCTCTCTGGGAACTTGTTTGGCATTGGCCAATGCCCTTGTGGTTCTGTCTGACCAGTGTCCAGTTTACTCCTGCCAATGGAAGCTCTCTCTAGGAAAGCCCTGACAGGAAGAAGTTGGCTCCAGGTGCATCACACAGGTGAGATACAGAGGAGGCAGCACAAGAATACACAGGAGCTAACAGAAGTGGTTTTTTCCTCATAGACCCACAACAGAAGAGGGTGCTGACAAGGACGAGTTAAGGATGAGGCACTCAGTGTGTACAGAGCCAGAAAGAGAAGGGCTAAGACATGAATGAGGTTCTAGGTACCACCCAAATCGATTTCCTTCAGGGAATTCTTATTGTCATATTCCAGCATGCGATATGAGTTCTAAGAAGTCACACAGTGACTGACAGGTCACTGCAGGATCTCTGGGTAGATCGGGCAGAGTGTGGAGTCAGTGGAATGAGTCAAGTAAAGTTTGTGACTGTATGACCAGAGGCAGTGGCTACCTGAATTGTCTGTAGAAGGCAGATACACAAATTAACTGCATTGAGAAGTTGGGGGAGGTAGAGAACAGAAAACTGAGTAAACCAAGCCTCTGGTATGAGAAAGTTAAACCTATACGAAAACAGGCACCAAGATGATGTAAAATTATAGAAATTCAATATAAAACCAAAATAGAGCGAAATTCATTATTGGACAGAAAATTTCTTGACATGTGTTGGACAATGTCAGTAAATGTATTGGAAGTACCCAAAGTACTTTGATTATCCTACAGAATTTTCAAGGCCAAAAGAATAGTGGATTGCATAAGGCCACCCATCACAGTGCAAGATTAACAAGGGAATGCATTTAACTTCTAACAAACACTTAGTTAAGAGGAGAAAATGAAACCCGAATACCCAAATTAGATGGCAAACTCTAATGTAAAATATCTGGAATAGACAGCCAAAATGCCATATTTTTTGTTCCAAGAGACAGAAATCATGATTAAATCAGAATCCTTAGATATTTGGCAAGCTGAAGTTAGAAGGATCCAGGGTACAGCTCAACCAGGTATGTAAAGCAATTGAGAGCTCTATCTCGGGTCTTATTTTTGCTTCTTTGTACAATTGATTAATTTTATTTTCAATTATTAATTATTATATTATACCACATTAATTATTATATTATATTGATTGATATGTTATTATATTATTAATAATTATTAATAATTGATTTTTATTATCTGATTCCTTTCAGCCTTCAATCTATTCAGAAGCAATCTGAACATGAATATCTTTTTACTGAGCAAAAGAGGCAGAGACTGAGTGCTCCAGCACTCTGTGGATTTTAAAATCCTTAGAGATGTCCTTGACACAACTTGAGACAAGTGTCCAACCATGGACCTACCCACTTAGATAAAGGGAAGACACAGTGAGTCTGACTGGTGTCAGACACCATCGGAAGACTGAGCCACTCGTGGCCATAGTTTGGGCTTGGGAATATGCTTGTCCTTCGGTAGAGCTTACTGGTGGAGGGGAGTGGTGTGACATAAGCTAAGATGAATGGGTAGGCAGCCCCACAGTTTAAAACTGTGTAATGCATCCTGTATTTACCACATGACTCAAAAATCACATGGCCAACCTGAAGAAACTCGTAGTCAGGATAAAGATTTTGTGATTATTGTGTCTATGAGTATTGTGGTTGACAGAAACCAATATGTCACCAGAACAACCCGAGTAGTTCCTGAGAGTTTAAAATGACCTAGAAAAGTTTCCAGATTCTGAATATGATAAATATTAGAATCAAAGTTGTAATGAGATACTAAGAGAACAGTGGCATAAAGTTTTATGGATAGATTAATGTTATTTATTGACTTCTAGAAGAAGATGGCATGGGGAGCCTATAATGAGACTCAACTTCATAAATGTGGCACCAACCATAAAACCAAATTTGTGAAATGAAGTTGTGCTACAAGACTATAGATTCTATGCTATAATAACAAGGAATTCAGAATTATACAAAAAAAAAAAAAAAACACTCCATCATGAAAACATTGTGGTCACTTGGCGGGTCACCCTGCTCCTCCAGGACAAGGGCATGACAATTCTTTCCAGATGTCAGGTCACAAGCAGCCTTGCCTTGAGGAAAGAAACTATTCCACCATATTTGCTTGACACGTAAAATTTGATAGTGCTGGTGAACTTCACCAAAAGAGAAACGGGAGGTCTTTTCAGAAAACTACATTCATGTCTGGAGATATAGCTTTGTGATAGTACTAGGCCCTGTGTACTAGTACTACACCAAACAAACAAACTAACAAACAATAAAAGTAAAATATAAATCAATAATAAAGTAATATCACTACAATACATTTATGGAAATAAAAATCAGAAGTATAGTTTGTGATAAGTTTACCTTTTATTCAGAATGTGACTTTTTCATATACTAGAGAAAGCTCTAAAATTACATAAAACAAAAAAAATGGAAATAAAAAACTAACTTTTCTAAAAAAATTATAAGTATAATAAAATTAGACCAAGAGAATTTGAACTTTTTACTAGAGAACTTATAAATAAAAACTATTGAAATATATGTCAAATGCCCAACAGCCTAAGTAGCACTAGACAGGGACTGATTTGGGAATAAACTCAGACAAACTTTGCTTCAAACCTTGGTCACGTTTGTTTTTCTATTGGCAAAAGAGCCTGTTATTTTTTTAGAAAGATTATCTCAAGTATCTTATGACTTCTCATTTCATTCAGAACAAGACTCCAAATTTTTAAAACTTCCTATAAGTTCTTAAACAATTTGCTCAATAGTTTCTGCTCTGACCTACATCTCCTATGTCTCTTCCCTTTCTGTTATCTCTTTTAGGCAATTCTTCCAAAAAGTCAAGCTTTTTACTCCCTCTGAGGTATTGCACTGCTTCTTCTTATTTCTAGAAACTCTATTCCTCAGATACCTATGTAGTTTGTTTTATCACTCCAGGTCCCTGTTCAAATATTAATGATTTCCCTTACCACCTACATGAACTTGCAATCACAAACTCCCACTGTACATTCCCTATGTTTTTTTTTTTTCCCCCATAACACTTAAATCTATATGACACTTTATGAACTTACTTGATTGTTCCTTTGGTGCCTGTGACTTCCTATTAGAATAAGATCTTTAAGTTGAGGGACATTTTTGCTTGTCTCTTTGTTTCTTTTTGTTCTGTTTCCTAGGGCCAAATTTCTAATAATTTAAAGAGTTCCTGATACACATCAGAACTATGTGGAGTTGATTTTAAAAAGAGCTGCAGTTTTGGAGGGGTACATCATATTCATTATATTGTAAATACTTTAAATTTTTCTAAATTAATGTATAAATGCAGTGCAGACCCAATCAAAATTTCAAAGTGGATTATTCATGGAAACCAACATACTAATTATAAAATTTATGTAAAATTTTAATGTGAAATTCTAGAAAGAAAAAAAAGAAACAGGGATGGGAAATTATCATATCAAATATCAAGACATATTGAAATATACAGTAATTTAAACAGTGTGATTTGGCAGAGCAAAAAAAGCAGATCAAAATGTAGAAGGAGGCTCATGGACATGTGGATATTTTGCTTTTTACAGATGTGGCAATTTAAAAAGGGACAGCAAAGAAAGACTTTTTTAAAAATGATGGTGTGAAAATAAAATCCAATCATAAAACATACATGCAAAATATTTCCAGATAGTTCCAACATACACAATTAAAGCAAGCTTTAAAATTATTATGAAAAACGTTAAGGAATATTAAAAAAACTTCTAGTGAAAAAATCTAAGTAAAAGAAAAAAGTCTATAACAAGAAAAGAAGTGTTGATGAAGTTCATTACATCATGATTAAACTTTTCTTCAAATGTTCTTTACTTTGAAGTACATTATAAAAAAGTTAGAAACCACATGACAGATTGAAAGAAAATATCTGCAGCATTTGTTAGAGACTATGTTGTCCTGTTTAAAATCACAATATATTTTCCTAGAAGCATGAATATAAACTAATTATATTTATTAGGAAAAATAGTCAAAAGGTTTAGAGAGGCAGTTAATGGAGTAGAAAATCCAAATGCTCAAAAAACATAAATAAATGTGTGACAATTTGATCAACTTTACTTGTACTTGGGAAAATGTTATATCAGCAAGAACAAAAAGGTTGCTAGTAGCAAGTGTTGACAAGATTTGTGGAGAAATCTTGTTTACAGCAAGTGGATGTGTAAATTAGAGCATCCGCTTTAGTGGGTGACATAGCTGTCCCTCTAAGCCATGAAAACTTAGACAAGGCATAAATAATCATCACTGAGGAAATAGATCCATAAATAGTAATATAACAAAATAGCATTTAAAGAGAGAAAACTTCATCTATATGCATTAATTACTTGCTATAATATGCACAATTTCTATTATATTTTAAACAGTTATCATGCAAAATGGAACTCTTCATTTTAGGAAGACATAACATTAAGGATTTTTTAAAATGAAACTTTTGTGTTTGCAAAAATTTACAAACCAAAGAAATAATAATTATCTGTGGGGTGAAAATTTATCCAATTTTAGTGTATTTTCTTGTGTATTTTTTATCCCCTAAATTTTTAAAGCCATTGAGTTTATGCATGAAAAATTATATATGTATGCTTAATATTAGCATTCAAATCAATGATGTATGGTGGGTTAATAATAAAAATATGTATCTTTATGTCTAATATAGGATTTCTCATTTTCTTCCAAAAGTATTATTAAGTTAATTAAATGCTTTACTTAGAATCCATGACATCATAAAAATAAATGAAATATGAATTTTTCCCTTCATAATTGCTAAAATGCAAGATGGGGCAGAATACATCGAGACATTTAAGGAAAGATGGAGTAATCATTTACAGATTAATATGTCTAAATATCCTGTCATTAGTGTGTATGTTATATACTGGCTTATGGGAGGTTTGATTTTTAAAGTCAACAAGTAGAACTAATGCATTATTTACATTGACTTCTGAAAAATTACTTCCTATGAGTAATATATTACAAAAACAGATATATTTTCTCACCATAAGCTCAAGCTCCATTTTTCTCTTCCAGAACAAATTTATTTCTTGTTTTTTCTTCCTATTCTCCTTCCTTCCTTCTTTCATTTCTCTCTCTCTCTCTCTCTCTCTCTCTCTCTCTCTCTCTCTCTCTCGACTGAGAGTTCGTTAAAAGAGAAAAAAGAAAACAAAACCACTTCTTCTTCCTGTAAGTTTACAATCATCCTCACTCTTCATTCTCAGAGAGACAGGAAATGAAGCTGACTAAACAAAACTTAAGTCAACTCTTTATCGCATGCTCCCTCTGGAGCATAAATTCACTGAGTAAAATAAACTAATTAAATTGCTATGTTTTCATTTTGTTAGATTTTTCTTTGGCATAGTGTTGACTTGTTCTCAGATCAAGTGCAGAAACATTCGCTAAAGCCAGATGCACTTGTGGTAAGCAAGTGTTGGAGCTCTAGATATTTAAAAGCACAGGAGGAGGCCCTGGTCACTGTCATCAAAAAGATTATCTTGTTGTCCAGCAGGCAGAATAACCAAAATGCCATGGGAAAAAAATGCTCAGTTCAAAAATGCTGGCTGTGGATTCCTTTTCTCTTTTTGAAAGAGCTCAAACTTCTTGCATTCCATTAGGAGGCAAAAATAGGAGTAAAAATGTGTTTTCACAATTACAAAATTAAAAATTCCCTCAGGAACAGGGGCTCTTATGTTTCCAGTCCTAGGTTCCTTTCAGAAGCAATTCTGCCTGAACATGGGGCACGACATGAAAATAGTGAGGTTCTCTACGGTAGCTTAGGAGGTGCCTGTAGGACAGAATATATTGGGTATTGTTAATACCCTAGAAATGAGCAACAAACAGACACTTGCAATTTCTCATATTGGATGCTAGGATTGTCTCCTCACAGTCTTATTGGAGTTATACCAAGCTCTTTCACATCCCACCCAGACCTTCCCTAGGGCAGAACTGTATATTCCACTTGCTACATTTCTAAGCACAGTTGGGAGCATTGTGTGGAACTTCTATAGTGCTGGTGAATGACATTGTACCTCTCCTGTTTCAAGGATACATGGCTCGGCTGGGTCCTGTGGTCACAAAAATGTCAACTTTCTGCATCCTCCTCAGGTGTGCTTATTCTCTATAGCAGTCTTGTTTTCTTTATGCAATTTATCACTATATGAAATTATCCTTTCAGTTAAACCATTTTCATGTTTATTGTCTCTCTTCCACCTTAAGAAGAATAAATGATTCCAGAGAACAGGTCAGTTTTAATCATTATTATATTCCCTGTGTCTAGAGCTGTGACCATCACTTAGAAGATACTAAGATATATCCTTGTTTCTTTTATTCAGTTGTTTTATTGCTCCCTGGGGATAATTTGAATTGATACTTGATATCAACATTAATGGAGAGGTCTGATGTAAATTATGACAACTTCTAAGAAATCAGTAAACTTGATTTCTTTGACTTTTAAGACAGGGTAAGCTTTACATGGTTGATACAGATGCATTCTCCATTCTTTCTACAAAACTGAGGTTGAAGCTTCTTCTTGAAAAATATGACACGCATGGCCTACCTAGAATAAAACATGCATTTTGATTTTATAAATGTCATGAAATATGTAAGGAATTTAAAACTTTTAATGTTTTTAAGGGTATTTCATTGATTCTAAATATGATGATTTGAAATGTCAAAATTAGGCAGCAGTAATGAAAAGACTGGAAGAAAAACAGGTTATAAACTAATGGTTGTTAATATTATGCTAATTTATACAGTATTTTCTAATGACATTTAACTTATTCACACTTCCTTGATACATACTGGTGGAAGGATTAGTAGTAATGATGTGCTGCCAGTTACCACTTTCCATGGGTAAAAAAAATATATATGCAACCACAATTCACACCAATGTGTTAATGATTTAAAAAAAAAAAGACTCTACATACTTAACTGAATTTTTGTGAATCATTAGAAGTTGGATCCAGTAGAAAAAACCTGAATACATTGGATGGCAAGAAGCTCATAAATTTTTGTGTTTTTGAATTCTGCTTACTTAGCTTGGTATTTACCCTTGCATGCTCAGAAAGAGGACCAGATGTGAGAAAGATATTTATTCAATTCTGCAATCTATTTTTTTATTAAAGTTTTTTGGCACTTTAAGAGTCATAACCCTAGAGAAAATGGGTTGAGTATTTTCAACCATGTAATGATTAAGGAAGTAAATTCTATATTGTTCTTTGTTGCTTGAAATTGGATGAAACATCATGGAATGCAAAGAACTAGATATTAAGAGACTTAATTTAAATTCTAGTCTGGTTCTGAGAACATCTGATAGTTAAACTTGGTCCCAATATTCTTAATAAATATTTGTTATACAACTGAATGAGAATGTTGAACTCTATACTCTCAAAAATTCATTCAAATACGAAACTTTAATGACTGTCTGGATGCTTGACTTAGTGAAAAGAGAATAAGAATCCAGGGAAAACAGAATCCTAAGTATTTTCATTACAGAGGCATGACTTCAAAAATTATTGTTAACATTGGTAATTCATGTATTTAAAATTAGACTCTTTTAAGAGAAAAAGATGCACTTTTATTCTACAAATACTTTTCTACATTGAAAAGTCTGCTGCCTTATATCACACTAGAAACCACATATTCTTCTAGCTTGAAAACCAAGACAAAAAACATCACATGGTGAAAAAGATATAAATAGATAGAGATATATTTGATATGTAAAATATTTAACAGATCCTTAATCTTTTCTTTGAAAATACTCCAATGAATCCTGGAATTTCTCTTTTGATATCTTTGTTTTCATAAAAGTGGTTTAAAGTAACTGATATATGCTTTACTAACAATACCCTAAAACTGAAGAATTCTTTTTTCACCTTTGTTAAGACTTCATTCCCAAAAAGTAATACATAGTTTTCAATTATTTTGTTCTTCCTATTATGCAGCTTGATAGATAACAGATCTTCTACACATGATAATAGTGACTACAAGAACAAGGTTTTGCCCAAGAATTAGTCAAATAAATCAAATGGCCAGATAGGTAAAGAAGTGAAGAGACGGTAATTTTGAAGGTTATGTGTTTATCAATTTGTGCACTGAGGGACACTTAGGTTGTTTCCATGTCTTGATTATTGTAATGAACATGGGTGCATGGATAAGTGAATAAAGAAAATGTAGACTACACACACAATGAATGCAATTTGGCCATAAAGAAAAAGGGGATTCTGCCATGTGCCACAACATGAAAGAATCTAGAGGGCTAAAATGACTCAGACACAAAAAGACATATACAGCATAATCTTCGTATAAGTGAAATATAGAAAAGTCCAGCTTCTGGAGGTAGAAAGTGAATTGACAGGTACCAGAGGCTGAAAAGGGTGGATAGGCAAAGAAGACATGTTAACCAAGGAACACAAAGTTTCAGTTAGGTGGACAGGAGACATAAATTATAGTCATCTATGACACAGCACAGTGACTGCATTAATAACAATGTATTGTGTATTTTGATATTGCTGTGAGAGTAAATTTTCAATGTTCTCACCAAAAACATGTATTGGTATATGATATGAACGTCTGATTGAATTATTCTGTAATATAAGCTTGTATCAGAACATCATATTGCACCCCATAAAACATATGGATGTATTATTTGTCAGACTGAAAATTAATTAATTAAATTTGAAAGAAAAAGAGCTATACCAAGAAACTGACTAAAAACTCACAGCAAGGTTGGAGAGAATTCTGACTGATTCACTAGCCTGTAATGGTTTTGTGTTTTAGAAATTTACCATAGACTTCCTTTCATCTTGAACTTAAAGCAAAAGAATTTAAAGCATATTTTGTAAATTTTGCATTTGTTAATTTTTAAGGCATTTGAAAATGAATTGGAATGTTTTAAATTGTTTCAAAAATGTATGTGATATTTGTAGGCCACTAGATGCTGAAATAAAAAAAGGGTATTTTGTCACATTTCCATCTATTTAGGAATAATATATTAACAAGTTAGCATATCACTTCATGTTATGATAGTATCATGTAATCTGATTGTATAATGAATGTCATATAAATATGAAGGCTTGAGTAATATCAGCAATATTAATTCATATCCTGGAGATTATAAAAGTATAAAAGAAAATTCAACATATTTTTATAAGCAAGTACAAATTATTTTGCATTGAAAACGTCTTTGGTGGTGTGACTGTAGCTCAGTGGCAGATTTCTTGCCTAGCATGTGTGAAGCACTGAGTTTGATTCTCAGCACCACATATAATTAAATGAAATAAAGGTCCATTGAAAACTAAAAAAAAAAAAAAAAAAAAAATTAAAAAATCTTCAAGATGATTTTCATTAAAATCTAGTCAATGAATATAATTGTTGCTTTGAAGTATAATATGACCTATACTGATCATAAAAATCACCAGAATTTAATAAGAAACGACTATGCTAATATAAGTTCTGAGAAGCTGGTTTCCAATTAGTTCAGAATGAATACATTTACAAGCACGACAATGGAGCAGGAAGATTAATATCAAAAATTATGAATTCTCTTTAAATTAAGAAATGAAATTTTAGAGTAGACAAATATGTAACAAGCAGCAACAGGCCTGATTTTGGTCCAGCTTTAAGTGTAAATCTAGCCTAAAGAAGCTGATGTCCACCCTATGCTAGTATGCTAGGAATGGAAGTAATTACTGTGAACAACCCAAGGTAATGCTGTTGAGGTAAAAGAAATAATTGCAGCCTTTCATTTGTAATGCTCCTAATTGAAGAAAAAAAATCCTTTTCTGAGACAAATCAATGATCTTTCTTTGAATTTTTCTGTAACTATTTATAAAAGATATTTAGAGTGACAGTTGACAATGTGCCCTCTCTCTCTCCTCCCTCCCTCCCTCCCTCCTTCCTCCCTCCCTCCCTCCCTCCCTCCCTCCCTCCCTCCCTCTCTCTCTCTCTCTCTCTCTCTCTCTCTTTCTTTCTTTCTTTCTTTCTTTCTTTCTTTCTTTCTTTCTTTCTTCCTTTTAATGCAGCCAAGCTATTTTTAGTCAAAATGGTGATGACTGGCAACCAGAATGATAGTGATTTCCTCATAGTTAGTTTGCCATCTCAGAAGGTAAAACTATTGCCTATACTATAAAATTTTAAAATGTTGAGTATATAAAATAAATAGTAACATTCAAAAATGGAAATATGTGTTATGTATATAATTTTCAATTATTTTAGAGGCCATATTAAACATAGTAGAAAGGAACAGATGAAATTAAATTTAATATTATATTTTATTTAAGTAGCATTTTTCAAAAATTTTGTTTTTACTTGTGATGTATGTAAAGTTTATTAATCCAATATATTACTTTCTTTTTTAAAGTCTTCAAATTCTAGTGCTCATCTTACATTAAAAATAAGTTGCCAAAATTTTAATATAATTTATAGTTGAAGCAAAATGCAATCCTATTAAGATAATAATAATCCTATTAAAATAATATAGTTTTTAAATTTAAGTTAATTAAAATTAAAAATTCACAGTTATACTACTCCCCTTTCAAGTATTCAATAGGCACTTGCGTGGTTATTGTTTAATGTCTGGTGGTTATTCTATTCAAGTTCCGTATAGTAATGTGGGACTATTGTTTGGAAGGAAAAAATGTCTCCTGAAGAGAGAATATGCATCTGCTTATGTTCTTATATACACAAATTAAATATCATTCTACTGCTGCTTTGAAAGCTCATGCATAATATCACGAAAGTCACATAAAGATATGGATTACATTGCTTGAAATAACTTTTAAATTCTGCCTTTGTTTTGTGTATTCAAACCAATTTTTGGTTCTGGGGAATACTGGGGATTGAATTCAGGGGCACTTGACCACTGAGCCACATCACTGACCTTATTTTTTGTATTTTTCTTTTTTTTTTAATTTAGAGACAGATCTCGCTGAATTGCTTAATACCTCACTTTTGCTGAAGCGGGGCTTTGAACTTGCAATCCTATGCCTCAGCCTCCCAAGCTGCTGGGATTACAGGTATGTGCCACCATGCCTGTCTATATTCAAATCAATGTTTTAGGCATGGAGTTAGTGTTTTTATATTTAACTTTATTAAATAAACATATATAATATTATCATAGATTTGTTATCTAATTATGAAGAACAACTTCATATATATGAAGAACTCAATAATAAATATTTTAAAAATCAATAGTATATTTTACTTAGATGGACAGAAAAAAAATGTAACCATAACTTAATCATTTAAAACTCTATCAGCTGTATACAAATGATAACATATATTAGCATTATACTTAATGAAAGAAAGGACATATATATGTACATATGTATGCACATGTGTACACACAGGTACACATACAAAGCATACATCTCCCAAGAATAGGGTACAAGTGATACATGTACAGAATAACAGTAACATAATATAACAGGTAACATAATAGCAGTATTAACTAGTCAGAATTGCTTTAAAGGGTATTTTTAATTACCTCATAGATGACGCATGCTGCAATTTTAATTGCTATCAGTTGCTATGTGAAGTGAGATGAAGTCCCCCTGAATTGTCTTGTACCCAACTACCACATTGTAATTCCACCACAAATAACATTCTCTTGACCTCCTGAAACTGCTCCATTTTCTCTTTGAGTTATATTCTTTCAGAGTGTAGTTCAGATACTACATCTGGCTCCTTGCCCTGGATGCTGACCAGTTTGCCTCTGTGACATTAACCTGGTGCCGGAGAGTCTGAGTGTCAAGGAGGTTGACTCATTTACAGTTTTCCATTATGTAGCTCTAACATTTTATGTTGTTTCTTAAATAATAGATGCCGTATAGCTGGCCCAGTCATGGTAAAAATGCTGCTACTACCTCTCAATGGATGTGTAACAGTGTTCTTCCCCTTGAATACACTGATATATGTTGTTTTCTTTCTTTTCTTATTTTTTGTTTAACCAGGTGCCTTAGAGAACTATGGGAACATCCAGGATTACCAAACATCACCTGCATTTCTTCCCCATTCTATCATTATTAGAGCATGTGAGCAGGAATTCATTCTACTTTGATATTTAACCATGTGACTATTCTCATGCATTCATTCTAGTAAATAAGCCTATTTCCATATTAAATTAAAAACTATAAAATGCCAATTGTTCTATAAACATAAATAATACCACTTTCTTTCTACAGCACAGCAGTAAAGAAATGATTTTAAAGACAGGAATTTTAATTAAACATTATTAATTCAGAGGCTTTGATCCAGAATCAGAAGTGTTTATGTATGTTTGTGTCTGTTTCAAAAAAACCCAAATTAATCCAAAGCAAAGAAAAATTAACAAAGCTACAATAATAAAACACAACAAAATAAAACAAATATATTGCAGAAATAGTTTTTTTTTTATTTTTTAAATTTTAACCATTAAAAACGAACAAACAAAACAAACAAACAAAAAACCCACAAACATGCTCCAGAGCTAAGGACTACTATCTGCAGGCTTTAACTTGAACCTTTTTACTATTTTAGTTAGCTTTTGCTTCACTGTGACCAAAATATCTGACAAGACCCATGTAGAGACAGAATAGTTTATTTAAGCTGACTGTTTACAGGTTCAGTCCATGGTTGGCCAACTCCATTGACCTGGGCCTCAAGTGAGGTAAACCTTCATGGCAGAAGGGCATAGAGAAGGAAAGATGCTCAAGACATAGCACCCAGGGGGGAGAGAGAGAGAGAGAGAGAGAGAGAGAGAGAGAGAGAGAGAGAGAGAGAGAGAGAGAGAGAGAGAGAGAGAGAGAGAGAGAGAGAGAGAGAGAGAGAGAGAGAGAGAGAGACCCCAAGGAAGATGCTCTCCCAGGGCATACCCCAAGTGACCTAACTCTTCCAGCCATGCCTCACCTGCCTGTAGTTACTACACAGTCCATTTAAACTAGGCTGAATTGATTAGGTTACAGCTCTCAGACTCGAATCCTTTTACTTCTGAATATATCTGCATCAAAACAAGAGCTCTGGGGGAAGAGGATTTCTTCTAACCAAATTATAACAGCTACCTTGAATTAATTCTGAAAGCAAGAAATATAAGTATAAAGAAAAGTCTGCTTTGACAACCAAATGCATATAATTGCTGCTGCCAAGATAGTCAGAAAAGAAGAATTATGAACTTAAGGAATAGAGTTTCCTCAATAGCCATGCTGGATTGGTCCTGGGACTTCCTAGGGACACAGTATTCATGAATATACAAGTCCTTTATTTAAAATGGCATTATATTTGCCTATTACTTACCACAACCTTCCAGCTACTTTAAATCATCTCTATGATACTTACATACCTAGTACAATGTGCATGCTATGCAAATAGTTGTTATATTGAATTATTTAAGTAATAATTACAAGGAAAAAATATCAGTATATATTTAGTACAGACGAAATATTTAAAAAATAATTTTTACCTAAGGTTGATTGAATTTGTGAATATGGAACCCAAGGATATGAAGGACAAATTGTTTCTCATTTTAAATCTAACAAAAATTTTGGTACGTAATGTGTATATATATATATATATATATATATATATATATGTGTGTGTGTGTTATGCATGCATGTTCTACCCTTGTTTATACATCTACCTTGAGGAAACATGCTACTATGTTCTGTTAGTAGAAATGTTAAAATGCCCCATGGGTGATGATTTTTATTTTTTTTTTAAATAATGTGACCTAGGTGGACAGAACACTTAAAGTACTCTTCTTCAGTGTTCTGTGAGGAGTTGACATAGCTCTAAATATGCTCCCCTTTTGTCATTGCTTCTTGTCATCATCTGAAAATGTGACTGAATAAAAAAAGCTATTTTTCAGGCAGACATTCCATTATCAACACTTGCTCTATTGTAATTCAAGTTCCTTTGTCTTTTAAGGAAATTACTATTGAATTATAGTCCCAGACCATCGCTCTAATAGCACAGTTACTAAAACTGAGTTTTTCATACATATTCATAACTAAAACCATAAAGACCATTGCAGATTTCAAATGATACATCAATCAATGCCACAGATTTCTGCTTAGCAACTCAAAATAAGAAAGAGGAAGTGGAGTCTAATATTTTCTTTGTAAAACACTTACTGGGCACTTTTATGCAAAACATGAAGGAAGCAACCATTGGATATACCCGCAAACAGGCATCGACATTTACACATGTGTGTAGAGCAAATGTACACAAGCTTGAGAAATAAGCAGAATGGCAAAGAAAGAACTCTTCATGCAGCTCTCTACCCTTCAATGTCAATATTCTTTAGGGGGAGTAATAGAGTTCTGAAGGGGAAAAGTAATACAGCCCTAAGTTAGGATATTGTGGAACTTGATTTGGCTGAAAATAGTAGGTAGCAATGTAATTTTGAGGTGTTTCATAGCTTCTCATGATCCTTTAGTAACACATTTTTCTTTCCTATCAACACTAAGACTTGAACCTAATGTAGAACATTGTAGATTTTAAAGAGTTTTGAGTCAGAACATCATAGAAGAAATTGCTTTATAGAACTTATTTACTTTTATAGTTAGTAGAAAAAAATGAGCTGAAAATCCAACATAATAGCAGCAAAAAAAAAAAAATAGAGAGAGAGAGACAGAGATGGCACATTAAAAGGAAAGGTGTATATATGTTTAACATTTAAACTTTAATTTATAACCAACCATACTAATAGAACTAGTACAATATCTGTTGATACAACCTGATTATCATAGTAAATGATTCTTGAAAAATAGTGATTTTTATTTTTATATGATATTAAATATTTAAATGTGAAAAATTCAGGAAAATCACTTTAAACACTCAAAAAACTGTGAATATTAAAATAATTTTAATGAGATATCTGCATAATTTCTGTTATAAAATGTAATAATATAAGTCAAGAAACACTTCAGTTGGAGCAAAATTTTAATAATTGCAAAACTGTTTATCAATTTCTATTCATTACAACAAAACATATGAGAACATATGCAAGATGCTAAGTATTTAATTACCTTCATCTTTGCTGCATGTAAACTTTTCCAGTTTACCTACTTTACATCTCCTTGATGATTACAGATTTCCTTCCTTCCTAAGTCTCAATTGAAGAGACTTTCTAAGGTTAAACTTCCTAGCTTGCATTTTTTAATCATATTAACTTTTTACCAGCTTCATTAGACTACAAACAACTTCATATCTCTTATGGTTTAAAACCATGAATCAATTGCCCCCATCATCACCACCAGCTACCGTCAACAATAACACATCTGTCACTGTTCTGCCTTCTCAGGGAAGGACAGCAGTTTGCAGGAAGGCTCTTTGCCTACCCAAAGAATGCCTGTATAGCTGGCACCCCTCTAGGCTTGTTTTAAGTATAAACTTCTCTGCTGTTTGTTCACATGCTTTCTTTGTTTGTTTGATGGACATTATGCCTTTATTTTGTTTATTTTTATGTGGTGATGAGGATCAAACTCAATGCCTCATGCATGCTAGGCAAGCTCTCTGCCACTGAGCTACAGCCCCAGCCCCCTGTTCATATGCATTTTTATAAATGATTTTGAAACTAATGTACTACTTTTAAAGTGCTAGTCTATCTCATCTTTGCATTTCCAATATCTCACACTGTTCTCAATGTCTTCTATATAGATGAACAAGCATTAGAGTTGGTAAGAGTTTTAAAAATTTTTGAGCAAGTGAAAATCCTAAAATGAAGAGAATTTTCTAAAGTCTAAGAGCTAAGTAGGTTAAATGGGAATGAAGACTCCCATTTCTGACAAGTGCAGGATCTTTTTCATAATATCATTTTTCTTTCATCTCTATATTGAGTGACATATCCCAGATCATAGTGTGTTACCAAATTGCATCACAATTAAATGTTTGTCATAATATCTTATAGACATGGTTGTTAGCAGCATATCATAAGATAGAAAATGTTCTAGTGAGGCAAACATAGCTCTTTTAAGACTCTGTGCCTTTCTATTTTTATTTTTTGATAGTTGTAGATGGACTCTATGCCTTTATTTTATTCATTTATGCTTTTTATGTGGTGTTAAGGTTTGACCCCAGTGCCTCAGGCATGCCAAGCAAGTGTTCTGCCATTGAGCTGCAGGCCCAGCCCCAAGATACTGTACCTTAAATGCAATTTAGAAACTCTAACAAATAAATACTCAATTCTTCCTTCTTTGCTACTCAAGTATCTCTAAATTTTAAACAATATAAGATTCCTACTATCAGATTATATCAAGAACTGAATATGAACACCTTCAAAATATAAACTGATCGGTGTCACAGTTTTTCTATAATTAATTTCAATTCTTTATCTTTTAATTGTTCAGAAGCTATTTTTCATATTAAAATGACACTGAATTATTCTGATTAGAAATTTCCTATGGTATAATTCCAATAGAACTTGTTTTGCAATGATAGAGTTATTAATCACCCAAAGACATTTGAACAGTTAAAATGAAGATTCTAGCAAATAAAAAGTTTGCCAATAATGTTAAGTAATATATACAAAGTAAAAGAGTAAAAAGTTAAAGTCTATTCAGTGGTAAAAGTATAGCATCCCAATTTTAAAATCTGAAATCCAAAAATGAACCATAATTGGAAACTTATTGACGTAGACATTTCCACAAGTGGAAAATTCCACATCTGACCTCATGTGACAGTTCATGTGAAAATATAGGTGCACTAAAACCATTGCATCAAGTTACCTCAGGCTATGTGCATAAGCTTTAATGCAACAATAAATTTAGTGTTTAGAATTGGGTTCCATCACCAAGACATGTCATTTTTTTGTATGAACATATTCCAGAATCTTAAGAAATCTTAACTATGGAAAATTTCAAATAGCCTTTTAGATAAGGGCTACCCATCTTGTGTAAGTGTTTACAGATCAAATCCATTTAAATATAGCCATCTAACTTGGATGTCTAACTAAATTATGTATGGCTATGAATACAAATGCACACATACAATTCACGTATAAATAAACACCAAATGCTGAGAAGTGCCATTAGATGTTTACTTTTCCCTGGGAAATTTTAACTCAATAGACTCCAAGAAAAATATATGTCAGACACCTTGCACTCTCCTCATATATAACATGCAGTGGGTGACATGCGTGTTGAAAGTGACAACATCCCAGAAGAATTAAACTCACAACCAAAGCATGCCCTGTAGAGCTGAGTAAAGGCCACAATGTGAATGGAACAATTCTTTTTAAGCAGGTGGCCACAGTGTCTGAATGCAAAGCAGACTTATAATAGGTTTGCAATTTGTGCCAGGCCCTTTAATTGACTATTGTAATTCTAATGTGCAATGACTAACAATTGCAAAGATCTTTTCATATTAAATTTATAAATGAATAAAATGTCATTTTGGTTTTCAATTTTATTTTATAAATTATCACACCCACAAGACATTCTAGTTTGGCATTCCATTTACTTATTTCCATATTTGTAACTAATCCAGTTTATTCGATTCAATATTTTCCATAATGAAAGCTATTTCAAACATTTAAAATTACTGTTGATTGAGGATTTAAATTCTGTTTTTCTGTCTCTTTCTCTTCCTCCAGTCCTCCCTCCCTCCCTCCCTCAAAAGATAATGCTATTTTCCTCCTATTGTAAGTAGTAGATAGACTTTGAGGACAAGGAGCACTATTGTGTACTGTTGTAAGGGGTTAGTATTGTTTCAATTCTCTTCACCTCTTCAAAATACTGCATAAGGTATAACAAGCAGTAGATGAAACTTCTTATTTGTTTGGACCATTTACCTGTGTTTCCCTGGTTTCACAGATGTTTTGCAAAGGGATCAAAGAGATGCTGGCAGAGCCAAAATGTTTGAGCTGCTGGGGAAACCTGAGTCTGTTTTACAGTAAGCAGAAGAAGTTTACTCTTTGTCCAGGGTGGAAGTGAGAAATTGGGGTTGACCTCATATGTCTTTTCTTATTACAATTGCAGACATGAAAACATATCCCTGATAAAGAGTAACCAAGATCTTGTGTTCTTGATATGATAGCAAAAACAAGACAGGATGCTCAAGGTGTACAGCAGTTCCTCTCCTAATATTTCCTTACTAATTTCTGTTAGATTTCAATGACGTTTAAGTTCTTCAAATTCTTGTGCTGCATAGCTCATAAAACTCAAGATAAATTCAGTTTCCTTAGTGAATTTCAAGAAAGAGGTTAAGAAACTTTAAAAACTGAAGAATTCTATGGGCATGTTACTGTTATTGAGATCACTAAAAGTTAGGCATAAGTTTTAGACTTTTTAGAAGAGAAAAAAACTAATGAAATCCTGAGAAGTTACCATCAGGAAGAGCTCTGGTGGTACCATTCTGAACTGAAAGACAAGAGATGTCCCTGATATGCCCAGAACATGCCCATCACACAAGTCTGTAGGCAATATCAGATGACTAAAGCTGTAGTTGTTAAATAGCTTCAAAATAAAATATTAGAGATATAAATATTTTATGTACTTTCCATTTATTTTTTGTTTCTGTTTATTTTTCCTTCTTTTGCAGTACTGCAGGTTGAACAAAGTGGTGCTCTACCCCTGAGCTACATCAAGACATTCTTATTTTTCAATTTCAAAACAGGGTCTCACTAAATTGCCCAGGCTGGTCTCTGTGAACTTGTGTTCCTCCTGCCTGAGTCTTCCAAGATTCTGGGATTACACACATGTGACACTGTACCAGGCTGTACTTTCCATTTCAAAAGGTAAAGAAGTAAGGATGCTTATCTTTTATTTTGTTTTGTTTTCAGTGCTGGGAATTGAACAGGGCTTTTCATGTGTGAGGCAAGTGTTTCACTACTGGGCCACCCAACCCCACAAGTTGTCTTTTTAATAGTCTATATTTCAGTCTCATTCATTAGAAGTGAAGGGGGGTGTGAGCATGTTCACCTGGGCACACATATGTAAAACACACACATATGTATTTTTCAAAAGTCATACTATTTTTATTCCCCTACTGAAGAATTTAAGTGAGTTAACATAACCTTAAGGCAGCACTATTTTCTTATGCCATTTTCTACCAAGACACTAAAGCAGAGAAAATTAACTTTATTCAACACTTGTGTCTTTTAAAAGGATAATGATTTCATCTAGTTAAAGCTGTCCTGGCCTACTTAGTTTATTTCAGGGAAGAAATTGCCTGCTCACTCATGATAAGATAATTTGTCACCTTGGAAATTAAATTACCCATCCCTGTTTACCTGCAGAAGCGGTGCTATATAACACCTACTTGTTCTATTACCACCTTTATGTCAGAATGCGCTCCATTCTACCAGAACATGTGCTGTATAATCAAAGACTATTGGGAAACTTGAGTAGCATACAAGTCCTGCACCCTAATCTAAATTAAACTTGAGAGATATATAGGGAAGTTGAATAAATCTCAAAAGAATTACCCACTCGATTTTAGAATCTCTGATGTGGTAAAACAGTGTCTCTATAGTTTATTCCACAATGTACCTAACTCTATTTTAAAATAGGTCACATTATAAATATTTATTATTAGTTTTTAGTAACATTAAATAAGAAATATAGCTGTAGCAATTGTATGGGTGAATGGAAATATTAGAAACCTAGCTATATAATTAACTTCAATTAAAAGATGCTTCCAATATTTTCTCTGAAAGTTTTCTAAAATTAAGGTGTTATAGTTGGAATGGGAGATGACTCCAAAATTTCATGTGTGAGACAATGCAAGGTTTAAAAGAGAAATGATTGGGTTATGAGAGGCTTAACCCAATCAATGAATTAGCTCCCTGATGGGGTTAATTGAGTGGTAACTGAAGGCTGATAGGATGTGGCTGGAGGAGATTGGTCCTTGGGGGCATGTATTTGAAGTATCTGGCTAGTGGAGTCTCTCTCTGCTTCTGATCATCATGTAAACTGCTTCCCTCCACTGCATTCTTCTGCCATGATGTTCTGCCTCACCTCAGGCCTTAAGGAATGGCACAGGCTGTCTATGGAGTGAGACCTCTGAAACCACAAGCTCCTAATAAGTTTTTCCTCCTCTACTAATTATTCTTGTCAGGTCTTTCAGTCAGATCACCAAGAAAGGTGACTAAAACATAAGGATATCAAAATCAGAGAGAAAAGGAAGGACTTATAGCTAGATTTCTACCATGTCCATTCAGCTTTTATATTTATGATTTATATGTCCAGTCTAACTTAATTGCAGATAGTTATCTTGTCTTTCGTTTTATTTTAGAAGGTACGGTAAAAATCTCTAACAGATAGTATGAGCTCGGTGGTGTTGGGGCCTGCACTTCTATTCCCAGTGAATTGCAAGGCTGAAATGGAAGGATCAACCGTTTCAGGCCAGCCTCAGAAACTTAGCAAGACTCTTTCTTCAAATAGATAGATAGATAGTTAGATAGAGGAGGGGTGTCTGGGTTGTAGTTCAGTGATAAATTGTACCTGGGTTTAACAACTATTTTGTATAGAAGGTATGGCTTTCAAAATTTATTATAAGAATAAATTTACAGAGAAACTTCTAACTAAAATCATATTTTAATGAAAACACTTGAAGGTGTTTAGTATCCTGCACAAGCAAGAAATTTATCATATAGTTGGGTGTTAGGAGAGTTTTCTTATCCTTTTTCTAGTGGTCATAATGTTTTAGGGAAAATGGTTAGACGGGAGAACAGCTCCGTGGTTTCTGGGGGATGAGAGCCAGGTAGTTTGTTACTGCCTAAAGAACAAAGGGCGAACTCTGAGACCATTTCCTGATAAGGTGATGTTCTGGGTTGAGTTGTGTCTTCCCCACATTTATGTGTTGAAGCCATACCAACCAGTACATCAGAATGTGCCCTTATTTGAAAACAGGATCTCTGTAGATGTAATTATTCAAGTTAACAAGAAGTTCTAATCCAACATGATTTGTGTCTTCAGAAAAGTGGCAGACAGGAGGATTTGAATGCAGACATATACCAAGAGAATGCCATATGAACATAACAGAGATTGGCATGATGTATCTAACAAGAAAAAAAAAAAACATGTAAAAAAAACAAAGTGCCAGGAAATCACCAGAATCACCAGGAGAAATCAACCCTCCCATCACCTTCTAACTTCCAGAACCATGAGACAGTAAGTCTCTGTTATTAAACTTCCCAGATTACGGTACTTTGTTATAGCAACCCTAGCAAACCAATACAGGTAGTAATTGCTTTGTCTTTCCATGAAAATAATGATGTTCTAGTTGCCAGATTTTATGCCATTCCCTATGTATTGTCACACCTGATCCTAAAAAGATCTTTTGAGGTATTCAGGCTGGGCATTTCCATCTTTATCCCACATGTAATAAAACTATCAATTTGTCAATTTAGGTGGATTACCAAAGGGCTGATTAAAAAAAAATGCAGGAAGGATTTGAAACTAGGCTGTCAACTAACACTTCTAAGCTATTTCTTAAGTGAAATAAATAACACACGTTTTATTGGGACCATTATTCACATGAGATGTTTTTTTTTTCCCCCTTGAACAAGTATAAACCCCCGTGTGCACCTAGTGCTTCCAGATGATAACTGAGGTGATCAGACATAAAAAGTCAATGAGTGGGGCAGATGTCTAATCGCCTTGGCAACTCAGTGTGGGTCAAAGCCTGACATGCTAGTTTGAACTCATTTCACTAATTTTCATCTTCTGTAACTGGAAAATCTCAAGATTAAGAAGTCTGAGTGACATTCCTCCTTAAATGGTATGTTACTCTTTCTAATCAATGTAGTAGAGAAGTGTTTAAACAGCAGACAAGAACTTTGTGTTCAGAGAAAGCTACTTCCTTTGGGCTGGGAAACCAAGCTTCAGAGATGCAGGGCTGAGACAGGACCCTGGTTGGTGGCCAAATCACAAGAGGAAAGAGGCCACGTGGAGACCAACCTAGGTAGATGGAACTTTTCTCATGAGCAAGGCCTCTCAGGTGATTGAATGCTTTCCTGTTTTTCCTCACAATTGCTGCAGTAAGCTGCATAAATATTTCTAAATATGAATTATAAATATCCTACAGGCAATAATTCCCAGGAAATCCATTTTGTGGTTCTTCTTTGGCTACAAAAAGGAAGAAAAAAATCAGAGGCGTTTTTAAGAAGCAGGGCGTGTAGAGCTGTTGAGTCAGGTATAAGTGGGGCCATCACTTGTGCTGACATTACAGTCGCCAATGAACAAAGCGTGGCATGGTCAGGATGAGAGCTAAGAAAGAGAAGATTTCTGTTTTTTGAAAGTTTAATTTTAGAAATAAAAAAGAAGAACAATAAAATTGGAGCTTGGAAGGGACTTTCAATGACTCTTACTGGAATCTTTTCTTGGTTGGTAGACTCAAAGCAGTTTCTTTGTGAACTAAGTATAACTGCCTCCTCTTTGAAAGGATATAGTATGTGCAAAGGATTTATAATTTGTAACTGAGTGGAAAAAATATGCAAGAACTATGATCCAGAAGGAAATTTGGTTAACAAATTCTCTATTGTAATTCTTTCATATTTTTTATAAAAAAAAAGAACGAGTCTCCAAATATTGATTTCAAGATCATACAATTAACTCACGTCATAATATTTAGTAAAATGCTGCACTGTCTATAATGGAAATTGCCAAATTTGCCCAAATATTTGTATGCTTTTCCTAGGTTAGAATTTCATGGTAGGATATGGAGGATATGGACAAAAGGCCCCAAGGAACTTTTCTCACTGCTTCCCATCCTACCCTCCTGCCCCTCCTTAAGTGAGCCCTCCACCTAAACTCCCATGTCCTGGCCCTGCCCAACAAATGGCCCCCCAAAAAGTACTAACCCTTTCAGAGGAATTGTCACTGATATACAGAAATGCTTTTGATTTATAGGTGTTGATTTTATATCCTGCTACTTTGCTGAATTCATTTACTACTTCTAGAAGTTTTCTGGTGGAACTTTTAGGGTCTTCTAGGTATAGAATCATGTCCTCAGCAAATAGTGCCAATTTGAGTTCTTCTTTACCTATATGCATCCCTTTAATTTCTTTCATCTATCTAATTGCTCTGGCTCGTGTTTCAAGAACTATGTTAAATAGAACGGGTGAAAGAGGGCATCCCTGCATTTCACTCCAGTCAGAATGGCAGCATTATGAAGACAAACAATAATGAGTGTTGATGAGGATGTAGGGGAAAAGGTACACTCATACACTGCTGGTGGAACTGCAAATTGGTTCAGTCAATATGGAAAGCAGTATGGAAACGTCTTGGAAAATTGGGAAAGGAACTACTATTTGACCTAGCTATTCCTCTCCTCAGTCTATACCCAAAGGACTTAAAAACAGCATACTACAGGGACACAGCCACATCAATGTTTATAGCAGCACAATTCACAATAGCTGAACTATGGAACTAACCTAGATGCCCTTCAATATATGAATGGATTAAAAAATGTGGCATATATACACAATAGAATATTACTCGACAATAAAAGAGAATAAAATTGTGGCATTTACAGGTAAATGGATGGAGTTAGAGAAGATAATGCTAAGTGATGTTAGCCAATCACCCCCCCCAAAAAAAAATGCCAAATGTTTTCTCTGATAAAAGGAGTCTGATTCATAGTTGGGCAGGGAGGGGCAGCATGGGAGAAATAGACAAACCCTTAGGACAGAGGGGTAGGAAGGGAAGGAACAGGGGGTTAGAAATGATGGTGGAGTGTGATGGACATGATTATTCAAAGCACATGTATGAAGACACAAATTGGTGTGAATATACTTTGTATACAACCAGAGATATGAAAAATTGTGCTTTATATGTGTAATAAGAATTGTAATGCATTCTGATGCCATATATAAATTTAAAAAACCAATTAAGAAAAAAACTAGCCACATATTCAAAAAAAAAAAAAAAAAAGAAGTAATTAACTCTTCCCATGACCTGACTCTGCTAAGGCCCTCTGAAACCTAGACCTTCCTGGTGGCCTGCTGCCATTTCCCCCTCCAAAGATCTGCCCCTTTGGTGCTGAATAAAGCATCACTGGTCTGTTAAAGTTGGCCTCCATTTTCTTTTTCTTTTTGTGTTCTCTTTCATGTGCTTTCAGGATACATTTACACCTGTTATCCTTAGGTTCTGACAGCAATGATTCTCAGAGTCTACTTGGCAAGATTAGGTGATATATATAGTTTCCAATTCATCTTATGATTTTTTTGATATTACAGCATTGAGAAAGCTATATACATTTAGCAGAAACCTCATTTTGAATTTTTGCATTTCTGTGGACCACTGATTTGCAGTGTGGTATTCTCAATTAATGTTGGGCAGCGGAGGGAAGTTATGGCCCCTGTTCAGCCATCTAGAAACTCAGTACTTCATTAGAAGATAGACTTTGTGTTAGAGATGTTGCCCAACCATAGACTAATGTAAATGTTCTGAGCATACCTAAGATATGATGCTCTACCTGTGAAATCTATTAAATACATTTTCAACTTATGGTAGATTCATCTGAACGTAACACCATCTGAGGAGCATCTGACTGATGTAATGATAAAGGGAAAAATCTTTTCATGTCTTTTAACTTTAATTATGAAAAAGATTAAAAATTATCTTAAAGAGCATTTTTTCCCTCTTAGTTTTGAAAGAATTTCCAGCGAGTTACCAGATACAAGGATTTTGGTTTGTTTGTCTTTTATTGTTTTGTTTTTTTATTCCATTCAGATCTTTTGAAAATGTTTATTCTGCTTCCTTCAGCCAAAGGAAAAAAAAAAAAGAAAGAAAAAATTCTTTCTTTGAATTTACTTTTTAAATTTTTAATTTCCTATTTCCCCAAATTCTATTTCAACATCAATGTGTCTTTTTAAAAGCAGAAGTAGTAACCATCTTACACTTTTTGTATTCCCTGTCTCTCTTCTGCAAACTAATGGTACTTGTTTTAGAACACATGCCAAAAAAATGAGTGGTATTTGTTTTACAATGCTCTTATGAATATTTTTTATAACAAAGATAGTTTTCTTTGTTCCCAGAAATTTAATTATAACTTTTGTAACCTACATTGGAATGGAAAAGCTGACTGTCACTATTTATTTGGCTTGAATTTTTGTTTGTAATGTAATTCATTAGTAAGAAGCATGCTTTCCTGAACTTCTTTGACAGAATCGATATGTTAAAGGCTTGAAAATAAGCTTACTATTAACTGAAAAGAATGTTTTTTATTAGTTCACTAGTTAATAACTTTTTCCAGTGTCTTGTAAATAATTATTAACTGTCTTGTGTATTTTCAAAGACTTCATAGTTTGTTTAAATTGTCTCAACTCATGAGCATAAATATTAACAAAAAACATGCATAGATTGGTTTTCTTTTGTATGCCTCTGTGTCTGGCTGTGTCTATTATCACACTGGGATACTTTCTGATCAGGATATTTATGCATTTAAATAATTCTATCACACAATTTGTCTAAAATTTACTCACTTTCAAGGCAATCTTTAACAAATGTGACTATCCACCTCTGGTGAGCTTGCCAGGAAATCTTTGCTCTAATATCTTTAATGTGCAAATACAATACAATGCAATGCAATACTAAAAAATTCCATGCTCCTTTTTTTTTTTAAAAAAAAAAAAGCAAAACCTATTTTTTTGCTCTGACTTCCATAAGCTGTATTATAAAATCGGTTTATTTAAGGTGACTGATTACAGGAAACTCAGTACATATTTATGAAGTATAAAATTGAACATCATGTTATCTTTTATTTTTTAAAAAAATGAAAGGCTTTCATATCTGGACATGATTTACTGTTTCAAAGCTGACGAGTGCTCTAGCTGTATGTGCTCAGTCTGATTCCTTCTGCTAATGGTGGTTTGTCATGTCATATTAAAGTTAAATCTTCAATATTATTTCAAAAGGATAAAAACAAGTTTTACCAAATCTCCCTATGGAACAACTTTGCCTGGAAAAAAATAAACAACAAAAAACTACTGCAGTTAAAGTAAAAACTCTGTGAGAATATAATTACATTTTATTATATGGTCTGCACTGTATCTCTACGTGTTAAGCATGTATACAAAGTACATTAAAAAAATAACAAGAAATAATTAGCTATTGTTTCCTAGACTAGTAAGTACTAAATCAAACAAACCCATTGGTTATTTTGCAGAATTTATGGTATAATTGAAAACCTCACTTTTAAAAAACATACACCAAGTTCTTCCATAATTTTTCTGTTCATTTTCATGTTATCTTCTCCTATATATTAGGAAATGTTCACAAAGACCCATGGATTCTGAATGGATTTTTAGTTTTTACTTTTTACCAAATTGAGGGCAATTTTGGCAATCTAGGGAGATTCTAACTCAAAATAAAAAAGTGAGAAGTTCTGGAGATGTAGTTTAGTGGTAGAGAAACTCTAGTTTCAATCCCTAGTACTGAAAAAGAAAGAAAGAAAGAAAGAAAGAAAGAAAGAACAAAGGAAAGAAGGAAAACTTTCAATCAAATAACTCCTGAATACAGGGTAGATTTGTCTTCTTGCACATTGTCTCATATAAACTACTCTTTGGGAAGGATTTGAGAGGAAGGTTAATTCAGAAAGAAAGAATAATATAAAAATAAGTTAGTACACAAAGGCCACCTTATCTCCTATTGCTTTTTGTAAGTTACAATATGTGATGTGGAAAGACTAGAAATAGGAATAAAAGCCATTAAATATTGACTATACTCAAATTGCATTGTCATACAATGGATGTAAAAGAGAAGGAACTGGATGACACATGAAATGGAAGCTATCAAAGACACCAACATCTATTTTAAAAATGAATGATTTTTCAGTTACCATGAGTGTTCATATTTATTACACTGCTTAAGCAAAAAAAAAAAAAAAGGAAAATTTGAAATTTAAAAAGAATTGAGCTTCTCTGTAATGGGAACCAACTGGATTCATCCATGTGGGATTATTTTAATTTAGTATTATTTTAATAGCCATGGGGGTGGAGGAGCCTTAATTTAAACTTCTTTTGCTGATGAAAGCAAAGTTCTCCCAAAAAACAGTTACCATAAATCCCCTCTCCAAGAGGTTTACAACCAGAAAGGAGATGGATCTCTCACACCTGGATGAGAAATCAGAAACAAAACATGATCCACCTTCCACCAGCCTTTCCCTACTAGTTTTCCACTACATGTTTCTGCATTAAGTTCTATCCACCCTCCTTGTTAAGATGACACATAAACCCTTCACTGTAGCTCTTCCCTAGTCACTTCTCATGTGTATGAATAAACTTTGGCTTTTCTCCTGCAAATACATCTTTTGTCAATAAATTTGCAGTGATTGCTACTGATTCAATTGCTTATCAATACTGACACCACCATTATCATAGTACAGTCATTGAATCAATGACTGTGACCTATGTTTGTAGATGGAAATTAAATTAAATTAGGAATTAAACCAGAGACTCTGTGTCTAATAGAAGAAAAAGTAGGCCCTAATCATCATCATGTGGGATTAAACCCCAACTTCCTTAACAAGACTCCTATAAAGCAAGAATTAAAACCAAGATTCAATAAATGAGATATATATATAAATAAAGTGATAACTATCAGTTTCTTTTCAAGTAAAATGCATTGACTTTCATTTTTTACATGATAGCATATTTCTTTTTCTTTTTTTTAGTTTTAGTTTAGATTTTAATTTTTTTTTCTTTTTTTTATTGGTTGTTCAAAACCTTACAGAGCTCTTGACATAGCATGTTTCAAACATTAGTTTCAAGTGAATTATGAACTCCCATTTTTACCCCCAAAACAGATTGCAGAATCACATCGGTTACACATCCACATTTTTACATAATGCCATACTGGTAACTGTTGTATTCTGCTACCTTTCCTATCCTCTACTATCCCCCCTCCCCCCCTAAAATACATGACAGCGGAATGCATTACAATTCTTATTACATATGTAGAGTACATTTTTTCATACCTTTGCATATAAGGTATGTTCATGCCAATTCATGCCTTTATACATGTATTTTTTTGCATTATAATTCTTGTTACACATATATAACATACTTTTTCATATCTCTGTTTACATATAAAGTATGTTGACACCCAATTTGAGTCTTCATACATGTACTTTGGGTAATGATGTCCATCACATTCCACTGCCCTTACTAATCCCCTGTCCCCTCCCTTTCACACCCACCCTTCTTCCCTATCTAGCATTCATCTAATCCTTCCATGCTGTACCTCCCTACCCCACTATGAATCAGCCTTATTATATCAGAGAAAATGTTCAGCATTTGTTTTTTTGGGGATTGGCTAACTTCACTTAGCATTATCTTCTCCAATGCCATCCATTTACCTGCAAGTGCCATGATTTTATTCTCTGTTATTGCTGAGTAAAATTCCATTGTGTATATATGCCACATTTTTTTTAAACAATTCATCCACTGAAGGGCATCCAGGTTGGCTCCACAGTTTAGCTATTGTAAATTGTGCTTCTATAAACATTGATGTGGCTGTGTCCCTGTAGTATGCTCTTTTTAATTCCTTTGGGTATAGTCCGAAGAGAGGGATAGCTGGATCAAATGGTAGTTCCATTCCCATATTTCCAAGGAATCTCCATACTGCTTTCCATATTGGCTGTATCAATTTGCAGTCCCACCAGCAATGTATGAGTGTAGCTTTTCCCCCACATCCTCACCAACACTTTTTGTGGGTTTTTCGTCATAATAGCTGCCATTCTGAGTGGAGTGAGATGATATCTTAGAGTAGTTTTGATTTGAATTTCTCTGTTTACTAGAGATGATGAAAATTTTTTCATATAGTTGTTGATTGATTGTATATACTTTTCTGCAAAGTGTCTGTTCAGGTCCTTGGCCCAACATGCACTGGAGAAAAGATAGCATCTTCAATAAATGGTGCTTGGAAAACTGGAAATCCATATGCAACAAAATGAAATTCAACCCATATCTCTCACCATGCACAAGACTTAACTCAAAATGGATCAAGGACCTAAATTAAATTAGGAATTAAACCAGAGACTCTGTGTCTAATAGAAGAAAAAGTAGGCCCTAATCTTCATCATGTGGGATTAGGCCCCAGCTTACTTAATAAGACTCCTATAACGCAAGAATTAAAACCAAGATTCAATAAATGAGATGGAATCAAACTATAAAGTTTCTTCTCAGTGAAAGAAACAATCTGTGAGGAGAACAGAGACCCCACATCCTGGGAGCAAATTTTTACCCCTCACACATCAGATAGAGCACTAATGTCTATGGGTCTATGGTATATAAAGAACTCAAAAAGCTAAGCACTGAAAAAAACAGAACATATTTCTTAGAAACACCCAATGGAAGTTCTTTCTCACTAAAAATGTTCACTCTGCAAGGGCATAAACACAATACATACATAAATATATAAAATTTTTCATACCTTTGGAAACTGTGTTTCTAAAATGAATTTTTCTCTGTATTTGAAATGATAAGAATGAATAGATCAAGTCGTAATGGTCCCACTGTCTCACTGATATTAGGAAATACAATATTCATTTTGCTCTCTTTTGGCTCCACATCTAACTGGCAAGGCCACCGCCGGTGAGGCCATTGCTCCATTTCCACCTTTCCTCTAACCACTGCATGCTGTTCTCTGTTCCCAAATAAAACACTAAAATTGAGATTGCCAAAATTAATAAAAATCTTCTTTCAAAGTCCAAATAATCATTCTAGGACATTTCTTGATCTATTTTTTTTTTAATTTTTAAAATAATAATCACATTCTCTAAGTGTTTTAATATAGAAATATACAACATAAAAAGTGAACTACCCACAACACTCCTCTTTCTGTATTTTACAACCACACTGAAATATTGAAGTTGTCAAATGTTAACTATCTTCTGAATGTGTTACTACTTTTCATCAATTGATGAATATTTTCACATTATTTTTCTTGCAATATTTTTATGCCACATATTTGTACATATGTTGGTTTTCTTCTCAAATAATTAAATTCTGAGATAACATTCTCCTCTAACTTTTATGCATCTTGAGATTCTGTTCATCATCTCGTTCAGATTAAATTATTTTGCTCATTTTTATTTTATTTCGTTCTGTTTTATTTTACTTCTTGTATTTCCTTTCCAGCATTTGGTTTGAATTGCTTCGCCTTTCTCTCCATGGACTGATTTCTTATAGCAGTTCTTTTCACTCAAGGGTCAACAATAATATACAATCCAGGGACTTTTCAGACCTTTTCCTATCCAACATGTTGCGATTGTTTCCAACCCACATATCCAAACGCCAGCAGCAGCCACACTGCATGTTTCCATAACCCTTGGAACTTAGAGTAAGCAATCCTGACTCATTATGTACCCAGCTGAGGAGCACCTGCCTCTCCGTCACAGGGAGGGAGAGACACTAGCATGTACTGAATTATCTGAAAGGACAGTTTCCTCCTTTCTCTCACCACCCAACTGCCAACCCTAATTGGTTGACTAGTATTTTTACATTCAACCACCATCACTATCATAGGACAAGTGTCTAGCTAAGTTTGTTCCACAAAATATTAACTAGAATAGTATGTGACTCGTGTACAGGCTGAAAAATGCCACTTTCTTCTGTGTAGTGGCTATCACTGGATAAACAATAAAATCCAACTCTTCAACCTGGTGTGTAGAGCTTGAAGATCAATCATTTGCCTCCTCTTATTATCTTGTAGACTCACATGGCCCAGACGTGTGACTTAGTAGTTCAGAACCCATTCATTGGGAGCAAACAGCTTACAGTGAATCACAACTACACCTCAGTTTCCTAATCTTCTTGAGATTAACAGTATCATTTACTTCTTCATTTGTGGAAATAATGCCAAAATCAGAAAAAGTGCTCAATAAATATTAGATGCCACTATAATTTCTCTGTTAGGTTTTTAAGTATTTTGTGTTTTTTACTCCATATTATTCTTATACCATCTTTCCATTTTTCAGCAGATAATACTTAGTGTATGAAACACACCAGGCACTGGGCTAAGAAACCAAGATACAACAATATATGGTTAGCTAAGTCCTCAATGAACATACAGTGTCACTTGGAGGAGCAGAGACCTAAAAATATGTCCTTACACAAAGGCTTATTTAATTCACTGCAAATCCGATTTAATTACAGCTGTGGTAAATGTATTAAAGAAAGTCTGGAATTCAATCTAATCAGTTATCAGGGAACCTGAGCTAGAGATGTCTCATTTAATCTAAGATAAGAAATACAAGGAAGAGGTGGCTATATGAGTGAGTTTTAAGGACAAGAAATTTATTAAAAGGCAAATATTTGTCTTTTTCCCAATTCCTCTGTGAAGCAGGTGCCCTGTGCAACCATTCCATTTTACTGATACCAGGAGAACAGCAAGCAGGGAAGGAAACCTGCTGGCCTCTGTCAACAGGGGACCTGTTCTCTTGCAACCCCAAAGGTATTACTTGAATTTTCCTCCCTACCTTTTTTTAAATAAATGCATACTTTATGTTCAATTGCTAAATTGGTTTTTAAATCTAGTCTTTCATCCTAAAATTTTTTTTGCAGTCCAGTCTTGAACACATACCTCTTTTATTATTAGATCTTCATTTTTTTAAAAAAATGCTCTTTTCTTCTCCTTGACCATTGAGGAGGAAGTAGCTCTAATTATTTAAATTCCATCTTCAGAAGCTTTTGGATATTTTTCTTCCCATCATTGGCATAATCTCATTCCATTCTTGAATAAGTTGGTATTCCTCTTACGTCATCGATGGCATGATTTCCTCTATCTTCGTGGACATTGTTTTATTTTTTTATTTATTCATTATCTGTATTATACTCACAACCATTCAGTTGATTTGGAAATTATAAATGTGTAGTCTCTGGATAATGACAATAATGTGCTTCAAACTCCACCACTACTAACAGTGTCATCCTTGGCAAATTTTTAACATTTTTCAGTCTCAATTTTATCATCTGCAAAAAAGGGACTTATAATGATATCTTGGTTCATTTTGTTTGTTTGAGGCTGAAATGAGATTTCATATTAGGTGGCACATAATAAATACTAAACAATGTATTATTGTTTCCAGTAACGTTTTAACACCACAGATCCTAACTCATATGAATTTTAACATTGATTTTATTCTTTGATTTGTATTTCTTTTTTGAAACAAGATAGGATTCTCTGGCACATTTGAGAATTCTTATTTCTGGTAGAGAGATTACTTTAAATCTAATAAAATCCTCGGTTTTTATAGAGATGAAAATACCTTATAGATGCTCCACTTTGGAAAATCCAAAAGTCTCACACAGAGCACTCTAAAAATCCACCAACTGACTTTCTTGGAAAGAGGAAGGTTTAGGGTCTCCAGTGCTGTGACCATGTTATAGTGTGAATCTTAAATGTGCTCCAAAGGTTTATGTGCTATAGACTTGGTCATCAACCTGTGGCACTGTTAGAAGGTGGTGGAAACCTTGGGAGGCCTAATGGAAAGCAGTGATGTCACTGGGAACATGCCCTTGACAGGGATATTGGGACTCTGGCCTCTTTTTCTCATTCCCTCTGTAGCTTCCCAGTCACTATTAGGTGAGCAGTTTCCTATGCCACGTATTCTCATCATGATGTCCATGTCACCACAGGCCCAAAGCACAAGGGCCTAGGGACCATGATGTGAAAATTCTGAAAATGTGAGTCAAAATAAATCTGTCATTCTAATAAGTTGCTTATCTCAGGTATTTTGTCAAAATGACAGAAAGATGAGTAACACAAATCAAATCATTTCACTGCCATTTACTAGTTACTACATTAGTTATTGCAGGTCATTTTAGAGATGAGAAACTCTTTTGGATAAAACTCTTTGAGTCTAACTGTTAAATTAGCTGGAGGCTATGATTTCCGGTTGGCACAGTAGGCCAGGACTAAAGAGCAGCCGGAGGGGTTCACCTGCGTTGGTCCCTCAGATTGGCTTCTCTGTCAGGAGTCAAATTATAGGCATTGCTTCAATGATATAATCACAATAGGAAGTTTTAAGAGTTTTATAAACTACAGATTCTGGGGGGTACACAGCTCACCTTGAGGTCACATGCATGTAAATAAGTGAAAGAAGACAGAAGAACAAATAAGAGCATATATTGCTCGATAAGATGTGGGCCACTTTAAATTTGTAAGCAAATATGTGACTGACCCCTTTAAAGGAAGAGGTGGGAAAGCAAAAAGCCTAGTCCACGGGGGGACAGATGCCTGGAAGTTCCTATCTCTGGCCACCAGCTTGAGCCATCTGGGTGTGCTGCAGAATTGGAAACTATGTCAAGGGCTATTGAGTCCTGGGTCTGGTATGGGAACTTGCATTCAGATATGGGTGTTGAGGCAACTACAATTAAAGCACTCCTGGCAGTCCCTGGAGCTGAGAGATTAAAGAAATGTATGCAAAGGTGTGCAAGTAAGGAAGCAGGTCTCTGTGAGGAGCAGGTCCAGGAGGACTTGATAAGGAAGGAAATTAGAGAGAAATCTAAGGATGAGGTTTACCTGCTGAAGCATTGTCTGCATAGCACTCTTGCTACAGATGGTTACCATGGGGACTGCATTCCAAAGTATTAGTATTTTTGAAATGTTAATTATTTAGGACTCATATGTCTTTAGCATTAATCAATGATAATCTCAAGAAATACCGAATTTGTCAAATTAAAAATAGAATGCTTTTTTTTTTCTTAAGGAAAATGCATTTTATATGTCAGAAAGAAAAACCTCAAACCATTAGTATTATGAATAATCTTAAACTGCAGGAAAATTTTAAAATGGTAGTATTACAAATGCATGTTGACAATTATTAAAAAAGCCACTCGATTTTAAAAAATCTACAGTTGTTAATTTCAATCAGATTATGGTAAAACACATGCCTGTTTATGAGAGTTTTTAATTGTTTTATAAAGATCATTCACGTTGTTTCACAGTGGCCCTATCTCCTCATTTCTCTGAATGAAGGCAACCTTTTTTATGCTATCCTTCTGTTATATGCATGTCAGGAGGACCTCTCGACTTTAGAATGCTCAGGGGGAACAATCCCTTTTGTCAGTAATTTTCTCCTCACTCGTTCCTCCCTAGTAGCTCTGTCTGCCATGCATTTGGATCCTGGCTCCTTCTGTTTCCAACTCAGATCACTTGCTGGAGAACACTTTGATCTACATACAAACATTTAACTCTCTGTCTCTCTGTCTTCAGCAAGAGTTCCTGGGAGTCGTGAGACTTTGGGTAATTTATGCAACGTCTGCGTGAGCTTTCTCATCTGTAAACTGATGATGGCAGTACTTTCAAACTCACGAATCTGTGCTGAGGGAACATGTTGGCTTCATCAGAGCTGGTCCTATCTGACTTGACAGGCACTTCCTTGGTGACTCTAAGCTATGAGAATATATCTGCTTCACAGAGCAGATCTTCTTGTTCTCTGATAACTTGAGCTATTAATAAAATTACCCCAAACATATGCTACTAACAGCCCTTATCATGGTACTTTGGGACAGTGTTTGAAAAATATAAGCACCCTTTCAGTGTGTCCACTTCTTCCTGATTTTTTTACTGTTCAGCATCTTAAAATATGGGCCAAAATGACAGAAGTAAGTAACAATACACTCCTTTAACAGAAGAAGCCTGACTTTTAGTCCACTTTAGCTCTTCTGATCGCAAACATGCAAAGAAGAAATGTTCTTTTTTACTAGCCAGGCACCTCCGCCTGCCAGGGTGTTGGTTCATTTCTGTTTTATGTAGATGGTTGATGCCTTCTAACTGAAAATTCTTTGCAAATTCTAGCATACCACCAGTCTTCGTCTGGGTCATGTTTACATGTTTATTTCAGTGTTCTTGTGGAATAGGTTAAAAAAAAAAAAAAACTTAAAAAAATATATCACAGAAAGAACTGCAAAACCCAAACCATTTTAGACTGGCAGTTCAGGATTTTGTTTTTCTATGGAAAAAATACCACTACTTAAATTTCAAGCTCTTGATGTTACAAAGATTTGTAGCAAAGGCACTTCAGCCTCATCAGGCTGATTTTCACAGGAAGGTGTGTATAATCATTTATTTTTAGTACAGTTAAACACTATTTTGTTTTTCATGTTTTCACATCATTAGAAATTAAGCATCTATAAAGAACATTCTTATGCAACAGATTTCTATTTCTGGAAAATAGGTTATTTCATTTCTTAGGATCCCAAGATGAGATTTCATTCTCTCATGCCATCTGGCAAGATAATAAGATAACATCTAAAATCAATACTTTAATATGATCCCAGCTAAAACCTAGCTTCAATGAGAATTAATGGCATATGGCTGAAGCTTAAGGGGGCAAACAGGAATAATGTTACTTTTAAAAATGCACATTCAAGAAAAAGACCTTAGAAGTTCATTTTTACAAAAGAGAAAATATAAAGAGGCTATGATATTTTTCTACTCGGGAAAAAAGCTGATTGTATATCCTGAAAATAATATCATGCAAACCTTTCCTCAAAATATTTTATGTCTAGTTTGCAAAGCTCCAATTTTTAAAATAAATTCATATTTTAGCTAATAAGAATTGATTTGAAAATAAAACTAGGACAAGTCTGTACAATACATATATTATATTTTGAATGAACATTGTAATTTAAGCTAAAATATATTATAAAAAGGAAAATAAGAGCAAAGTCCATAGAAATCTTAAGCAACAGAAACCCTGTATTTGAGTTTCTACTCCATATATGCATATATAGTTAACTGAAATGAGAAAAGAGAGAATGTGTCTAAATGATTTGTGTTGAGGACAAGATGTATGCCAGTGTTCTCATATTGTACTTGATCCTTGTGAGTAGGAGGGTAAATGAGGTTGATATTTTGTAATCACTTTGTAGTTGTGAATAAGATCAATATGAGGTCAATTCTTGAGCATTTGTCTAGTTTGCTTTATGATCCACTGTGTTGTCAATATTCCAAATGTTCTCTCTGTAAATAAAAAGATTGTCTTCAGCAGTATTCACTGTGAAATTTATACTTGTACATTAGGTCAAATTTGTTATTTCTGTTACTCTAATTGTTGATATCTTTAGCAATGGTTTCAACTGTTTAAACAATAATTGTGTATGTTTGAATTCATAATGAGATTTGTGACTTTGTCTAAATATCCTTGTGTTTCTGTTAACTTTTACATTTGATAATTTAATCAATATGATTAATCTATAAAAGGTAAGAATTATCTTACCTTTAGTAGTGTTTGTCTTTTTCTTATTTAATGATTCTCTCTACATTTTGGAATTAGTTTATCTTAAAGTCTTTAGTTTATCTTAAAGTCTTTAGTTTATCTTAAAGTCTCATGTTAATGTCTCACCTTCCTACACTTAAGAGTTGCTTTATCTATGTATATATTGCAAGTATATATATCTTTGAAATAATTTTACTTTTACACTGTATCCTCTTGTTTTATATCTTTCTTACTAGTATAGCTATTTCCATTTTTGTTTGTTTTGATTTTATGCATGAAAATTTTTAGTTTTAATGATAACATAACATTTATATTTATTATAATATCATATACTTTAATTTAATCATACAACATTATGCTTTCTTTCTTACTTGCCCTACTTGTTGTGTTTAAAGTTATATACAATTTCTATCCTCTTAATTATTTAATGATTTGTGGTCCTAGAAATTTTAGCATCTATACTTATATATTAAGTGTCCCCTGGAAAAAATAAAAATCTCAAAATATTTTAACATAAACTAATCCTTTTAAAAATGACATGATTGTAATGTTTGAATTACTTATTAAAATATTTATGTATAGTTAGTTATATTGACAAAAATTGTATATGGGCATTCTGCAATTTGTTTTGATATATGTATAGATTATAAAATGATTGTCACTAACAAGTCAATTTATCTTTCCATCTGAATTATTTTACTATGTTTCTTGAAGCATTTTTTCCATTACTTAATAAAATCAGGCTTTGAGAGAATTATCTATTTGTTTCTAGTTTTCTTTGCTTTTCATTTCTTTTTGCATGACAGATTTTTCAGCCAGTACCATAATTTCCAGTGGTAAATAATTCTTCTCTTTCTTAACTATATTTTGTTTCCTAAAGATATCTAGGTGAACATCTTTATCTTAACTGTTTAAAGACTGCACTCAATTGTCCTCTGTCTTCAAATGCCACCTAGGAGCTATGTGCTGCTCATTGAAAGGCAATCAGCTCTGACTGCAATGAGACAAAATCTCCAAGTAGTTTTGATTTACATCTCCCTGATTGCTAAGGATGTTAAACCTTTTTTTCATATATTATTTCATATTTTCATATATTAGCCATTTGTATTTATTCTTTTGAGAAGTGTCTATTTAGATCTTTTGCCCATTTGTTGATTTGGTAATTGATTTTGTTGGTGTTAAGAGTTTTGGGTTCTTTATATATCCTAGACATTAATCCTCTGTTGGAATAGTAGTTGGAAAAATTGTTCTTCCATTCTGTAGGTTTTCTATTTATGTTCTTAATTGTTTAATTTACTGGAAAAGCTTTTTTATGATGAGATTTCATCTCACTCCAGTTAGAATGGGAAACCTCAAGAAAACAAATGACAATTGCTGGTAAAGGTGGGGGGGGAATAGAACATTCATGCTTTTTTTTTTTTTTTTTTTTTTTTGGTGGGGCTGCAAATTGGCACTTTGGAAAACAGTAAGGAGTCCTCAAAAGACTAGGAAGGGAAACGCCATATGGCCCAGCTCTACCACTTCTTAGAATTTATCCAAAAGTTCTAAAGAGAATAAACTACAATGACACATGAATACTAATATTTATATCAGCACAACATGCAAGAGCCAAGTTAAGGAACCAGCTGAGATTCCGACAGATGAATGGATAAAGAAAATGTAGTAGATATTTATAAAGGTGTTTTACTCAGCCATTCAGAGTAATAAAATTATGTCATTTGCAGGTAATTGTATGGAACTGGAACACATGCTAAGTGAAATAAGCCAGTCTCAGAAAGTTAAGGATCAAATGTTTTAGCTCATATGCAGTAGGCAGAGAGAGAGGGAGAGAGAGAAAGAGAGAAATGACAAACAAAAGGGGGGATCTCACCAAGTAGGAGAGAAATAGAGAAAGGGGATCAAGAGTGGGGAAGGAAAAGAAGACAACAGGAAGTGCCAGGTGTAAAATCTGCCAAATCATATGCTATGCATGTACAAATGTAGCACAATGAATTATTCATACATATATGTGTGTCTGTGTGTATTTGTGTGTATATAAAAATATAACGCACAAATTAAAATAACAATAATAGAAGGGAAATCAGTAGATCAGCAGGGTAGCTCAAGTGATCTGGGGAAAGGCAAAGTCCTGGGGATGAGACTGATCATACTGCATGTGTGTATGACATGCTACATACATGTCATAATAAATGCTACTATTATGGACAATTACACTGGAACAATAAATCAGTCAGTTTGCTTTCTTTGACCATGTCTCCTTACTGTTTCATTTATGTTTTTTGTTCTCTTTGGTGGTCTGCATTTTCACTATGCTCTGTCTACACCTGTTTTTCTTTTTTCTGATCCACTTAGGATTTTGCTGTCATTCTTGAGGCTGAGGAAAAGTGTCTTCCTTTAGTTTGGGGATGTGTTCAGTCAACACATCGTCACATATTTTTACTGCCTCATACTCTCATTTTTCGTCTAAAGCACAAATGAAATATATATTAGATTCTTTTCATCTATCCTCTATGGGCCTTTACACCTTATGTTTTCCATCTGTTTACCACACTCTGCTACATACTAATGTGTTTATTTTTTTTCTTTAGTTTTATTATCTATATGCTCACTTTCTTTTCATTATGTCTAATTTGCAATTAAATATTGTCTTATTTTTATAGTCTTCCTTTTTAGAAATTCTTCTGAGTTCTTTTGGCAAAATCATGTGTAATACATATTATTTTTTTCTGAAATATGCTGGCCTATTTGTTTTCTGTTTTATCACTTGAATACTGAGTGTCTTTGAACATCTTTAGGGTTCTAATTCTTTTTTCCAATGTTTCTTCTTGTCTTCCCACATTGTTCTTTGATTCCTTATTTAGTGGCAGTTTTAGAAAGTTTTTTTTTTCTGTTCCTTTCCTGAATAATTCATCTATTTAAATTATTTTCAACCTGAGTTACAGGTCTGTATTATGAAATATGCCTAGAGGAACAGTTATTCTATAATCGCTCTAAAGTAAACCCTTCACACAGATCATGACTGTGTAGACTGGGACCACACCTTGTGAATAAAGACGCCTTTATTGTCCTCAAAGAATCCCTGTGTGCTATCACTTTCATGATTGAACATTTCCCATTACAATTAGGTATGCACTGGGCTTGGGTTTGTTTTGCTCTAGGCTCATAAGGCCGTGTAACTTGAGTTTCTTATCTATTTGAGGACCAAGAATAGGGTATTCTTACTTAAAATTATTTTGAAGGAGGTGTATGCTGCTGTACTGAAAATATTTGTGTTCTTTATTGTGTTTAAATCAAGTTATAACACAGAAACTCTTTTATCAAATATAAATGTTTTATAGTCAGCTACTAAAAAAAAAGAGTACTTTGACTCTTTATTTCCAAAATCTATTTCTGTTTCCATGCATTACTGTATCAATGACAAAGGAGTGCAACTGTCCTGATGATTGTACTTGAAGCTCAATGCCCTCAGGTTAGTTGTAAGATTACAGTGTCATGTTGGAAAAATCACAGAGGCTGCTGTGTGACATTATGAAAATGATGCAGAGATAGAAGCTGTGGTGGAATACACCATGAATCACAGGTCCTCAAACCTAAGATCGTGACTCAACCAGCATCTGGGTAAAGCCCTGACTGTTGGACCCCATCCCTGGAATTCTGTGTCCATCAGTATCAAGTGAAGTTCACAACTGTATTTTTTAACAAATTTTCAAGATTGACTGATCACTGGAATAATACAATGTCTTTGGGGGCACTGATTTTAACTCAATTCACTAGGGAACACTGAGCAACGTGCCTAATCGTGAGTACCATCCAGTAGATACACTACTGGGAGGACATGCTGATAAACACCTATAGAGAGTGGGCTTCAAATTGAGGCTAATGCACCCCCTGATTCAAACTGAAAAACTGCTGCAGGTTTACAAGAATTACAGTAATAATAGGTTTATTTCCAGATTAAAAGTGCTGGGGACATCACCAGGAAGCAGAACAAGAGAGAGGGAATGTTCCTCACCAGAGACAAAATATAAACCCCAAAGTCACTCGCCAGTCACTCACCTCTTCCACTCACACCATCCGGTTAATTCCTGCCAAGGAATTCACGCACTGATTAGGTCAAGGCTCTCACAACCCAGCCATTTCACCTCTAAACATTCTTTCATTGTCTCACATGTGAGCTTTGGGGAGACACCTGACATCCAAACCATAACAACTGTACTGCAGTGTTTCAAAGGAAGGCGCACATTCATTCCGTAATTCTTCAAAGCACACATTGCATAGTTCCTAAGGCCTTATGGATCACATGTGCTAAAGGCAGAAAGAATACCACAAAGAGAAAACCTAATTTTTAAGTTCGAAAGGTGAATACATAAACTCTTGGAACTCAGTGGAAAACCTTCCTGAGAAATCATTCATTCTAATCCTTCAGTCCAATGCTAGGGTTCTGCTTGGCCTCAGGATTTGGAACACCTTCAGTTTTTTACCCACAGTTGAATTAATCTATATTTTCTATTTTAAGATCTACGTGGATTCTCCTTGCAGACAAGAGTTTGATAAAGGTAGAGGCAAATAGGCAAAAATTAAAGATAAGTATAGATCTGAAATTCATTTACGGTGAAAATAATGAAATCTAATCTATCCATACATTTGTACAAATTTTGCAAAAAATAAGAATTTAATTTTCAATAAACATTGTTTTCTTTAATTATGATTATTTTTAATTGATTTTTAAGGAATTTTTCTATTTTTAAGGAATAAACATGTAGGTATATTATAGAAATAAACAGACTTGCCATTCTTATCTGCCCTGAGAACAATCATGGACTGCTTATTCAGAGATTCTATAGCAAGGAAGTCAGCCATCATCTCCTGGGTTTGACAGATGTAAAAACAGAGGAGTGGGAGAGTTTGTTCATTGAAACTTAAAACATTGCGCTGGACTGGATCAGGTTAGGAAATAGAACAGATAGAAGGGAGAAAAGAGTCCAGGACCAAGATGGGAAGCCTGTCAACATTTAGAAGTTTCACTGATGAAAAAGATTCATTTGAGAAAGAAGAGTCTGGTGGAAAGGCACTGATGCCTCTCTGAATTGCTTGGACTCACCTTTAAGCCAAGGGATCCCTTGTTTGAATCAAACATTTCAAAGGGTCTTCTCCGTTCAAAGTGAAAATCAAGATCCTATTCAGGAATGTTCAATAGGGTGCTAACTGCTCTGCATAATAATATAAAAAGATTTCTTTATTGTGTGCCTGGTAATAGGTAACATCTTTCAAATGTGATTGCCTTTAGGAGCTTTTTCCTCTTGATATGGATTTGTACTTTGTTTCCTGTGTAAATTGTTATTAGAAGCAATTGTATTCTCTCTGGGGAACTAAGATCAGATCCATAGGAAAAGGGGCTCATATTATTTGGGCACAGTGTAGTTGACCGGGCTAGTAATGTCAAAGCATTCTGGACTTTTCTCCTGTATTTCTTATATGATAGCAATCCAAATTAAGTCACTCAAGCTTTGCAAAATGCACTATTGTTAGCATTTCCTCATAGTGAGCTTTTTCTCTATTGAAAGAAATGACTGTTCTACCTGTCAAATAAAAGAGATAATTACCATTCAGAGTATGCTGTCTTGATGGGAGAAGTAGGTGGTAATGAAGTGGTACATACCAGGGTAGAAGTATTGGGGAAGGAAACACCATTGGATGGGACTGCAGACAGACAGTGAGGGTAGAACATGCTTTCCCAGATGCCCTGTCTTCCACACTCAGGTCTAACTAGGAAAAAGAGGTGGAGAGATGCACATGGAGACAATGTTCCTGGCAGAGACAATGGTACAAACAGTTTCTACAAGGCAACTGTGATTATAGGGCTGTGCAGATGAGGACTGTGGGCTGCAGCTAGGGGACTAGGAGGTCTAGAGGTTCAGTTAGATCAAGGAAGGAGAGAAATTTAGTTAATCAGGGGCAAGTTAGCAGGTGTTTCATCCCGATTGGTCAGGGGACCCAAACAGTTTAACTCATCATTTATGAGGCAAAAAATAATAGTTTAAAAATCTGTTTAAAAATCTGGCCTTCTAAAAGAAAAACAATGGGAAGACTCCCAAGTCTTACCTAAGCAATACAGAGGAAGGGGGCCCTGGCTATACTGTAAACTATTTCTGGAATAGAAACAGAGGAGAGGGTTTCTCTGTCATTGATTTTCAGGATCATAGGGCAAAAGTAATGTTCAAAATTGTTGTAGGGAAAAAAGACAGAACTGAGCCATGTAAATAGCATTTTACAAAGACTCAAATTCCTATAGAAGGACCCAAACTGCTATATTTTGGTGAGAGACAAGGGCTATGAATCTCAGAAAAGGGAATGCTAATAGATGAAAGAACTATACAGAATAAAAGGATAAATTAACTAGTGGCATGGGATTTACAAAATGAGAAGAAGAAATGACTAGAGAAAAGAAACATGAATTTGAAGATTTCAGAAGTAAAGCAAATGTGATTTATAAAACTCAGCTCTGGAGTCAGGAGAATGATTTTCTGATTGAAGACAAGTTTGTTAAATGGCATATAACAATCTATCTATATATGTATATATCTATATATATATATATCTATATATCCCTATATCACTATATCTCTATCTATCTCTATATCTCTCTATATCTATCTATATCTATTTCTATCACTATCTATCTCTCTATATATCTATAGCTCTCTATATATCCATATATACCTATATATCTCTCTGTATATCTCTATATCTCTATATCTATATCTCTCTATATATCTATATCTCCCTCTATATCTATCTATATCTATATCTACCTATATCTATATCCATCTCTATCTATCTCTATCTATCTATCTATATATATATTTACATGTATCTCTATACATATATATCTATATCTATATCCATCTATATCTATGTCTATCTATCTATCTATCTATCTATCTATCTATATCTATTTATCTATATCTATCTATCTATCTATCTATCGATCGATCTATATGTAATGTGTGTCTCCAGGGCAGGCTCTGGTAAGTCAAGGTAGCCAACAGCTCCAGTGCCTCTATGGGGGCATTCTCCACCCTTACCTAAACACTATGTTAAAATAACCAAGCTTCTTTCTTGCGCTGTTTTGTGTCCATTATGGTTCAGCAGGGAAGCTACACTCATACATCCACTCCACAGCTAAGGAAGTCATGGCATTAAGAAAATAGTTTGTTATCAGGTAAGAAAAGAGTGTCCCAGACCAGACATCATCTCATTGGCAGACATCATTTCAGTTTACAACTCATGCAGGGGTTTTCAAATGGCCCCACCCCACAAAAGAGAATCATAAGACTAATACTGCAATGAAGGAAGAAAGCTGGTAATATGTAACGGATGGATGCAATGTCTGCTTGGTGCACAAATGATTAATCCTGCTCTCCTTCCTGCAGCCAGAGTTTATGCAGGTACTTTCCAAGTGAGAGTAGTACATTCTGTTCTGTCAGAGAATCATGCTCAAAGATCAGGATCTCTTTTTATGAAGTGTGATTTTTTTTTTTCACTCTCAAGGGTGGTGCTCAGAAGTCTCTTAGGTCTACATATAACTTATTTTGGCCTGTGTACCAAAAGGACAAATACTTTTGCTGCACTTGTCTGAAGTACAGAGAATGAACAGGGAGCAAATATTCTTAGTACAGATTCAGGAAGGAGAATAATGGCAGACACAAAGCAACAAACATCTGGTATTCCTCTTGTTGCACAGAAATGATGAAGCCCCTCCTTGGGGATGAGGGTGCTGCTGCCCCCTGAGGAGGTCCCTGGTTCATGGCTTCCTGGAGTCAGTCCTCTCTCTGCTCTCTAGAGGTCAGTCTTTTTTTTTCCCCCCTTTCTCTCCCTTGGCAACAGAAAATTAGATAAAATTAGATAATAAGCCTTTCTGGATGTTAAGTGTGCAGGTCTCTCAGCACTGGAGAGTAAGGATCATTTCAACTGTCAAATAGTCACAACTGCTATTTAGGCCAAATTAGCACTGTCCACTAAAATATCATGTAGCCAACTTGAGCAACTGAAAAATGATCCATGTTTTTTAAAAATGAAAAAAAAAACAGGTAAAATCAATGTTAGAGATCTTTTTAAAATCCATGTATATAGAATATTATATTTCACAGTAAATCTAAAAATAGTAATTAATATTTATTTTGTCATTTTCAGCTAAATCTTCAAAGACCAGTGTGTATTTCATATATACAGTGCATGTCAGTTATGATGCTAAATTTCCAAGGGTTTAATGAAAGAAAACTTGACCTTTCTAAACAAGCATGTTGTACATAACCCCAAATATTTAGTATGTTTGAAAATAAAAATTGTAATTAATTTAGATAAAATTAAATTCATGTTTTCATTTACACTTAGCCACATCTCATTCTCAATAGCCCTGTCTAGCCGCTGGCTTTACCATATGGTGTATGCGCCACACTGAAGTGTACACACCCAGTGGCTTCTTGAAGTTGTAGTGCTGCTTTCTGAAAACATTTAGGTGCTTATTTACTTGAGTTACTTATTTGGAGGAGCTCATAGTCACAGACCATTGTTAAACATGCTTTTATCTACTCTTCATACTCCTAGCTCCTTTTCACTAGGGCGTTTTTTCCAAGGGACGACTTCTGCAGGATGGCACCTGAATCCCCTCACGTGTTTTCTGCAATTGTGACAGTTACAGCCTTCATTTGACTCTCACAGCAAGGTATAGTCTAATCTAGCTTCATCAATCATAGGTCTTCTCAGTCTTGTCTTCATCAAAGTTGGAGAGAAGGAAAGACTCCCTTTTCAACATTGCAAGTCTCTGGGTTTCTAGTTGCTTTCTATTTTCTTTCCTTCTGCTTGATCCCATGAAAATATTTCAGAGATCGTCTCATTCTGATAGTAATTATTCAACTATAGCCAAAACATACCATCAATATGTTGTTTTTCAACGTCTTTTTTTAGATAGGTTAAGTTCATAAAATATATTTTCTATCTTATAGCAAGTAGAAATTTAACTGTTTTGCCATGTCATAATATGGATTGCCAACCTTCGAGTTTATCATAAGCTTCCAGCAGCCTGTGTCCAGCCAATCCGTAGCAAATGTGATCTATGTTAATTTAACTGTCTTGTTTATAACAATTTCTGCATTCCTCAGTGGCTGAGTAGGCTCATTTATGCTGCATGAGCAGCACAGCAGTATCTCACTGGGCTAAAATAAAGTCTTCTATTAAGCTTATGCTACTACTCTGACAAGTCTGTTTATATGTTCTGTTTTTCACACCTATTTAAGGATATAGGCTGAAGCAGTACCACTAGCTAGATGTCATGCCAGAGGAAAAGAACACTCTAAGAGGATCTGAAGCCAATAATTAAATACCCTGACTAGTAAATGTCACTGATTATTTCTGTTCACGATACTTTTGGAAGAACAAGTTTTCCTATGGGTGATCCTAACATATGAGGGAGAGAGCTAGAAATACTTGTTCATTGACATCAGTAATAACAGTCATGGAAATGATGGTAACAGAATTCAGGAAGGAAAAGGAAACAAGTGCTATAACCTCAATTATTATGGGAAGATGGTTAAGAGCACAGACCTTAATAGAGTAGACTAGACTAGATGGGCTACGTTTCCAATATGGGGGTGTGCTACCTGAGAATATGGAGGTAAAGGCTGGTAAAAGGCACTGAACAAGCAAGGTAATACCGACTCTTCTCTGCCACACACTCCTGAACTGGGGAATCCCTGAGGACATGGGTGAACAAGTAACTTCACCTAGAAGGGATTAACATAAATAACATCAGTGTGGGTGATTTCTAGCATTCAATTGATAAAGAATAATCTTTCCTGCTATAGAGTTTCTTAAGAAAGTTATTTGAGATGGAAAGGGAGCAACGAAAGGCCTATTGAGGTGGTTGGTGAGGAGGACATCAGTGGACTGTCATAAGTGGTGGGAGGAAGCACGGAAGATCCACAGCGTTTTGTTCAGCGCTTAGGGATAAGAAGCATGCATGAAATTAGCTGATTCTAAGGTTCAAAATAATAGTGGTAGGAAGTAAGCAAATTGTATCTACAAAAATAACACACATGAATAATCTTGGCTTCAGTTCCTGATACCTTTGAGGAGATCAAACTGCAGGCTCCCGGTATTGATCTCCTGTATAGGTTTTAGAAAAGAAAATTTCAACTCTAGTGCTTTTCTCTTCCTTTCTTTTTTTTTTTTTTTTTTGTTAACATTCTATACACAAAGATCTTATGGATCTCATCCATCAGGTAATTATTTTTTATCAGGTAAGTTCCAGACCTCAATCAATATCACATGACAATTCATGGGTGACTTTGACCATGAGGCTCTTCCTGGCATCCCCAGGCTGAGAACCATGGTGGCCTGGGCTCCCTCAGCTTCACAGGCCTGCAACACTTGCCCCTGCTTCTTTTGGAGCTGCTGCTTTCAACACAGTAGCTGTTTTAGAAGAAAAGGTGGATCAGACTCTCTCTGTCCCTGTGAAGACTTCCATTTGAATGCCAGCAAAGGCCAAAGAACTGGAAGTTTCCCCACAAACTTTTGGTTAATCTCATCTCCTCTGCCCCTCTCTCCCCACTTTCCATTCCATTCCCAACACGCTGACTTTCATATTTTTCTTCAGAAAGACTCAGGGACTTTGCACTGGCCTTTCTGTTGTCCAGGAATGCTCTGTGCTGAGCATTCTGTAAAACCAACTACCACATGCATTTCAAGTCTTTACTTAAAATCATCCAACACAATTTAAACTGCAATGTTGACCACCTGGATCACATTTCCTCTGTCCTACTTTTTTCCTTACATGCAATATAATTATCTTCTTTATTATGTGAGCACAGTATGATTTCCTTGCTATAGAATAAGCTTCACAAGAGCGGTTATTTTTACATTTCTGCCCTGCCATACCTTCCTGTCCAGGAACCGGAAACAGTGATCAGCACTAACATTTATGTGCAGAATTAATGACAATATTTTGACATCTGTTTGCATATCCATTTCCTAACTAGACTTTATCTGGGGAAAGGTTTAAACCTTACTTTTTTTAACTTTTAGTTGGACTAAGAAGAGGTCAAAGGGAAGATGAATGAGGCCAAAATACCTGAAATGGCTTGTAAAGTGTGTGATACACTTATCATTTTGCATGTTTCAAAACAGATTTTTACCTGAAATGTCTTGTAAAGTATGTGATACACTTATCATTTTGCATCTTTGGAAAACAGATTTTTACAAAGTATAATAATCGTAAATTAACATTTTAATTACCAACTTTTAGTAAACCTGAAACCTAGGACAGTTTTTGAAAAGCACAATTTATATTTTATGTAAAATTGAGGGGTTAAGGAAGAGAACACAATTGGTTCGACCAATTTACCTTATCCACAAGTGGACAGTTTGTATTTGTCAAATTGCCTAAGTAAATTTGTAATCCTAGTTCAAATTATATGTTTTTACTATTTTGTATAGCTGCTAAGTAGTGTAAAATAATTTGCTTTAGAATTGTTTTCAGAAAATCTTAATACAGATATTTAATTTACTTTCATATTCTTTCTCTTTTTCTTTTATTATATGTTTTTCTCTTTTTCTGTTTCTTTCTATCTCCTGGTATTATATTCTCCCTCTCTCTCCCCCACATCCATGAAAATTTTGCCAATTGACTTTGTACAAAAGTAAAATATATATATATATATATATATATATATATATATATATATATATATATATATGTATATGGTAATTCAATGGAGAAAGGATGATTTTTTTTAACAAATGATTCTGGAACACCTGCATTTTCACATAAAAAAAGAAAATTTACTCTGTACATCTAAATCCACACAATATTAATTCAAATAAGATTATATACTCAAAGGTAAAATATAAAACAAAAAACTTTAGCAGAAAACAGAAGATTCTGACAAAATATGGAAATATAGAATGAGAAGAAATACTTGCAAGTCACATACCTGATAAACAGCTCACATGTAGAATATATAAAGAAGTCTAAATGTCAATAATAAGAAAACTCAAAATGAAATAAAATAATAATCTTTTTTTTCCAAAACATTTGGCTAGACACTGCAACAAAGAAGACAGAAATCAATATCTTTGATTACCTACCTGTTCAGTATTACTAATCACTAGAGAAATCAAGTTACAAAAACGCTGAAATAACACTATAAACCCATTAGAATGAGGAGAAAAATATCTGACAGTATCTACTGTCAAGTAGATTAGTACTAAAACAATTGGAATATGGATGCATTAAAGACTTTGGATGGTGCTAGCTTTTCCTGGAACATTTCACCTTTGGACTGATATTCATCAAAGTTGAACCTTAGACACTTTGAAGTTCAAGCAGTTATGTTGTCAGCACTCTTACTGGATGGCTAGCATGATTAGACCAGTGGCATTGACCAGATAGGGTCAGGGAGGAGGGGATCAGATGACTGCCTGACCAGGTAGGTCTCCATTTGAACACTGTTTTCAATGTTGGAAAGATTCTTCCCCTTTTATTATAACTGTATTAAGTTCAAGTCAGTTACAAGATGGTTTTTGCTGTGTGCTTTTTTTCTGTTCTTTTTCTTTTTAAAGGAAGTTTAAGATTATCTTGTAAGAGCAATCTTTGTTGTAAGGCTTGTTAAGGTTGCATTTGTGCTAAGATGGCCTTGTTCCTGCAGCTACCTGGCACAGAGTTGCAAATTTGCATGAAATGGTGCACTAAGAGACACATTGTATAGATGTTGGAGTTAGCTTTATGGCTATCATCAATCCTTTAGCCACAATATGTCTCTTAGCATATACTACAAAGCTCTCACAGAATAGCCAATATGGAGATAAATATGCACTCACTGTGCCCTGCAGAAATCTACTCCTAGATATTTTCAAAAGAAATAAAATCTATATTCAAATGGCTATCTGTATGCATATAACCACTTTATTCAGAATCACCAACAAGTAGAAACAATCCAAATGTTCTTCACCTGGGGAATGGATTAAAAAAAAAAGTAGTGTTACATTCATAATAAAATGATACTTAGTAATGGAAAGGAGAAAAATATTGATACACAAAATAAATTACCCAGAGCCATAGATTGCAGATGTTTTCTGGGGGAAAAAAAGTGTCTCTCAGATCTCATTATGGTAAAGTAATAATTCTTTTAATCTCTAATTTAGAAAACAAGGATTCTGAAGTTTTCAAACTACTCCAGAAGAGAGAATGTCTTTTACTATGTTACACACCTTTGTTGCTTAGGAAGAGGAAACTCAACCAGAAAATTTATGCTAATTCGACAACTTATGTGAATCTAAGTTGAATATTTTTCAGTTTTCAAGGGTTAATTAGCATTCTGCTTTAAGTCTATCTCTTATTTATTTGGGTAGTATAACTTGGTACCAAAATTAAATCATGACTATAAGGGTAACTTCCAGTATAGATAAACATGCAAACTAGGACCCTGTTCATTTCATGAATCAGACGTGGTTTATACCCACGATTAGGATCTTCAATTACCATCCAGAACATAATAAACCACTGTAATAGTAATGGCATTCACCCTTAAAAGCCCTTACAGCTCTTTCTTCTGTCACCAGATGGCCAGGCTGTCAACTAAAAAACCACACAAACACAGAAATACCTTTTTCGGGGGTCAGGGATGGCTGGGAAACATCTGGTGTCAGCTCCCACGCTGGAAGGCAAGGAGAGCAAGAGAGGCAAGAGGCAGGAGAGAGAGCACACCCTGAACCCCTCTGTTTATTTAGGGGAAAGACATTCTATAGCAAGTTCCATCCAAATAAGGCAAGGGATTAGGTTTTGAAGGGTGCAGTCTTGTTTGGTCAAGTCTTGCAGTCAGCAGACTGACTGACATCTTGGAAAGCCCTGCCCACCTCAGGTGGTGTGTGGGATCACAGGTAGAGCAAGAGAAAAGGCACACATACCTCGCACAGCCCAATCAGGCAGTAACATTGGGCCAGTCCCTCATACACTCAAATGCGCGTAGCTCTCACACACACCCATGGATGGATTGTAACATATAAAGAATTGCTTCCTTGTATCCTCACCAATCGATGGGGACAAGGAAACATCCAGTGTCTACCAGGTATAAGGTTCTATGTCAGAGGGATTAGAATTACCTAATACAATCTAATAACACCTTTATGTAATAAATTTGCTTTTTATTTTTAACTCTAGCAAGGGAAGTTAAGAGATCTTTATTGAGCTGGCCAGCACACTGACAGAGTAGGTTCCTGGCCAGGAGGCATGAGCTGCCTGGGAAAATGAAAAAAGTCTGAAAAAAGAAGACAAAGCCAAAGATTAGATTTTAAAAGAGCTGAGCGATAGATGGATCTTCCTGTCCTGATAGGAACTGGAACTCCACAACAGAAAAAGGCCCCAATTCTTTACTGAAGGGGGAGAACATCAAAGACGGGAATAAGGTTACATTGGGAGGAGTCTTGGTGCTTGCTTCTAAGTGTGGCAGGGTTGCAGTAACAGGTTGATGGCATTTGGCATGCATGCTACACCCATCTCTGGGAGGCTGTCTGGCTCCAGCAGGCCACTCCAGTCTCTGGAGCTGAACCTGAACTTGAGCTGTGAGCTAGGACAGAGCGCTAGGTGAATGGGGCATTCTCCAACCAGTGGATTCCAACTGAGAGTTCCCCCAAATCAGCCTTCCCTGCCTAATGAATGACTCAAGTATCACTCAGTTCACCCATGGCTCATAGGTGGCTTCCCGCAGAACTTATCTTTTCCAAATTAACATAGCAAATAAAGGTCAGAACTTAAATTGACACTATCCTTTTGCTCATATCTTAGAACTTGTACCAGAACTTGAAGACACTGGAGAAGACCTGCTCAATTTCTGAGCAAGCCAATGTAGTCAAACTTAGGTAAACCCAGGAGGACTGGTTTCAGAGTGAGCTAGGAGAAACTTCTGACAACCGAGGCATTTATACATAACAGGAAAAGCTGTTAATACTTTTTCGCTAAATTGTAATTATAAAAACTAGGCATAGTTTATTTAATCTTTGGGATTTTTATAATACATATGTACACATATACTTTATATATAATACATAAGAACACATTATATAAACATATACATAAGTACACACATATATATTTTAAGATAGAACACTTTTAAACACTAATTTCCAAGCCAACTCTTCTATGCATTGGATGAATTTCAACAAAAAGTTTGAGTAATTATGAGTAATTAACGAAAAAACTATCTTATTTAATTTTAGAGAATATTCTATTTTTTAAGTTTTGTTTCACCACATATTGCTGATGTCTGTCTCTTTTTCATAGTGAAAGACTGAGCTGGCTGCCAAGACAAAGAAGAGAGATTACAGACAGAAAAAGAGTCTTTATCGTCTTATAAACAGCATTTATAAGCCTAAGTTTTAACATTAGAATAGAGTAATTACCTACTGGGCATGGGAAGGAGTAATAAAATATGTCAAATAATAATGATAAGTGATTACAACTCCTTTTTAGCTTTTTTACAGTCTGATTTAGCTAGTTTGACTTTTTATGCAACTATTCAAAATTGAAGGTTGAATCAGATTATTTAAGAAGGTAGCTTGAAATTAAGGTTCTTTAACTAGTATATGTGGGTCCAACACATAGTTAAGATTTTTTATATATTATGCTTATGTGTAGATTTATTCTTGACTTGAAAACATGTGAGAGCAAGTGATCCCCTCTTTACAAAGCCACAACTCTTGTTATTAACAAAATTTAGTAAGAACAATGTAACAGGAATTGCAACAATTATCAAAAAAATACTATCTTATTTCATAGTCACATCAGCCTTATAGGTATGTACTAGTTGAATTCAATGTATAGATAAATGGAAGTTTAGTTTGGTTACATCATTTTGAAATTGAATTCAAATTTGATATCAGCTTGACTCTAGCACATGCATTCCTTGACTCTTTCATTTCTCAAGTACAATCCAAAAACACTTCTTATAAGTTTTTGGAAATTCTTCTATTTAGACATGTTTTCCAAATGTGTAATTGTTTGATTTCACAAACCAGGTATTTTACAGATTGCCAAAAACTCAACATACAATTGTTGTTTGGACAAAACAATTCCTCCCTATTCTATAATTTTAATGACAAGGCAACTTATGGCTGCAAAGATGTTGAAATTGTATTCTACATTCACAGAGTGAATTGTGGAGTTGAGCTTAGAATCTGAATTTCTTACCTTAACCAGGTATATTCCAGTTAACTACTACTTAATTTAAAAGGATAAAAATATTTTATAAAGTTAAATTGGAATTGGGAAGGTGAGTGACAAATCTCTATTTTGATTAAAAAATAGCACTTTATAGATTAGAACATCAAAAGAGATATGGATCCCAGTGACTCAGGAGGCTGAGGCAGGAGGATTACAAGTTCAAAACCAGTCTCACCAACTTAGCAAGGAACTTAGCAACTCATTGAAACCCTGTCTCTAAATAAAATATAATTTTAAAAAGGCTGAGAATATGGCTTAATGGTAAAGCGCCCTCGATTCCATTCCTGGTTAAAAAAAAAAGAGAGAGAGAGAAAAGAAAAAAAGAAAGAAAGAAAGAAAGAAAGAAAGAAAGAAAGAAAGAAAGAAAGAAAGAAAGAAAGAAAGAAAGAAGGAAAGAAAGAAAGAAGGAAAGAAAGAAAAAAGAGAGGAAGAGGCATGGCATATATTATCTTATGGTTCATTGAGAGGATCTGACCTAGGGTGCTTGTATCTAAAAGATACTAGTCCAAAGGCCTTGGCAAAATGAGTTAATAGGATAACCAGCACCCACTTTACCCTAGTGCTTAAAGGATCAGAATCTCAGTACACCTCTAGTCAGGCTGATACACATTCAGCATGTTTTCTATACAGGCACACTGTTTATTAAAATAATGCAGGGTCTGAGGCTGGGGCTGAGGCTCAATGGCAGAGCACTTGCCTAGCACATGAAAGGTTCTGGGTTCGATCCTCAGCACCACATAAAAATAAACAAATAAAAATAAAGGCATGCTACCCATCTATAACCACAAAAAAAGCCATTTTTAAAAAAAATAATGCAATATTTCTATTTCCTTTGGTAAACTCCTGGTTTCCCAATGCACTGAGTGTGCCTCCTTCTCTGGACTATCTCAGTCCAGGGTCTCTGGACTACCCCATCATAGTGCAGCCAAAGGGGAGGTGGTGGGTGGCAGGATACCCCCAGGACTGCTTTTCTGCAGTTCTTCTGCTATGACCTAGTAGTTGGTGTGTTCTGGTGCATCAGCTAGAAAGTGTGGTCTAGGAATTTCACTTTAATGCTGTTTTTATTTTCCTTTCAAATTGTTGTTTACTTCAACTCCTGGTTAGACATTCTAAGGTAATTAAATGTTATTTGAATTCATTAGTGAACCATTGAGTTTCTTTTAATAATAGTGTAATATAGATATAAAACATGAGGCATATTTCTTTAAATCAAGTATTATGATAGAATTTATTATAGATATAATCAGTGGTGGGAAGCTGAGAATGTTTTCTATTCTTAACTCACTCCATGGAGACCAAGAGCCCTCCACCATTACATTGCTTTAAGTCTAAAATGGGGTAACAAGGGGCTGGGGATGTGGCTCAAGCGGTAGCGTGCTCGCCTGGCATGCGTGCGGCCCGGGTTCGATCCTCAGCACCACATACCAACAAAGATGTTGTGTCCGCCGAGAACTAAAAAATAAATATTAAAATTCTTTTAAAAAAATAAATAAATAAAATGGGGTAACAATCCTAATTTTCCCTCCTCAAGCCCACACCTACTGCACCTAATAACTTCTTATCCAGAAAATCTACACGATAATCAACACTTTTAATCTAAATATAATCTTGTCAATAATTTTCTTCTTATTTTGTTATTAAAAATCAATAATAATTTGTACTTCCTCTCAAGGAAAATACATTATGTGATCTGTAATATATTTATATTCTATATAATATATATTATAAATACAATCTTCTCTGGGAAAGGTACAATATTGATATTTCAATAGAGATTATTTCAGAAGAAACTTCATTATATTTAGAAGTTTATATTTCTCAGAATGTGAACCTATGGTTTTTACAAGTCAAAGTGATGTATTCACTTTTGCATCAAATCTTTTGTGCTACATGAAAAAGTGAACAAATCATGCATGTTAGGATAGATGTAGCACAGTTAGCAATCATTTTGTAAATTCTTTTTATGGAAGGCTATTCTGAATAATGTTGGGATAAAACTAGTGATACTAATATCCACTGGGAAAAATAGATCAAGTTTTACATAGCTGTATTGTGTTGCCTATTTTTATAAATACCAATATTAAAATGTAATGTCAGTATATTCTGGGTTTTTGAGCATATGAGAAAAAAATGTTAATATTCATGAAATGTCTCTATTTTAATTATGGTATGTTAATATATTTCATAGAAAAGGACATGGAGTTTTTGCAACTGTAGTTGTTTTAAATGTTATTTGGACAAAACAACATTTGTGGTCTTCCAATCAAGCATGATAAATGTTTGACATTTTTCAGGGTCTGAGCTGATAAAGTTGTTTACATAACAGAAAATGTGATTTAAAATAAAGAAATATCATCAATTAAAAATTAAGAATAACAAACAAAAAACTACATATTGCAAAATGAACTGAGGAAGACTGAACATGTAGAAAAATCATTACAGCAAAGTAGATAATAGAAAACTATAAAAGGAGATTTTTTCAATTAATCATTAGATGAACTTACTTTTTGAGAATTAAATTATAGTGTAATTTTAAATTCTATATTTTTTCTAAATATAAACAAAACTGGAATATTTTTTCTTAATTTTCAACATTCTAGAATTTAATAAAAAATAAAAACTGAAATATTTTGAACCACATTACAAGACAGAAAATATGTGACTTCTGGAGAAGTAATAAACAATAATTAAAGATTATCATTATTGTTTTGTAATAATTTACATCAACAAATGAAAATAGCCTTTTATTTTCTCTTCTATTCTTAATGTATTTAATACTTTATTCATATTAAATGTAATTTTTCTTGTAAAAGAAATGTGTATATTTTATAAAGTTGAATGTCAATATAATTTGCATAAATAGTTAATAATCAAAATTGGATATTTTATTTTGATTTTCACTTAAAACTATGTGGACAAATAAAATTAGGTATAAAAACAACTTAAATTAGTGAAGTGAAATATGTCGTCTATCTCAAGAACACTTTTCAATATTTTAAAGAACATGTGCTATTTTGAAATAACATTTAGGAAATATATGTCTAAAAGACAAATAATAGGGCTGAGGTTGTAGCTTAGTGTTAGAGCACATACTTAGCATGTGTTGAGATATAGGGTGCAATTGCTAGCACCACCCTTGGAGAGTGATATTATTGCTAAAGACCATCAAATATCAAACAAACTCCAATGAAATGCAAACGTTTTATTTATTGTCTTCTAATGAGCTAGCTATATGTATAAACTGAGGGAGCTTCATTTTTATTCAATGTTGTAATTATCCTATTACAATTATATATCCTGAGTCATTGTAAAATTCTGTATGCAAATATTGGCATGTTAGAATGTTTTATTGTTGGTAAACAAACCCTAATTTAAGTCATTATAAGGAAGATCATTGGTTTGTGTCCCTGTATATACAGGCACAAATCACATCTTCCATGATGGCAGCCTCATTAACAGGTTCATCCTTGTTCCAAGAACCTTTCACAGATGGCCTGTGACTGAAATGGATCCCTAAATGAATAAAACAAAAACAACTCCATAAACAGATCAGAAGCTTAAGTATAGAATGTAAAGCTAACAAACATTTAGGGGTAAAAAAATGTGAAACAAATTTCACAATCTAGGGTGAAATAGTAAAGCATTCTTAGACTTGACACAAATTATAAACCATAAAGACAACTTAATAAATTACAACAAATCAAAATGAAGTGATCAGGTACACGGATAAAAAGATAAGCTACCCACGGAGGAAATATGTGCAATGGCAGAGCCAACCAAAGACTAGAATCCTGTATCAAGCAGAGGGGGGAGGCAAAATGCCAGGTCCCTTTCTATTCCTAAAAATCCTGGAGAAGTTAGGGGAGCAATGAAAGCAAGCCTGGGCCAGAGTATCCAGATACATGTCTTCTTGCAGGACACTGGCTCTCTTATTTGCACTGGGAACTAGGACTAGCTCAAGTTGCCTGTTGAAAGCTGGTTTCTTGCATGTGTGTGGAGAGTTGCTCCTCAGGCTGTTGGTCATACAGGAAAGCTAATGCTGAGGTCACAGCTTCTGTAGCTTAACCTACAAGAACCTTCTCAGAGTGGGGATAGGCACAGAACTGAGGGCACTGTGGAGAGGACATGTGTCACTTGCCCAGCGAGCCACTGCTCAAATAAACACTATGAGGGAGGGGGCCCCTGTCTGGGAAGATGTGAGAAGCAGGTGCTATCTGTCAGCCAGTCCTCACTGAACTTTTCTTGGAGTCGTCACTGATCTCTTGAAGCATTCCTGAATAAATTATAGGTGTACCATGCTGTCTCAGAGCACTTTCTTGTCTTTCCTCCACCCTACCCACTGTCCCCTCATAATGGGGCTGTGGACAAGGCAATTGGTGAGCCATGGTGGAGGCCAAGAAATCAGTATGAGCGGGGTGACCTTGACAGGCAGGAAGGGGACAAGTGAGGAGGAACTCCCAGGATGGCCCTCACCTCTGAGTGGGGAAGGGTGGCAGCTACTAGGGATGCCTGGATGCCACCATACGAGCATGGTGGTGACCCCAAACCACCCCAAATTTTATGGAAAATACTGCTTCTTGTGAGTACGCAACATGATCTAAAGAAAAAGAGAGAGCTATGGTCTCTCCTCGGGGCAGTGGAAAAGGCAGAGCTGCAGGCCACACTTGGGTTAAGCAATTACAGAAGGAGTGAAAGCTGCAGTATGAAGTTGATTTCACTCAAGCTGGGACCACTGAGCAATTATTTGTCCATGTGAGAAGAGCTGATAAAAGTATGGACATTCTGGCCGGCTGCTTTGCTGCATTAAAAGGTGAATATTCAACACGAGCTAGAGTAAGGGAGCTGGTTGTTCAGAATGATTGGGGCCCTGTAAGTGCAACCTCTGTGGACCCTCAGAAGAAGAGGACAAGAGGCTGACTGAGCTTTCAGTGCCAAGGCCAGATCAGTCACAGTTCAAAAGACATATACAGATGGGCCATGGCCAGTGACGGCGGATGGGGAGGATGGGCTTGCTCCTGACCAGCACATGCAGAACCCCACAGGACACTACGCTGCTGTGAACTGGTGGAACTGAAGAGCACATTTAGACAAAAAATTCAGGATAATTTAATAAAATGTCTGCTGTGGCTTTGGGACACTGGTGTTAAAGGCATAGTCCATAAGTAAAATGCGAACCATGGCCCCAGTTAGTGCACATCCTGCTCCACCACGACATTCACACTCAGCTATTCAGGAGAACCCTGCCATCTTCTTATTGTCCTATGAAAATTCTTAGGCCAATGTGAGGTGTTACCTATATCATCCTCAGGATAACAGTCCACAGGAGAATGCCAGGCCTCTGCAGAGAGGGATAAAGCTGACCCTTTAGGCAGCAAACTGCACCGATCCTGATAATAAAACATACACAACAAAAATAAAGGACGCCATTCTCCAAATGGCTCCTAGATGCTATTATGGAGCAGTGGTATCAACCCTGAGCTCCTTAGAGGGTCTTCCTGTTTCTGGAGCCATGCAGGCTGTAACTGATATGGAGTAAAAAATAAATAAATAAATAAAAGCAAGAGATAAAGTATATGGATCAAAATGATTAAAAAAAAAAAGATGAGTAAAACACAAGGAAGTCAATTTCAAAAACCAGGAAATAATTTACTCTCATGTAGAAAGGACAACAATGGACTTTCCACATTTTCATGGGATGGTGGCGACAGCTCTTGCTTGACAAACAAAACCCAAAGTCCATTTTCTGGGCTTCATGATGTCAATGACGTAACGCTAACTCCTGAGCCTTTTCCTCGCCTGAAAGAGACAACCCAGAGAGTGGTGGCCCATCAGCAGGAAAGAGGACCCGCTGTCCACTCCTCCCAGTTATAAGGACCTGGGCTATCTGCCAAGTGCGGGGCAGCTTTTTGGTTGGACATTTCTTATACAAATTCCAGGTTTTCCCTGCTCCCAAATGGTCACTTCTTGGGAGTGTTAAAATGCTCATGTGCCTTCATTCCAAATGTAACACAGATAGGGAGACCATTATGTAATTTGATTTACAATAGGTTAGTAAGATTAAAAACGTAAGCACATTAAGGCCTTTTCTGACACACAAAAAACTGTTGTAGTACAATTACAAGCCTTGGACCAAGAACATCCCTATAAATTAGGTGTTTCTAGCTGGTCCTGTGGCAACAAGCGAGAATAGAGAACTTCCCTTAAAACCTTGGCTGTAGCCATAAAACGAGACAAAAATTTTTAAAGATATTTAAAAATGCTGCCACCTTTATAATTCACTATGTGTCATGAGGCAGCACACAGCCATGCTCCTTGGCTAATAATCAATAACATAACCCAGCTAACGTTAAATAGCGAAGCCAGATGTGGTAGCTCACACCTGTATTCCCAGCAGGTGGGAAGCTGAGACTGGAGGATCCTGAGTTCCAGGTCAGCCTAGGGAACTTGGAACTTGAATTGCTTAGCAAGACTCTGATTCAAAATCATAATTCCAAAAAAAAAAAAAAAAAAAGAAGAAGGAAAACAGGGAAAAAAAATGGACCTAGGAAGTAGATTAGTGGTAAAGTGTCTTAGGTTCCTTTCCAAGTCCCCCCCAAAAATGTTAATGGCTAAAAGCTGTGCCAACCTAGGAGATAGCTCATTGGTTATCTAAGAAGATAGGTCACACACACACAGGTTCTTTCAGTCTAGCACTGTTGTCTGGCAGGCCCTGGGACCTCTGCTGCAGTCATGTTTAGTGATGGTCCTGATGGCCACCATACTTGTTGGTCCCCACTGCCAAGGAAATTTCTTTTATGTTTAGTTGTTCCTTAGTGGGCCATTTATTAAAGTAGTTAATCCTGTCATAGCTGGGTTATAATATGTATGGAAATATCAATGTATGTTGCTCCAATATCAAATATAAAGTGTGTGAAAATATCAAAATGTTGCTCCATTTTGTACCATGTGGTCAGTGGTGTGCACATTTTAGTCATTGTGTATTCCCTTAGGGCTGTCATACCCAGTGCCAAGCATTGAAAGGCCATGGACGCTATCTTTTGTGGAGGCCTTTGGTAAACACACACCTGCCACAGTCTCGTGTGTGTTTTCCCTGTTGGCAAATTTGCAGCCTTTGGATGGAGGCAGGGGCCCGTGGTGTCAGTCTTCCCCTGCTGTGCAGTTGAGACAGATTGTTGCTGCTGCCACAGAACCTGCCACAGGGGACCCATATTGTGTACTGACCATGAAAGTGGGCTTCTGGGTTCCTAGGTCAGTTGATGAAGGGACTAGTACAAGACAAAACTTTAAAAAAAATTTACTAACCCAAGAGTTTTAATTTCTTTGTTGTTGTTATTGATTGTTTTTCCTTGATTTTTTAAATAAATGAGTGGAATGCATTACAATCCTCATTACAGCACAATTTTTCATATCTCTGGTTGTATATAAAATATGTTGACACCAATTCGTATCTTTATACATGTACTTTGGATGACTATGTCTATCACACTCCACCATCCTTGCTAGTCCCCCATCTCCTCTCTTACCCTCCCACCCCTCTTCTCTATCTAGAATTCATCTATTCCTCCCATGCTCCCCCTTCCTACCCCACTATGAGTAAGCCTCCTTATATCAGAGAAAACATTTGGCATTTGTTTTGGGGGGGATTGGCTAACTTCACTTAGCATTATCTTCTCCAATGCCATCTATTTACCTGCAAATTACCAGGATTTTATTCTCTTTTATTGATGAGTAAAATTCCATTGTGTATATATGCCACATTTTTTTTTTATCCATTCATCCACTGAAGTCTAATGGAAGATAAACAGAGTAAACCACCTGCCTGTGGGCTTACTCACTTGGTCTACTTTTTCCTCAAATAACAAACACTGACATTGAGTTTAGGCTTCAACTAAACAAACTACTGCTACCTTAAATAATACTCACAAAGCCACCAACTTCACTTAATAAATAAACCTAACCAAATACAAAAGGTGGTGTTTCAAATAAAGTGCTGCTAGGTACACTAACTACAGCACAAGATGATACCTGTGCTTCATTAAAACAAAATGCTGTGTCATCTCCCTGAAACTATCGTCCTGGGTCTTTGATTCCATGTACGTTACAAACACATATTACTACTCCAGGAAACAATGTTGACCCTGTTTCTAGTTGGTGACAATTTCTTTGTGCTCCCCAGAGAGATGTCCTATTCAGTCAACCTGTGGTTACAACAGGACATTCTGCTACTTTTTGTATTGCCGTTGTGAGATTTGGCTAGCAGGTACATCCTGATGTGCTGTTCAAAGAACATTACAAAAGATAAACACAATAAAATTGTGAGGACATTCAGACATAAGATTGATGGAGTATATCCTTCCTAAAGAATTGGAGGACAGTAAAACACCATGTCCCTGACTGTCCCCTTTCTGTTCCCAAAGAACTCAGTCAACTTAAAATAAACACTAAGCACAAATGGGGGCCCCAAAGTGCAGATACACATTAATCTTGAAGGACACTGCTTTTCTCCTACACACACAGGAAACCAGGGCAAGTTAGTGTTTTGGGTAGCAAGCTTTTTGTTCAATGTACACAAAGGAGTTGCTTCTTGAGATACTGCACATACAAACACACTTCAAAACGAAGCAGACCAATGTGGATGGTATCACTGCTTCCACAGAATAATAAAATCTCTTTCAAAGTGGAAAGGACCCCAGACTAAGGCACTAGGTAAAGGAGCTTTTTACCCAACCAGCCAGCCACCACCAAGCCAAACAGTGGGACAGGAGGTACTCAGTGCTCAACAAACCACCTGAGGGACAGAGGTGCCACCTATTCAGTCTGTCTCCACTATGCTCTTCTTAAATTCTCCTACACTCTCCCCAGTAAATCATCCATCTCCAATGCCATCTCTGGGCACTGCCTTTAACTTTATGGCCATCTGCCCACTGCTCTGACACAACCAGGGGATGGACATGACAATACAGAGAGCTCTCAATAGTGAAAAAGAAAGAGAGAAGGAAAATCAGGGAAGCAAATGATAGAGGAAAAGGGGGGCAAATGGATGGAAGGAATTCAATTAGAAAATGGACAAAAGTTATGAACAAACATTTCAGAGAAGAGAATGTACAGAGGTTGAATGAGCAAAGCAAAGATGTGCCAATGGAGAAGCGCAGGTGACACCTCGAGGAGGTAGCACTGCACCCTTCAGAAAGGTTAAAATGTAAAATGGCAATCACAGCAAATGCTGGGAAGGATGTGAAAATAACTGTCATTCACACAGAGCTGGTGGAAATGGAAATGGGAACTATTTGAGCCACTCTCAAAACCAGTTTGGTGATTTCCTATACCGCTAAACATTCAAACCAACAATTATATTCTTAGTCATTAATGCTAGAGAAATTAAAATTTATGTTTACCCTTGAATCTAATTATTGATGTTACCAATAGCTTCATTTTTAATAAGCACAATTTGAAATCAGTCTAGATATCCTTTAGCAAGTAAATTTTTAAAAACAGAGAAACGTATAAAAACTGTTGTAAATCCATACCATGAACTAGGACTTAGCATTAAAATGCACAGACTAAACTTACAAACTCAGATGAGAATCCTTGGGGAATTATGCCAAGAGTAAAAGCCAATCCTAAAATCCTTATAGACTCTACAACTCCACTTTGATACATTCTTGAAATGACAAGATGATATACTTGGAGAAAAGATTAATGGTTCTCAGGGGTCATAGATGAAGGAAGGTAGTAAAGGAAGGTGTAATGGTCACAGAGGGCAAGGTCAAGTGTGGGAGGCCATCCTCACACGTGATTTGAGTTACCTCCCTGGCTGGGTGAGAGGCACTTAGACACACCTGTGTCAGAGCTTGCCCCACCCTTTCCCAGGAGGGCTTGTCCCTGCAGAGGCGTGTCTGGCCACTGCCCTGAAGACCCAATCGCCACCCCTGACCTTGGGATGCTGCCCCCCTTAACCTTCATTGGATGGGATTTTCCCTGGATTTTTTTGTTCCCCAATAAAAGCCCACTGGCGTGTTCGTTCTCTCTCTCTCTCTCTCTCTCTCTCTCTCTCTCTCTCTCTCTCTCTCTCTCTCTCTCTCTCTCTCTCTCTCTCTCTCTCTCTCCTCTTTTGTTAACCTCGCCAGTCACCTCACTAGGAGCTAGGAGAAGCCCTCCAGGAGCTGGTATTAAAGGTAATGAGAGTCTTGTCTCTTTAATTTAAAACTCCCTAGCAATTTCTTATGAACCAAACTTTCTTTCATGAAGCCAGCGCTGGTGGTGTGGCAGAGTCCAGGACTATGAGAGTGGAGCTGATCACACCCTCAACTGTGTCAGTAACCATTTATTGGTTGTGATATTGTAGTGAAGCTCCACAAGGTGTTAACATCATGGAGGTATGACTGCATATGGACCTATATTTATGTTATATTCTAAGTGTAATTAAACTTTGGTGCCTCTGTACTAGACCTCATAGCCTTAAAAGTCGTTCACTTTCCAGGTTTCTAGGGCAAGAAGAACAGACTTTTCCTTCTCTTGAAGATCAAGCAATTATCTTTCAGAGTTACAATGCATATGCATGGCTGCTTAATCCATACCTGATTTAATTAGTGCTCCTGAATATGGAATATGCTCAGTATTTAGAGCCAGTTAGAGACTAGAGCCTGCTTATTGAAAAGGATTAGGGCCCATTTATTGCAAATCATAATAATATGAAAAAAGGTGGAATGATCTCCAGGAAAATGCATTTTGAAGGTAAACAAAGAAAAACAGCCATTGCCTACTAAGTTCTAAAAATCATATCCAATATCTAAATCTATACATGTTTTCTTAAATTGACCTGTTATAAATAATGTCATTTTAAACTGTACTCTATACTAGTAATATTAATCATATTCACATATTATAAATCATATACTTTAAAAATCCTAAAACCAACTACACTATGCCAACTATTACACTTCTACTGATTTTTTTATTAATTTGTTAAATATAATTGTGCTATAGGTACAAATTGAGCACACTGTCAAGGATAAAAGTCATGAGAACCATCTGCCCACATGAGATGCAGATTTCTATAGCAGAGGAAACATAGGCTTAAAGGAGTAGACACAAGGCTTAAAGGTGACACAAAAGAAAGGAACCAAGAATCCAGAGAGGATATCAACTGACAGTGATGAAGTATTCTAACTAAAATTGAACAAAAGAGGTGGCAATATTTCAAAATTGTCATGGGAATTAGTTGTAAAGAGTCGTATATTAGGATGCTTTAGGGTTATTAAAGTCATGCTACAGGTTCTTCAAAGAGAACAGCAGGACCAAGGCAAAGAGGTCACTTAGAATGTGGGGAGCTAGAGGGTGGAGCTGCCTGGAGGTTAGAATTGGGGACTGTGGAATGGAAGACAGGGGAAAGGGGAAATAGAACTAAATAGACTTATTTAGTAATTGAACAGTAACAGAAGAGTAATTGAAGGCTCTGGAAATCAAGCTAAGCAGTTGGGCCTTAAGTAAGAGCCAAGGTTACAATTACAATGGTATGAAGCAAAGGAGCCCTGTGATCCTAATTACTGTGTGGCTGAAGGAGGAGAGGGTACCCAGGTAAACAGGACCGGAGTTTCAAGGGTAAGGCCGAAGTAATTTGGGGACTGCAGAAAGCTGTGACCTTAAGCTAAACTCAAGTGGAGGAGAGTGGCCTGGAGAGACACTTGAGAAGGCAGAATGAATTGCACTTAGTTTCTGTTTTGAACAGGAGGCCCAGGGACAGGGAATAAAAAAGAGAAATCTTGAAAGTCTAAAACCCTTTCACAAATAATGTTGCTTTATCATTACCATCATTTGGGATTTCTGCTTATAAGAGAGCATTTAAAATGACATCTCCTGGTATTCATTTCTTCCTCTGGTACTAGGAGAACAAGTTCCAATATGCCTGACAGAGGCTCTTCACTCCATGAAATCCATGGCCGCCTTCAGTGTGCTGCGGGGAGGGATTACGTAATCCTACATTTTTTAAAGATATGTATCTTCTATTGAATAACCTAAGGCTATTTTCCTAATACCATTTGCCTTCTGAATTTACATTTTCTTTTTATCTAATTTCCCTTCAATAATCAAATTAATCTTCTGTTCAGGTATTGTCTATTGTATCTAATGGAAGAAAGTTCTTCAAGCTTTCACTGAACTTTCATTAAGGTCTTAATGAACAAATATTTATTGAGTGCCATGGCATAGCTCAAATTGTGCTAGGCCTTTAGAAAGACTTTCTTCAAGGAAGGAGTTTGGGGGAGGTTTAGATTTCTAAATAATACTCAAGGTACATGGAGAGGTAGTAGTAAAATAGCTTTTACTCATTCAAGAACCATTGTCTTAAAGGCATGAGTGCTTATTTCAATATTTTATATTATTTTCTATAATGATCACCAAATATTTTCAGAAAGTGATCCAATTATCAATGACATTAAAGTATGTCTTATTTCTCAGTGAAATAAATAACATTAAGTGGGATGTAAACCTGAGAATTCTCTTTCCTTTGTAGATGTTTGACAAATAAATTAATTGTGAGATTCTTGATGAAAATGTTGGAATCCAGATTGTTATTGATGCTCTTCTAATTGAATATAATCTCAGATTCTTTGGTTGCAACATTAACAATAACAACAACAAAGCCTTGATATACAACTTACTTAAATGAATAAGAAAAGACTTATATGAAGGAAGGGAAAGCAGCTGAAAATAAATATTCAGGCTTAGGGGAAAAAAGGGTCAAGGCAATACAGGATGGACCTCAGCAAGGGTTTAGTGCATTCTCACCAGCCCCCAAAGGTGGTAACTGAATATCCTTCTGCCTCTCCATTAGATTGACATTCACAAGAGACATCACCCAGGTGTCATGGACTGAGATATTTTGATTGATCTAGTTTGTACCATACAGAACTTTTTCTGTTGCCAAAGAGATCAGGATCTCCTCCCAGAAGGAGAAAGGGTAATAGGCAATAAAAACAATAGAAACCATTGTGCAAACCTTCCCTTCACGGAGTCTTAGGCAAGTGCTAACCCACTCAGGTATGCACATTCATAACATCCCTAAAGCACTCCTGCTTCACCTTCTGTGTCTGTCTCACAAACAACTGAAAGCTCTCTATTCCATTTACAATAGGTGAAAACCCAGAGTTATTTCTGGCCACTGTTTCCAAAGAGGTTGCCAGTGTTTTCTGAGTTGTGTCCATCATTCTTGTTTTATCATCAGACAATCTTGCTATTCTGGGATCTGAGAACTAAATCAACTAGCACTGTCTGTATTCAATAGTGAGCAAAAGCAACAGAAGGAAAAAAAAAGAAAGAAAAACAATATATATATATATATATATATATATATATATATATATATATATATATACACACACACACACACACACACACACACACACACACAATAGGGTAAGTGCTATTGTAAATGGCCATAAATAAATTCATCACTGGTTGCATTCCAGTATTAATTTCAGATATTTTATTTTTGAACAGAATCTTATCAGTTAATAACTTTTGATTTTATTTTGCTTGTGAGTTCAACTACACACACACACACACACACACACACGCATTATTTTCCTTCTTTTTTCACTTGTGTTTTTCTTATGCCATAAAAAAAAGAATTTTTTAATCCTGGTTTCTCTACTAGTTGAAGAAAGAGGTTTAACATAATGAATAAATGTCATCTTTGAGAGCCTGGGGCTAAATCCTTCTAAGCTTCTTCTTAGCTGTAACTAGGAGCAAATTATATAGCATCTCTGTAGGTTTTTCACCTTAAAAATAAAGAACATAACAGAAATTCTTTCATAGTTTCTGCTGTTAATTAACCCAACATGTTAATGCAGATAAACAACACATTTTAGTTGGTGCTGCTTTTATCATCAATCTATGTTAAACTCTATCAATAAAACAATGGAATAGTATGGCATTCTTTCTAACAGTGAATCCTAGAAGATTTCTGCAAACTTTCCTCATGTCTAGAGCTAGAAGGCTGGCATATCACAGAAGCAAATATCTCCCAGGGAGGTGGTCTTGCCAGGTCAAGGTGAGCTAGTGGTGTCTCTTGAAATGCATTGCTAGATCAATAAAATCATGCCTTTGCCAAAGGCATATATTTTCATGCTTTAATAAGAAGAGTATACCTGGATAACAGACACAGCTGAACTTGTGAAATAAATTCATAATAATCAATTGTTATTAGAGTCTTATTAGTCTTTTACAATAGCCAGAGCAGTCAACTGAATAGAGATGTGCTATGAATCACAGGGCTGGCTTCTTTTGAGTTTCTGAAGTTTACACTAATCTTCATCTCTCTCAGGAATGGAAGAGAACAACACTGTTTTCTTTTCACTGCTGTGTGGATGAATGCATCCATTTTATTATAAATTGTGAAGGCTCCAAAATAGAGACTTCAGAATGAAAACACTGCTCTGTGCTAGGTGTTCCATGTCACTCAGACACTCAGCAATTGATTAAAAAAAAAGTCACTTTAGATTCAGGAACTTGTCATTAATGAAGAGTGTTGTTATAATTTTACTTCTCACTACATCAATTTGTATTCTGCCTTCCATTGACATTCTGTTTCTTCAGAAATTAATATTAACTTTGAGCTTATTTCTAATTACTCTGAAAAGTTTTCCTTTTATAATTACATGGAATAAAGGCTGTCCTATTTTTGAGGATAGAAGGAAACTTATAAGAAGGCTGAGAATATGCATTTGGGTTGTATTCATTCCTTACAAATCCTTGCTGTTTTCATGGTCTTTCTCAATGATTCTTGAATTCCTACTTATTTAGCAAAATCTCATGTGTAAATTGGGGGAGTCTTAACATTTGGTGAAACTGTTGTGCAGACATAAATCAGGTCTTTCTGCTATTTGAGAAAAGGTCTGAAGGGGTTAAGGCATTCAGCCACATGGATAACTGCACAGAGTTGCTACATAGAGGAGCAAACTCATGCAAAAACTGTGAGGCATGTTCCAAGGGGGGAAAAAAAAAGAAACAGGACCCAAGTGGCTTTAGCAAATGAAACAGCAGGACGATAGTAAAAGATGAAACCGGAGATTATCAAAGTTTCATAGGACCTATAAGCATTTAATAGTCTTTTACTTCTATGTCAAGTAAAAGGAGAAAACAAACCAAGGTTTTAAAGACACTTAATGTGGCTGAACTTACATTTTAATTATACCAAACAGGAAGTTGTGAGTACAATAGTTTGTAGGAAGTAAGAAGAACGAAAGAACGATGGGTTAAGACATCTGGCATGCAAATCAGTCGTAAAGAGGCTATGATTATTTGGTTTTAAGCAACAGAATCCAGATTAATTAAATAAACACTTGGAAGTTACATGTATTTGAAATCAAGTTGGTATAAATGTAAATACTTATACAAGGTTTACTGAACAAAGTTCTTGAACAGTTTAAAGATTATAAAAATATATTTTATGAAGAAACATTGCAAACAGGCAGAGATAAGATCAGCTTTGAAGACCACAAGAAATAGGCTGGCCAAATTTTTTTCTCTGGTCCAATGTGAAATAAAGATCTTTCTGCTCCCAAGGCACTGCACATACCTGAAATGACAGAAAGTGGAAAGAAATGCCTTCCCTTGAGTTGGAAACACTCCCGCAGCCCATCCCTGAAGATGCCAACAGGAGCTGCTCCTATTGGCCCTGCCTCAACCATGTTATCTCTGTGGCTAGGCTAGATGGGCCTGCTTCCCAAGAGAGAGGTGGAAATCACCATGGGCAGACAAAGCAAAGGTCAACGTCACTCAAATATCTGAGGAGAAATTTAAGAATTCAGGTACTTCTAAATTTAAATGGTCCTTACAAAATTTTATATATATACCACAATACATACAGGAACTTTCAATCTTGTTTTTGTTGTTCATGATTCATTCCTCCATTTATTCAAAGAAATGTTTTGGCTTAACAATATCAACAGACAGTCTTTGATTTCTCGCCATATGAAGCTTGTCAGGGAGACAGATGTAGTAAAAATGACACTAAAAATGTTATCTGATGTCCTCTTGGTTTCCTTTAACCCTTGTTGTCCTGTCACTTCCCACACATTAAGACAATAGCATTGATTTTCTTCAGGGAAGATGTAGTTCTTGTCTAGAACAAAGGGTTTGGATTTTTTATTATTATCATTTGTTGTCTTCAGATACATATGACGGTAGAGTGCATTTGGACATATTACACATACATGGCGTATAACTTATTCTAATTAGGATCCCATTCTTGGGGTTGTACATGACTTAGCATTACACTAGTCATGTGTTTATATATAAATATAGGAACATTATGACTAATTAGTTCTACTCCCTTCCTTGCAAACCTGTCCTCCCTTCCCTTCATTCACCTTTTCTAATCCAATGAACTTCTATTCTTCCCCTCCCTATCCTTCCTTGTTGTGGGTTAGTATCCTCATATCACAGAGAACATTTGGCCTTTGGGTTTGGGGAATGGCTTAGTTCATTTTACATATTTTTCCAGTTTCATTCATTTGATGGCAAATGCCATAATTTCATTCTTCTTTATGGCTAAGTAGAAGATCCAAATATTGACCTGAAAATTAAAACAATTTTTGTTTGTTCATATATAGTGTTTGCTCTGCTTTATTTTTGTCAACACCATAACTTTTTGACTACATATTTATTAGTCACCTTGTTTATATTTCAATTATGTTTTCAATTACTGTATTTTCTACTGTATTGACATTTTTTCTTAAATTTTGCTTTCTTTTGCTCTGATGCAATATAACATAAGGTCACATTTCTGCCTTATTGCATCTGAAACTATTGTTTGATTTTTTTATCACAGATATATTCTGTGATAGTGAATAGACAATGCATCAATAATTTTCATGTTTGCCTCCCTAACTTATAAATGTATTTGTGAGAGAACACCACACACACACACACACACACAAAATATATATATCAAACTTTAATACATATTCTCCAAGGTATACTCTATATTCATACTTGAATAAGAAGACATTTATCTGGTGCTAGAGAACAACCAAGATTCCCAGATAGGCTTCTGTTCCCTTGCACTCAATAGCAGTGCCAAAGGAAATGCAGCAGGAGTTCATAAATCATAACAATTTGATTTCTAGAAAACTCATTTATGGAACCAACTGAGCATGTTTTGGCTATTGAGAGTTTTCTTAGTACTATCAGTATTAGCTCATTATTATATTCTCCAAAATCTCTTTATGGTCATTTGTTTTAAGTTTCATTCTGAAGACTGATAAGAATTTATATTTCCTATTTCTCAGATTTTGTGGGAAGTACAGGAACATATTTAAAGAACAGGTGTAAAAACTTACTATAAATTATTTTTCTTAAGAGGATTTTCCTCTTATACTGTGGAAAGGAATTAAGAATGCTAAAATCTATACAATTTGCTTTTTGAATGATGTAGAAAATGTCCTGCTTATCTATGTGGCAAAACCATTGGTGAATCTGTTAGGAACAGGCAAGAGATAATTCTTCATTCCCAAATGCAAGTTGAAAAAAATATACTAATTCCATGTTTTCAGCATGAAGAAATCTAGCAAGTTAATATGAACTTAAGAAACATGGAAACTAATTGCAATGAGGTCAAAATTCTATGTTAATTCCCATCTATGTATTTTCAAATTAAAAGAGTCATGGAATTGAATGGTTTAAAAGTTGTGTAAAAAGCAAAACACGAGAGAGTAAAAGTCCTAGGTGAACCTTTAGCAGCCTCTTGGAATGAGGAAAAAATCAGTGTTTGTGGCCAGAACAGTAGTCTGGGGTGGTGAGGCCATGATTATGGCAACAAAGGAAGTACATTATAGTGGTTCCAAATCTCTGCACTAAGCTTTGCAACAAGACATTACTGAACTCATTAACATCCAGGAAGGTAAGATTTCACTAGAAAAACCATTAAGATGGCACATATAAAATCAGAAGTCATACCAAGGAGGAACTCTCAAATAATAAATAGATCAATTTCCTAAAAAAAAAATATTGTATTTCAGTCAAAAAGAGTAGATTATAATTATAACTGCTTGCCACAAGAAAAAGTAAATACTCTCTAGAATATTTAACTGGGCTTAAAATTAACAATATCTTTAATATTATTATGGCTAGCATACAATGCAATACATTTCAAGAATGTTAGAAAATGAGTTGAAATTCATAAAACAAAGAAAAAAATAAAAAAATTAAAATTTTTATCTATATAAAATGCAGATGTTGGAGTTATAAAACACTGTTAAAATAATTCGCTAATAGATACAAAATAGAAGTCATGTAACATTTTCTGAAATATTTGAAAAAAATGAAATGATAGCTCTAAAATGATAAGAAAAATGCATCTAGTTAAAAACTGAAGATAAGTGTTAGTAAGAGAAGAAACAGAAAAGATAATTATAGGATCAAAATATATATTGATGGAAAAATTTCAGGTGGATGCTTGGATGAAAAACACAGCACAAACAAAAATAAGTTGAATCTGAGACACAGTAATAACTATGATCAGATTGATGTGAATTTCTAAAAATGATGAAAGATATTGAGATACAGATTCAATTAGAGAGAGAGAAATAAATATATAAATACATCCATATATATATATATCTCAAATTAAATTACATAAAGAGAACAAAGGCTAGTGCACAGGACACAGGCCATATGGAAAGAGATTGATGTGAATTTCTAAAAACGATGAAAGATATTGAGATACAGATTCAAATAGAAAGAAAAAAGAAATCTTGATCAGTCTCAAGTAAAAGGAAAGCAAGTGCTCAAAAACCATGTCTAGGTACATCATACTAAAACTGTAGAGAAAAAACAAGATGAGGCATACTTTCAATAGAGTAAAGCTGAGACAGAATGCACCTGTTCAGTTAACTCTGGGCAAAAAGTAAAGGAACAAAGGAACATATATGTCTTTAAAGAGGTAGAAAAAAATCATTCTCAAAGTGATAATTTTATATCTAGCAAAACACTTTCCAAAATGAAGAAGACATTTTGGTTTTAATTTTTTTAAAAAAACTGAGTGAAATTAAATGTCATAAAATCTGCACTTAAAAGGGAAACACCAATGAGTATTTTTCAGTCCAAAAAGTAATGAAATTGGGTGAAAGTAGAAAAACACAGGGAAGACTAGAAAGCAAAGAGAACACATTTGTATATTTTAGGTAATATGAGCTATATTATATAAAACTAATCATGTCTATGGTGCTTTTATATATATATATATATATATATATATATATATATACAGAGAGAGAGAGAAATAAATATATAAATACATCCATATATATAGAGAAAATTAAATTACATAAAGAGATAAAGGGTTAAATTGAGTTAAGGATTCAGGATTCTACTGAATGTGTACTGCTTGGGAAGTAATGACTACTAATATTTTTTTTTTCGATTCCTCCAACTTAAGGAATTTTGTTAAAATTTCTAGGATAACCATTAAAGAAAGAATAAAATAAAATAAACGATAAGAGGGAAAGCACAGAGAGGTAAATACTGTAATAACAAAAAGAAGCCAACGAAATGAAAAAAAAATGAAATTGTACGGTACAACGGAAAAAGGAAAAACGGTACTAAGGAGGTAAAGTAAGATCCATACTAAAATACATATTTATGTTAAATGTAAAACCATTAAATACTCAAGTTGCAATATTATAAGAATGAGAACTCCAATGAAATTACTGCCCTGATATATTCTATAAAACAAAGATCAGCTACAAAACAATATAAAAATGTGAATATAGAAATATTCAAAATAAAAGGATGAAAAAATACCATGGAAACCTTAACCAAACGAATCAGGTTTAGCAATAGCAATGTCAAATCAGCTCAGCACGTGGCAAAGAGCATTAGTAAAGGTACATAGTCATTTTTTAATGTTAAAAGGATCAACTTGACAGGAAGATTTAAGTATAAATTTTTTATGAATCTAGCAATATATCTTTAAAATTCATGTAGTAGAGTCTTACAAAATTTAAGGGAAACTATGCATCAAATATTGTACATGAAGATTTTAAATCAGCTTTCGATACCTTACAGAATAATCAGGCAGGCAAAAGAGGTAAGCAGCAGGGTGGCCAACTTTGAAGGTGAACCTGGACCAAGTTACCTATTTTTCCCCTGTAGGTAAAAAGAAGTCCAAAGAATAACAATATTCTATAAAATATTTTTTAAATTGCATAAAATTTATGTGGAACTATCTATAAAGAAAGATAGTTTTATTTGGATGCAGCCATGCTCACTTATTTATATATATTTTTATGCACCATGTTAGTTTTTGGTCACTGTGACTAAAATACCTGGCAATCACAATTTACAGGGCAAAAGGTCTATTTAGGCTTTTGGTATCAGGAGATTCCATCTTTGGCAGCACACTCCACCACCCAGGGCACAAGGTGAAGAATAACATCATGGCAGAAATTCATGGTGGAGGAAAGCTGCTAAGCTCATGACAGCTGAGAAGCAAAGATAGCAAGTTAGAAGCAAGGGTCAAATATTACCTTCAAAGCCATGCCCGGTGACCTATTTCCTCCAGTCACATCAGATCTGCAGACAGTTACCACTGAGTAATCCATTCCACTTATTAATCCATCAAGTGGATTCATTTAGCGATCAGGTTACAGCTTTCATAATATAATCATTTTACTTCTGAACATTTCTGCATTGCCTCATGAGCTTTCTGGTGGACACCTCATATCCAAACCATAACATGCATTGACACAAATATGGCAGGGTCAAGGAGTTGTGACAGAGACCCTGCACAGTACCATCATGTTTTCAAAGAGCTGTGTTGTGCATTATCAATTATAGCGTAGAATAATAACTAGGTTTTTCCTCTTAGTACTCAAAATCTAAAATAAATATAATCTTAATTAATAAATATAAATATAATTGAAAAAATAAATATAAATCTGAATAAAATAAATATAATCCGGTACATGAAATATCTGCTGACTCCTGGTTAATATTACCAAACATGACATAATTGATAAGCAAGCAGGCACCCCCAGGTACGATACTGTGTAAGAAATGGAGCAGGGACTCTGAGCAACTTTGTTAGTCAACTTCAAAATTTAGATAAAACTGACAGTTTCTGGTAAAATGTAAGTAATGAAGAAAAACTGATCTCATCAATCCAACCTCTATTAAAGAAATTGTGATAAAATGCCATCATTTTAGAAAGAAAACTTCAGGTCCAGACCCTTTCCTTCATGATTTCAAAGAAAAATTGAGAGGTGATAAAATCAAACACAAAAAACGCTATGAAAGGACTGGTGAGGAAATGCATTCATGTCAACTCACTCATTTGTATCAAAAATCTGGATAGCAATCCTGACATTAAAAGGAATGATACATACACGTAGATTCACAAATGATTCAACAAATAATAAAACACATTCACTCATATATAAAAGCAATAATGCATAAAGTTGAATTTCTTCCAGAAATGTAAATTTTTAAATTATATAACAACAATTAATTTACTACTTAATGAGTAAAAAGGGAACCTCATGATCTTTTTAAAAGATGCTCTAAAAGGAATTGATAAAATTCATTATAAGATATAAATTCAAATAATAACAGAAGAGAAAAATTTAAATATAATGAATGTTATTAAAAATTTATAACAATTACTGATGTTACATTTTCTACCTGAGGTCAAGAACAGAATTCTCATTCTTAGTATACCCATTAAATATTTCACTGCAGAAATAAGATAATAAAAAGAAAAGAAAGAATGTAGAGAAAGAATAGTAGTTTTGGTATTCACTGCCTTCCTTCAAGTTTGTGTAGAACAAAAGGCAACAATAATCTTCTGATGTAATAACAGAATTAATGAAAGTTTACTTTCAGTAAGGTAGCTTGAGTAAAAAGTCAATATGATTATTAATTATATCTCTCTACACTAACAAAAAGTTGCAATTGGAAATTGATGACATTTAAATACCATTTTAAAACTTCAAATATCTACCAAAAGGAATAGTTGAAGAAGTGCAAATTCATTGCAAATAAATCTATAAAATATTTCTTTGAGAAATCGAGACAGGCCTAAATTAGGGTATATGGCATATTCATGAAAAGTTTCAGTTTTGAAAGATTAATTTCCCCCTATTTGATCTGTAATTCAATGCCATTCCAATCAAAATTCCAGCTTATTTGGAGCAGGGACAAGTTGATATCACAATTCATATTCAAATAGATGCAAAGAAACGAAAAGAATAAAAATGTCCATGAAAAAGAGGATGAAGATGTGGGGAAAGAGGGAGGGAGGGAATAGGAGCAAAAGGAGAATTTCAGGGGTTTACAGGGCACATATCAAGTGCTTTTTCTGGAGCCACAGTTATTAATGCTGAGTATTACTAGTATGTGTTTGGAAAAGTTAAGAAATTTTTTTAAAAGTTAATGTCCAGATTCAGCCACTCTCAGACATACAGACACTTGATTTAAGACACTTGATTTTCAGAGAAGAGAAATGATGTTCTCATAAATGATTGGATATACTAAAGGAAAACAAAATAAAAATATAAGAAATGATATGAAACATTTTTCGAATCACATTTGAAAAGTTGAAAAGTTAGAATAAGAATTCTTAAAAGTGGCATTCCTTACATTTTAGATTGATAACTATTTGTAGCTGGTATTGTCCTGTGCACTGTAGGATATCAGGCCCCATCCCTGACCCCTATTCAACAGATACCAACAATGCAAATTCTTAGTGTCACACTCCAATGCCTCCAACTAACACCAAATATTAAAAAAAAAAAAAAACCAACAAGGGATTCAGTGTGTGTGTGTGTGTGTGTGTGTGTGTGTATGTGTGTTGTCCATATACAAAATTAAATAATTTCCACATGTCAGTTAGGAACATAAAGATGCACAACACTGTCCCCCACTTACATATAAATATACACACCAAGACAAATGCTCAGGAAAACACATTATATAAGAGCATTACAAATTTATTAGTAATAAAGGAAACAAATGAAGATAAAAGTCAACTATCACTATAAATATATAAGAATGGCTACAATTAAAATGACTGACCTCAACTATTGACAAGTTTGAATCAAATGTCAAACAATGCTGGTGGGAGTATAAATTAATACAATGGCTTTGGAAACTTCTTTGTCAATCAATAACTACTTAAATTAACTTTATAACAGTCATTTTACTCAAAGTTATATAAACCACTGCATGCTTAAAAATATACAACAAAATTTATATACAAGAATTTTCATATTGGTATTATTTATAAAAGCTAGAAACTAGGAAAAGCAGACAGCTGAACAAATTAAAATGGTTAAATCAAAAGTGTAGTGTTTACACAATGAAATATGCATCAGCAATTAAAATGAATTAAATCCTGATAAATTCAAATACAATGAATAAATAGAACAGCATAATGCTAGTCAAAAGAATCAAACATAAAACAGCATATCTATATATTTAATAATGAGTAGTATCAAATCTTAAGAGTTAGTTGCTACAACTATAAAGGATATTTGTTGGTAGATTCTGGGAAGGTGGTAGTGTTCACCATCTTGATCCACATGTGTTGATTACATAAATGTGTTTTGGTTGATATGTGTGCTTAAGTTTTGTGGATTTTTCCATACATATGCTATTTTGGAATAATTGGGTTCATTGAAAGTGTTCATGGAACACAGTGTAAACTATAAGAGGAAACAAGGTATAATTTACAGAGAGGACACTCCGACCATGCACTTACCAATGCAAGCACATGAAAAGGTAATGACTGAAAAGAAGCATGAGAAAAATAATAACAGTGCTTATTACTGGAGAAGTCAGTACCAATAAAGTTTGTTGAATTAAGACTTCAAAGCCTTTCAGAATTTATATTCCATATGTTGATTTTTAATAATACATTGAATCTTTGATGAAGTTGTTTTAATTTATTACATGTAGATTAAAAAGGAAGTGGTGGTATGTTTAACAAAATTGAAATTATTACATAGTTATCACAAGAGATTTACTATTCTTTGTGAATTAAAGTTCAAAGAAGACATGCTCTAGAAATGATTATAACTCAGATCGATCTAGAAAAAAAAAGAAATTATAGTGGATATGATTTAATGCCTGGTGTAATACCTCAATGGCACTAAGAGTCATTTATTATAAAATAATTAGTATTAACCTACGCTGGGCTCATTGGCTCCTGGAGGTAGGAGACTTACGTTTGCTGGCTTTCAAAACCATTACACAATCTGCTATTTTTGCAAAATTTAAATTATATAAAACTGGTAAGGGAATGAATAGCTTACAAAACAGTCTTCTTTAAACTTCCATATTCTTCTCATTAGTATTTCTCCAAGTTTCAATACTGAAATTGATATAATAAATATTCTGGGCTTAGGCTAAACACTCATTTAAACCAAAAGTCAAATACATATTTAGGTTTTATATGTAAAATTATGCCTAGACCTAAAAATGCAAGTTAAATCCTTTTGATTTTACATTTCAGCTTCCTTCCCATGGTTTTGATCTTAAAAATTATAGATACATCAAAATAATAAGTGAAATAAGCCATCAAATGAGTCTTACTTGATGTTACCTGATGTCTTTCAAGTCCATTGCTGCAAAGCTGTTCCAAGATTTACTTTTCTCAAAACTTTCTATTGATAAAAACTCACAGACTTGGCTTAGTATTTTAAAATAATAACATTCTTTTAAAAAAAGAAAGGATACATAATAATATTTCAAATCACTAATTAAATTTAACTTTCACATGTACTTGAAATCTAAATTTTATTGTCTTGTAGGGAGAATATTTTCACAGCACATATTTTCTTCTTTGGATTAAAAATGACATATACTAAGCATTATTATTGAGAATTGTAAGACATATGTTGCTCAATTAGTTTATTTGGAATTTATTATGTGGCTCTGAGTTATTTTAGGGTTACAGTATAAATCACAACTTAAAAATATATTAGATAATACAAAAGTGCAGATAATTGAATACAAATTTTAAATCAGATCCTGGTAATAGGCTACCCATTTGTTCATAATAAATATGATGAATATCTAATTTATTTAAAGATATAGTTACAAAATGCATATAATAATACTTATGTAGATATTTTATCCTTTAGCTAAAGTGAAACTAATAATACTTTTAATATACCATTATTACATTAAAAAAATGTAAATACAAGTTTTACAGGTTGATTTTAATGCTTTAATTAGATGGTGACATAATAAAATTCACTATGTGGAGTTTATTTTTTGGCAGATTTTTAATATTCATTGTCAAATATTTTATTTGGAAATATATGTAGCAATTTGAAGGAATTATGGATGATTTTAAGTAATTTTATTAAAAAATAGTCTAATCTTTCACTAAGCATGGTGTCTTTTTTGTTTTGTTTTTTCCTTTCTGCATTTTTCCCCTATTTTGGTACAAAATAAAATAAATAACCTTAACCATAAAAATATTGAATTGTAACTTCAAATATATTAAGGACATTTAAATAATATACAATTTCATGGTCAGCAAATAGGTCACATGAAAGTAAATATTTTTGTATTTCCTTTAATGGAAACTATAATAATAAATGCAAAACATATTAATAGAAATTATATATGGTCTAAGAATTATCTGTTATAAAATAGCGAGCAATTTGATGAGACTCAGTCTCTAATAAACTACAAAATAACTACATGATACTTCAATCTGCCATCTAATAAGCTGAAATAGAACTATTACATGAACTCCAGGTGATGCTGAATTGCATTTTTGGAGGTTTAATTTTATTTTTTAAATTGAGATACTTTAATGAGAAAAAAAACTATTGTACAGTTTATTAAATCCACTTAACTATTTTGTCTGTACAATTTTAGAATTTTAATTAAATTTGTCATAATATTGAATTACAAATACTAATAAAATGATAGCAGTCTAAGATAATATACCTAAGATTTTTTTCACATGATACTAAAAACATGAACATTTCTCAGAAGTATAAATATGGAAACTGACCCGGTGTGGTGGCACAGGCCTGTAATACCAGCTACTCTGGAGGCCAAGGCTAGAGGATCACAAGTTCGAGGCCAGTCTAGGTAACCTAGAAAGACCCTTTCTCAAACTAAAAACTAGGAAAAAAAAAAAAAAAAATATATATATATATATATATATATATATATATATATATACATATATATTCTTGTATTTACATTTTTTAAAAAATGTATATATATATATATATATATATATATATATATAGTTTATTATTATACACACACATACACACACACAAGCGCTGCATCTGTATCTCAGTAGTAGACTTCCTCCGGCTTCAATCCCCAGTAAACCAGAACAATCACAATTTTGAGTCATTTATGGACTCTACATTAGATAGCTTTTGTTGAGTAGCAATTTTTTCTATTCATTATCAGCTTAAAGCAATAAAAATAGAGTATCTCACCCTAGGAGCTTGGGTCCCAGGAATGTGAAGCTCTGCTCAGGGCATCTAGGTCAAGATGTTCTAGCCCATGGTCAGCATAGGCTTCAGTCACTGGAAGGATCTGCTTCCAAGGTCACTTACTGGACTTTTGGCACACCTCTGTTCCTTGTGGGATTTCAGACTGAGAACCTTCGCCCCCCACAAGGCCACCTGGGAATCTCCATAGCTGGAGACCCACTCACAAAATGGCAACTGCTTTCGGAGAAGGAACCCACTGAGACTGAAAGGGTCTCTGTGAAGGAAGGTTTCTTTTAACCTAATTTTGTTATTACGTCTGCCAGTCTTGTTTCCTTGGAGGTAAGTCAGTAAATCCTGCACACGCAGGTGGGAGGAGTTAAGAGAAAGGAGTGAAGGAAGGAGACCAGGAGATCTGCGGTCTCTTAGAGAATGCCTACTTACTAGAGACGCCCATTGGTCTCTCAATCTCTGGTTTTTTTTTTTTTTTTTTGGGGGGGGGGGAGATGTTAACATTCTGTAATGTTTACAAAAATTGCACATTCTTTTGGCCTTAAATATCCATTTTGTGAACTTTAAACAATAAGAGAAATTTAACTAGATATAAAATTCTTGGGTGACAATAGCTGGCACAGAAAACTATTGAGAAAACTCTATAATATTTCCTCTGCATTTTTGAAAGAAATTCTAAAATTAATATTTTTTTAGCATTTGTCAATTCTAATTATTAATGCCTCTATAATGACTAATGTTTGTTCAGTAGGCCTTTTTTTTTTTTCTTTTTTCTTTTGCCTTTGGCCTACTTTCATTGTATTTTACCTTCTGAAGTGACAAAACTACTTCTAAGTGTCACTAGACTTAAATTTACTTTTTTGTTTAGAGTGGCACATGTATAAAGATTTACTTTAACTATCATTTCTGCTCTGCCAGATAAATATTTAGCAAAATTACTTTCCTATTTCTGGCTTGCATCTGATTTTTAAATTAGTAAATATTTTTTAGTGCTGTTTCAGACAACACTTCATTATTTGTAAATTTTATTTCTTCATAATAAAAGAAAATAAAAATGAATGTTTTGTTATATTTGTGCTTTATGCCATAAATATTAGAAAATTATGGATGTGGTAGCAACCACCTCTAATCCCAGTGGCTCGGGAGGCTGAGAGAATAGGATCACAAGTTCAAGGGCAGCTTCAGCAATTTAGCAGGTCCTAAGCAAATCAGTGAGACCCTGTCTCAAAAATATAACCAGAACCAAAAACAACAACAACAAAAACAAAAACTTCTAAAGGAAAAACACAAATAAGTAAATAAATAAATAGGACTGGGGATGTAATTCAGTAGTAAAGTACCCTGGGCTAAAATCTCCAGTATCAAAAAAAAAAAAAAAAAATAGAAATTTTTTTTCTAAGAGACAGTTAGAAGTGGTTTTGTCCCTTCAGAAGGTAAAATACAATGAAAGTAGGTCAAAGGCAAAAAAAAAAAATGGTTTATTGAACAAACATTAGCAATTATAGAGGCATTAATAATTAGAATTGACAAAAATTAGAAATACATTCTCATTCTCACCCTTAATTTCAATATGATTTAACTGCTCACATCACATCAGAGTATCAATATGTACTTGACCACTACAGTGTCTTTTAATGTGTTAGTAAAGACACCAGTTATAATTTAATAAGCACAAAGATACTACCTCTTTTCAAAAAAAAAAAAAGAACATTTTTTTTTCATGAAGTAAAACCAAAGAATATTAATGAAAGGGAATCTGCACATCTGTGTATACGTGCTATACTTTCATGATGTTGTTTCTCTCCTCACCAGTAGCATCAAGACATTACCTTTGACATATCCACTGCCTTGGATTTCAGTGGTGCAAATGGCTAGTCTCATCTCAAACACAGGAGAAGCAGCAGAAGAAAATGATTAAGATACACTTACATATAAGATCTAGCTTATGTACATATATGAGCATACTACAGTGAATTTCCTCTTTATGTGTATCTATAAAGCACTAATTAAAAATAATAAATAAATAGAAGGAAGACCAGTGGCGTAGAGGAAAGGGATTGGAGGAAGGGAGGAGGGGACAGAAAGGAGAAGAATTGGAGATTGAATTGCAACATGTTGCTTCCTAAGTTTGTATGTATCAGAATGAAATTTAATACAGTATATAACCATGATGCACTATTTAAAAAAACATCCAAAAACAAAAAAAAGAAAAAGAAAAAGAAAACACAATTTATTCTCATACTGTAGGGGTTTTTGAACCATGTATATGTATCATAACAGCATGGGAACACTATGTCTTCTCATTTTCTTCATCATCAGTTTGTTTCATCATACTTGCTACTTACTTACGAGTCCTCCAGATGAGTCTTCAGAATATTCTTCCATTTGAATTAGTTTTAGGAGTGAATCGATGACTCTCCAATCTAGTTATGGCATGTAAGTATATTGCTAAAAAAAAAAAATAAAAAGGCGGGTGTGGGGACACACTGAGGTGCACCCATAGTCCCATTAACCTGCAGAGAGGAAATGATCTGAACTCTGAAAAAGGGGTAGAACTGCCAAGATAAGGCTGAGTCAGCAAAAAACATGCAACTGCAGTCATAGTTTTTCTAGTAGGTGACTGGAATACGCAGGTAATGTATGAGAACTCCACCATGTAAAAGCATTTTATGTCACACCAAACATTTTACTCATGCTTTATTTAGATCTATGAGTAAAATATATATTTCCAACACTGGTATTGTGGTAAACAACCAACAAAGTACACAAAGAGTGTTTCTTGTGGGTTTTTATTTTGTTTTGTTTTGCAAAATGTAGCACATTTCATCCAGAGGAATGAGAAGTTATGCTCCATTTGTGTACAATGTGTCAAAATGCATTCTATTGTCATGTATAACTAAATTGGAACAAATAAAAAAGAAAAGAAAATGTAGCACATTTGAAAAATATCATTCTTAATAATATAACATTCCCCAAAGTTGTAGGGTTTGTTTTTTTTAGTTTACACTTTTAACTTATCACTTAATAATAGTGGTGGAAAAAAAATGGAAGGATATTTGGTGAACTATCTGATATATAACCCCAGAGGAGGTGCTAAAGTCCTTTTGCTCATATCATCTTCATAAAAACTTTATAACATTGTAGTCTTAGCCCTTTTTAACAAGGCAGGAAATTGAGGTTCACAGAAAAAATTGCAAACTGACAAGGATAAAATATGTATTAAGTGGCTGGGCTCATATTTACATCTCCATTACATTTGCTATACATATTCTTTCTCAAGATGAGGCACTTTTATACTTAAAGAACTATTTTACAGTAGAATTTTTATGAGGTTGTAACTACAGACAAAACTTGCTCTTTTTTATTTCTCTCTTTCTCAATTTACACACACACACACACACACACACACAAGGTTTATGGACCACTTCTACATACATTTTATCAGTCTCATTCTCATTATAGGATTTACCACATTGCATTTAAAGGTCCATTAACCATTTGTGATTTCTTAGTGTTGAAAAAGTTTCTGTTGCTCAATTATTTAGTAAATAGGACCTTCCTTGTTAGTACAAAGGGCAATGTATGATGAAGAGAACCTTCATTCACAGTAGCCAAGGGAATTTAAAAAAAGTGGGATAAGGGTGCCAAGGAAGTAGCTGAATAACAGATTAAATCTATCAGTGCAATGGCTGAACAGCTTACCCCAAACAAATAAAATGTCATTTAAGCAATATAAACAATGCTTGATAATTACATGAATTTGGAGGTGATTATATTATAATACATTGATCGTTTCATTTATAATTACCTTTTCTAGATATAGAATCTAAATGATTAAAGTTATTTGAGTTTAAAAATAATTATGCATGGATCACTTTTTCTCAATTCGGTCATACAACTTTTGTCCAAATAGAATATGAATTACATAAAATATATAGCATGATTCTCTTATATGTAGAGGACATGTTCCAAGATCTCCAGTGGATGTCTGAAACCTTGTATATAATAGAACCCTATACATATAACTATGCTATGATAAGATGTAATTTATACTTTTGGCACAGAAAGAGATTAACAACAAAATTAATAATTATATTAATTTTGGCAATAAAATATATATATATATATATATATATATATATATGGACTTTCTCTCAAAACATCTTCTTGTACCATAATTACTCTACTTCTTGTGAGATGACTCAATGCTTACAAGATGAGATGAAGCAAAGTGACTGACATTGGCATTCTGAGGTGACATTAGGCTATTGCATAATGATTATTTATTTGAATACAAGTGCTGTGGTTACATGAAAACCAACCTGATAACCAACCTGATAAATGAAATGGTTAAGTAATTAACAGACAGGTTGTATATACTATGTGGACACACTGAACAAAGGAATGATTTATATCACATGTGGAATGGAGGAGAATGACATATAATTTAAATAATGTATTATTTTTTAATATATGATTACTTAGTACTTGCATTTTTTGTACTGAAGATGATTTATGACTGAAATCATAAAGAGAAAACACAGGTACATGGAGAATTCAGTAAATTACAGTTCCTTTGACTGTAATGCATCAACAGTTCAAGAGCATGCCAAATTTTATCTGCTTTACATTTGAACTTCAGTATGATAGTGTAATGTTGACTCCCAGTTGCAATCCAGTTGATCTTTTTCTTGTTAAGACAAGAGACATAACTTCCTCACCATATTCTGGAGAAATTGTACATTTTTGTTTTGCCATAATTCTCAGACTATTTGATTCCTGTTCTTAGACTGATTACTTTAAAAAATCATATTAAACTGTCATTCTGGGATTATTTTTCATTGAAATCTTTTCTCAAATTTGCTCTCTCTCTCTCTCTCTCTCTGTAATTCCCATGTTCTTCTAAGTTTCTTCTACTTACAAAAATAATCCATGACAAATTAATGTGTCGAATGCTTTCATTTTTAAGATATATTAATTTGTTATCACATTATTTGATTGATAGCTTAGCTGGATATTGATTTTTATTTTCAAACTCTTTTTTGAAAACCTGAAAATTCTTGTTTTTGCATTACTTGTTTTATCTAATAACTGGTCTGATGTCACTCAGATTTTTGATTCGTGTATATATATATATATATATATATATATATGTATAAATTTGATTCTTTAATATATATGTATATATATAATAAACAAATATATATATATATTTGCAGCATTGAAGGATGAAAAGATTTTCATTGTTGATATTGTAAACATTTATCAATATGTGAAAGATCATTTTCTTCTAATTAATCTGGCTTAATATAGTTTCATTTTGATCTAAGAGTTGGAGTCTTTCTACAACTTGAAAAAACTTTTTCATTGTTCATTTCTTCCTTTGTTTTATTTTCTAACCTTCAATATATGTTATATATTATATCTTTTTTCCTATGCCTTTTATAACTTCTAAACTATTCCATTTATTTTTCTCTTTGTTCAATAATCTGGGATATTAATTTAACTGAATCTTTTCGAGGTTTGCCACTGTTTTTATTACTGTGTATGTTTAACTGATAAATACTTATGAAAATTATCACTTATAATTCAAGTGACAAGTTAGATTTAAAAAAATTCTCTTTATATTCCTTTGAAAAATAATAATTAAAAATTAGTCTCCTTGCATATGTACCTATAATGGTCTTTGCAAATTTACGTTAGATTCTGTAGGTAATCAATGGTATAATGTATTTTTAATGTTGTTCAATATTTCATAACTTATTAACATTTTCATATCATATTCCAGATAAAAATTATATGTTGATTTTAAAAAGTATTCCATGAAAAGGGGTCTTGTGATAATAAACAAAATTCAGAAGCATTGCCTAATTTTATATCTTATTAAGATGTTAAATGTGATAAGTATCCAACAAAGTATGCTATTTGTTGTGGTTCATAAACATTTAGTAAAATGACATTTATTTATTTGTTTGTTAGTTTTTGTTTTAGTACTGGAAAATGACCCCAAGGGGTGCTTTGCCACTGAGATATGTCCCCATTGCTTTTTATTTTTTATTTTGAAACATTGTCTTGCTAAGTTTCTGAGGATGGCCTCAAGTTTGCCACCCTCTTCACTTACCCTCTGGAATCTCTGGGATTACAGGCATGCACCACCATGCCCAGCAGTAAAATTACTTTATGCTGAATGATATTTCAATGCTTATTGTTCCTGATCTACTGTATAAAATTGTTTAAATAATAACCTCCAAAAAATAATTGCATAAAGGAAAACTTTTTGACAGAAGCGTAAAAGTGATGCTGTAAAAATAGGTAACAGGAGAGAGATTTTCTTGAATTACAAGGTTGTTTTCAAGTGTTTGCTAAGCTGTGCAACACTAGCTAAAAGCATTTAGAAAAGTCAGCTTTCCACATGTCTTAAGAAATAAGTTTTTTTTTGATAATGGGATATATTTCAGAACACACAGTAAAATATGACCTAATTTGACAGAGATATTAAATATTAAGTTTGAATCACTTTGTGTCACAAACTATTAGGGAAAGAGCTAAGACCAGTTATTCTCAGAAAGACAATCACAGATGTGACTTGTGAGACAGAGTTCAGAGTGAAAGGAAGGCATCTCTTTTGAAAGAGCTGATTTCAAAACAATTTTAGAAATATATGTTTACCTGAGAAATCAGCAAGTATAATGGGAAGCATTCATTTTTCATGCAATAGAATTCCACAATCATTCACTATCAATAGGCAATAATCTGTTTAGAATCAAAGGTATGATGAAGTTCAGTCATATGTGTTTTTTGAATAATGCAAACAAGTTTCCATAATTGCCTCATAAATTTTTTCAATGAACAGGCAACAGAGCAATCACAGCAACGTGCATTTGCATATTTGAAAATCATTTTGTCCCTCAGGGAAAAATGTGTGTGTTAGTATGTTGGTTCACACTAATACCTAATTTTCACTGATAAGATTTTGAGTTTTATGGAAAGCCTTTGCACCTGTACATTTTATGAGCTAAATGTGGACAGTTGAATCACCCTCCATCCAGAAGCTATCTTGGGACTGTAGTGTGGCAGAACCTAAGGAAATTGGAAACCCAGATCCAGATCCTGAGTTTGCAGCCAGGTCTATGTGGGCCTGTCTCAGCCTAGGAAAACCGTGGAAAGTCAGACACTGGGAACATTTTCTCCAGGGAAACACAGGTTAAAAAAGTGGAAGAAACCTGGGTTCTGGCCAGCTCTGGGAGTTCTGAGGCCTGGGACTGATGGGGACTATGGTTCAGAAGGTTGGAAGAGAGGGTGTGAGGGCATTTTGCCTCAGCTCACCCAGCCAGCTGATCTGGCACCCACTGGGTTCCTTGGGCCCACCCAGGCTGGCAATGGCTGTTTCCTGCATCCCTCCCAAGTCCAGCAGCCACAGGTCTCCAAGACCTAACAGTTCTGGAAGGAGTCCAGCACCCAGCAGGACCTTATGGCTCCCCAGTTCCCAGTATTCCAATCCCTCCCTGGGTCCTTACCCTGCCTATCCCTCTGAGAGTAGGCCCAGAGCATAGCCACCTGCCAGGTCCCACTTCACTGTCAGACCCACCCAGTCCAGCGCCCAGCCTCCCTGCCTACCCCCAGGATCTAGCCCCAGGCCCTGATCCACTTGCCTCCCACATGTGGCCATCTGCTTTGATAGCCCCTACAACCCAGCTTCTTTGCCATGGGACTTCCCCTCCAGGTCTGCAGCCTGGCCCACCCACACTAATCTCCTAAGAAGGGAAATTAGGATGTCTTACACCCCCAACTTCAACATTGTATGAAACACAATTAAAAAAAAAGGACACACAACCCATGGCCCATGCTTGCAAGCTTACATCGTATTTCAAGAAGAAATGAAAAGAAAAACAGGTGGACAGAGTCAGTGAACACTTACAATCACTGAATATTTTGTCCACCATAGCGGATATGATTCCTCAATTTCTCTCTCTCTCTCTCTTTAAAATATTTTTAGTTGTAGTGGACACAAAGTCTTTATTTTATGTATAAAATAAGGTGGTGCCTCACCCATGCTGGGCAAGTGTTCTACCACTAAGCCATTAATTTCTTAATATTTCACCAAGATTTTGTAGTTGTTGTTGTGGCTTGTTTGTTGTGGCAGTAGTTCTGTTCTGCATTTGGATTTGGGTTTCCATAGTAGATTTTTGTTTTATTTGAATGTGACTCACTGACTCAAAGACTCCTACACATATTCATACTTGTTTATCTTTATTTCTAGCCTTGTTTTTCTTTTTTCTTCTTTTTCTTTCTTTCATTTTTTTTCCCTTGTTATGTTTTTTATTGTTATGTTGTTTTGGAGGTTTTTTCCCAAATGAATTATTTTCCCATGCTCTATATTTTGAATATTAATGTTTATGATTAACTGTTTTGATTTTGTTTTGAGTCATCTTTATCATACTTTATCTTCCTTATCTCCATCTCTCATTTCTCTATTCCTGTCGCCCAAATTCTCTTCCTCCTTTATATTCTTCTATTTTTCATCCCATTTAAACTAACAACATATCCTAACTTACCACTGCATCTTGCCTGTATACCTTTTGATATTGCATACAGTTTTCTACCCTCCTATCTTTTCTACTTTACACATACTCAACTCTATCCTTAACACTTCTTAATATCCATTGTCTGTCTTTACCACCAATGTCTTAGCAATAATTAATACAATGCAAGGCACAGACAACACCTATTGTTTGATTTTAAACCAGACATAATACATGGTTATGTACTGTTTTTACTGGGGGAATTTGTTGATTCCACTATTCCTATGTATCATACCAATTAACACTAGATATAAAAATAGGAACTAAGGACTGGGTCTACTGCTATATATGCTTGCATACATTATTGCTACCATTGGGATACCCACCCTCATCTGAAAGTTACTATTAACATAGAGTGATACTATAAAACCATAAAGTAGAAACTCTGCAGCATCAGTTCCATCCAGATAGATGGGTAGGCACACAAACAATATGAAAAAGGAAGCCAACAAACCATCCCAAGTAACCCAGACTACTTCAACAGTATACTCCATTGACATCACAGTGGAGGAAATGTCAGTTATAGAGGTTGATGGTTAAACTGATCTATGAAGTAAACGGTGATGTAAGAAACAAAATCAGAAAGAAAATGTAAAAAGTAAAATATCATTTTACCAAGCAAATAGAGATCCTGATAAAGAATGAGTCAGAAATCCTTGATGAAAGACTCAAATAAGCCAAATTAAAAATTCAATTGAAACCATCATCAATAGATTAGAACAATTGGAAGACAGAGTTTTAGGCAATGAAGAAAGAATATATAATCTAGAAAATAAACTTAACCATGGAGAAAATATGTTAAGAGACTCAGAACCAAACTTCCAAGAAATATGGGATAAAATGAAAAGACCAAACTTAAGATTTAACAGGATAGATGACAGTGCATAGATATAAACCAAAGGAATGCACAATTCTTTCAATGAAATAATATCATAAAATTTTCCAAACCTTAAAAACAAATGGAAACAGGAGGCTTACAGGACAAAAAAATGCACAAAATTACAACAGCCTCACACCAAGGCACATTATTATGAAAATGCCTTTAGTATGAAAATGGCTAGAACTTTAAAGGCTGACAGAGAAAAGCAACTGGTAACATGTAGAGGAAAATCTATCTGGACCACAAATGATTTCTCCACCCAGACCCTCAAAGCTAGGAGGTCTTAGAATAGTATATACTAAACTCTGAAAGGAAAAGAATATTAGCCAAGAATACTATACCTAGCAAAATTAAGCATTGGGATTGATCCATGTAAAACAAAAGTTAAAAGAATTCACAACTAGTAAACTTACACTACAAACATACACAATAAAATATTTCATGAAGAAGAAATGAAAAATAAAAGTAAAAACTAGCAAGAGGAAAAGCTACACTAGAAGAAGAATAAATCAAAGAAAGAACTAATTCAAGTTAAAATCCAGAAATAAGTCAAAATGGCAGGGAATACACATCATATCTCAATAATAACATTGAATGTAAATGGCCTAAAGTCTTCAATCAAAAGAGGTACACTGGCAGATTGTTAGGTACAAAACCTAACAATATCCTGTCTAACAAAACTTAACAATATCCTTTTCATCAGAAAAGACATCCACAGACTGAAGGTAAAAGATGGGAAACAACTATCCCTCACATAAATCACATAAACAAGCATGGGTTTCTATCCTCATATCAGGAAAAAAAAATGTACTTCAAGCCAGAAGGGACCAAGGAGGTCATTTCATACTGCCTAACAGAATTATGCATCCACAAGACATAACAATCATAAATATTTATGCCTCAAACATTGGAGCATATATATCAAACAAACCATTCTCAATTTCAAGAATCAAATAGACCACAACATAATAATACTGGGTGAATTTAACACACTTCTCTCATTACTAGATAGATCCTACAAACAAAAACCAAAGAAAGAAGCTATAGAATTAATGAGTACAATGAATAATTTAGACTTAACAGACATATATAGAAAGTTCCATCCATCAAGGACTAAATACACTTTCTTCTCAACAGCACAAAAATGATTCTCTAAAATAGATAATCTCTTAGGCCACAAAGCAAATCTTAGCAAATGCAGAAAATGAGATAAAACAGAAATATCTTGCATTCTATCAGATCATAATGAAATAAAATTATGAAAGATGAAGCAAGAAAATAGAAGCTACTCTAACACATGGAGACTATATCATACACTACTGAAGAACCAATGAGTAGTAGAAAAAATCAGAGATAAAGTTTTTAAAAATGATTAGAAGTAAATGAAAAGTACAACACAATGTAGTGAAATCTCTGGTACACTATGAAGGCAGTTCTAAGAGGAAAGTATATTGTACTGAGTGCATCCTTAATAAAAAGTCACCAATAAATAACCTGAAGTTACATCTCAAAGCTCCAAAATAAGGAGAAGAAATCAACAGTAAAATCAGTGGAAGTCAGGAAATAATAAAAATCAGAGGCAAAATCAATTAAATTCAACCAAAAGAAGAAAAAAAATGGTTCTTTAAAAAATAAATGAAATCAATAAACCCTTAAAACAAGGTAATGAAGAGAAAGAGATAAAACTCAAATCATTTAAATTTGTGATGAAAAAAGGAAACGTCACCATGGACTCTATTGAAATATAGATGAAAATCACAAACTATTTTGAAAATATATATTTCAATAAAATAGAGAATTATGATAACATTGACAAATTTCTAGAGGCATATGACCTAACCAACCTGAAACAGGAAGCTACAGAAAATTTAAACAGACCAAATTCAAGCAATTAAATTGAAGACACTATCAAAAGCCTACCAACAAAGAAAAACCGAGGGACACATGAATTCGTAGCCAAGTTCTACAAGATCTTTGAGAAAGAACATACACTAATACTCCTCAGGTTATTTCATGAGAGAGAGAGAAAAAAAAGGAAAACCTTCCAAACTCATTCTTTCAATCTAGTATGACTTTGATACCAAAACCAGACAAAGACCCATCAAAAAAAGAAAATTTCAGAACATAGATGAACATAGATGCAAAAATTCTTAGTAACATTGTAGCAAATTGCTAAGAGCCACAGCCAAGTAATATGATGCATGGCACTTTTGGTTGAAAGGTGATGCCAGCTAGCCATTGAGATGATATGATTATGTTAAGATTTGCATTCATATGGATATTGGACTCCTGCTGTTCACCTTGGCCTGCTATGGGACTCCTGGAGAGTTCCCATTGGTTGGGGAAGTACAGTAATAGGGAATTCCAGGGGAGGAACTTGTTCTGGGGTTCCGGAAGAACGCCCAGTGGTGTGTCGGCTTCTTCCAGGACGTGCACCGGGTATTGGAGGCATTTTCAAAAATAAAGCTTGTTCCTGCTTGAGTGGCTCGTGATTTTGTGCCCAGCCAGACTGCGGCAGCAAATTCCATACTAAAAATGTTAAAAAGATACCGCACCATGATCAAGTGGGGTTTATTCCAAGGATGCAAGTTTGGTTCATCTTTTGGAAAATAATAAATGTAATCCATATCATTAACAGACTTAAACACAGACACACATGACTTTCTTAATAAATGTTAAAAAAGCATTTGACAAATTTAGCATCCATTCATGTTCAAAATAGTAGAAAAACTAGGGATAGTAGGAACATTCCTCAACATTGTAAAAGCTATATATGCTAAACCCAATGTCAACATCATTCTAAATGAAGAACTGAAAGCATCCCCTTTAAAAACTGGAACAATATAGGGATGCACTCTTTCACCACTTCTATTCAACATACTCCTTAAAACTCTAGCCAGAGGAATCAGAGAGAAGAAATTAATTTAAACGGATAGAAATAGAAAGAGGAGAACTCAAACTATACCTATCCTCCAATGACATGATTCTATATTTAGAACATTCGACAACAACAACAAAAAACTTTATCAAAAAGCTTTTTGAATGATAAATGAATTCAGCAAAGTATCAGGATATAAAATTAACACCTATAATTCAATTGCTTCTGATACACCAGTGACAAATCAGCTGAAAGAGAAATCAGGAAAACTATTCCATTCACAGTAGCATCAAAAAATGAAATAAAATACTTGGGAATCAATTTAACAAAAGAGGTGAAACACCTATACAATGAAAACTACAGAACACTATAGAAAGAAATTGAAGAAGACTTGACAAAATAGAAAGATCTCCTATGTTCTTGGATAGGCAGAATAAATATTGTCAAAATGGTCATACTACCAAAAGCACTATACAGATTTAATGTCATTACTATTAAGTTTCCAGTGAGGTTCTTCAAATAAATAGAAAAATATGTCATAAAATTCATTTGGAAACATAAGAGGCTCAGAATAGCCAAAACAATCCTTGGTGAGAAAAAGTGAACAGGAGGCATCGAAATACCAGAATTTGGGCTGGGGTTGTGGCTCAGTGGTAGAGTGCTTGGCTCACATTTGTGGGGCACTGGGTTCAATCCCTCAGCACCACGTGAACAAAATAAACCAAATGGAGATATTGTGTCCATCTACAGCTAATTTTTTTTAAATTAAAAAATACCAGACCTTAAACTATACTACAGATCTGTAGTAACAAAAATGATGTGGTATTGTCACCAAAACAGATATGAAGACAACGGTACAGAATAAGACACAGGGACAAATCCACCAAAAACAGTCATGTCATCAGAGATGAAGGCACCATGGACATACTTTGGAGAAAAGAGAGCCTCTTCAACAAACAGTACTCATAAAACTGGAAATCCACTTGTAGTAGATTGAAATTGAACTTCTACATCTCACCCTGCACAGAACTCAATTCAAAGTGCCTCAAGAACCTTGGCATTAGGCCACAGACCCTGAGCATACTAGAAGAAAAAGTAGGCCCAACTTTCCATCAGATTGGCTCAGGAACAGACTTCCTCAATAAGGCTCCTAAAGCATAAGAAGTAAAATCAATAAATGGGAGTCATCATACTAAAAAGCTTCTTCACAGTAAAGGAAATAATCAAGAGTGTGAACATAGAGCCTACAAAATGGGAAAAAAAAATTATCACCTGTCCCTCAGATAGAGCACTAATCTCTGTGATATATAAAGAACTCAATAAACTTGATAACATAAAACCAAATAACCCAATCAATAAATGGGCTAAGGATCTGAACAGACACTTCACAGAAGAATTATGTATGGTCAAGAAAAATGTTCAATCTCAATTACATGTAAATCAAATGTAAATCAAAACTAAACTGAGTTTCTATCTCACTCTACTCAGAATGGAAATTAGCAAGAATACAAGTAACAATAAATGTTGGTGAGGATGTGGGGCAAAAGGTTCACTCATACATTGGTGATGGGACTGCAAATTGGTGCAACAGCTATCAAAAGCAGTATGAAAATTCCTTAGAAAACTTGGAATGGAACCACCATTTGATCCAGTTATCCCACTCCTCTGTGTATACTCAAAGGACTTAAAACCAGCATAGTACAATGATGCAGACACATCAATCTCCATAGTACCTCAATTCACAATAGCCATACTATGAAACCAACCTAGGTGCCCTTCAACAGATGAATAGATAAAAAAAATGTGGTATATATAAACAATTGGATATTACTGAGCCATAAAGAACAAAAATATGGCATTTTCCCATAAATGGATGGAAGGGGAAATATCATGCTAAGTGAAATAAGCCAGTCCCTAAAATCTAAGAATAGAGATGGAAAGTATAAAATATCATTGGATTCAACAAACGGGAATGAAGAGAAGGGAAAGGCATGGAAATAGGAAGGACAGTAGAAAGAATCAAACATAACAATCCTATGCTCATATATGAATATACGAGCATTGTAAGTCCACATCACATTCAACCACAAGAAGAAGATCAAAATTGTAATGGGTTTTGGGTTTTACCCAATGTATGCATAGTATGCCAAAATGCAGAGTACTGTCATGTATGTCTAAAAACAGCAAATAAATATTTAAATAAGTAAATTTTTTATTCAGATTTTTTTTGGGGAAGATAAATTTTAAGAAAGAAAAAAATGTGGACAATTATCTTTGAAGGCTTAAGCTGATAAGAGTATTTATTACTATTACTATTGTTGTATATACTCACTGGTTTAGAAATTGTTGATATAAATTAGCTCAACAATTTAAATAATTTTCATACTTATGCTTCGAAAATCAAAATATCTGAAATATTTATTTTTATCATTTATTAATCACATTTTAATTGACCATAATGGTTCTCAAACAAAATAGAAAAGAATTCTGGGAGACAATGTAACACTACTATGTGAATTTTACACCCATTTTCCAGCTCATTATCATGGTTATTTTTTCTAAGTGATAAGTGACTGACTAAATGCATTCTCCACTCCCTTTCTCCCTCCCTCTCTCCTTCTCTTTCTCTTTCTTTTAAAAACATTCTTAGAGCTTTGGATTTTCTGAGTTTGAAACAAGTAGTACTGATGACATCTAACTATTACTGCTTGCCGGGCAGCCACTGTGAAATAGTAGGGATTTCCTGTACATGTATGAAATTATTCATAATATTTCCATTGTGCTTTTACTTCAGTCAAATTATGTGAAATTTTTTATGAAACACTTTTGCATTTAATAGCTGTCCCACAGTTTTAAGGAAGATGACACCATGACTGGGCATTCAAAGAAATGATCATTGAGTATATTTAAAGGCTTGGGAACAAAGCGGCAGGATGCAACTTGATGCAGCAATAAAGTACAGGCCAAGAGAGAAGAGCTATCACACCACATCTTCTGGCCACGCAGGAGAGCAGTTTACGGGGCTGAAAGGAAGATACTGGGGAAAAGAAAAAGCCAAGCCGTAGGATGCTTTTCTCTGTGAGGTGGGATACAACATGTCAGCAATAGCATGGGAGTGGAAAGGTTGAAAAGGTCTCTGGAAAATTTGAAAGAAATTTCAAAACCACAAGAAGCTGTTGAGAAAGATCTTGAGGGGGTATTATTAAGTCACTGTGTCACTGCTTAGTCATCAGTACCTCTGCACATGTGATATATATAAAAGCAATCCATCTTTCAACCAAAGCCATCTTTAGATTTTATGAATTATTGTAACTATATTGAACTTCGATGAGTCTCCATTTTTTTTTTTTTTTTATACCTGGGATAGAACCCAGGAGTGCACAATCCCTGAGCTACATCCCTGGGCCTTTTGTTTGTTTGTCAAATTTATTTTTTAAATTTTTTTTTTGGTTATACCTAACAGTAGAATTCATTTTGACATAATCATACAGGTACAGATCTATGTTACTCTAATTCCCATCTCAGTACCTCTCATGCCACTTCCCGTTCCCCACCCCCTGCTCCCTTCCCTCTATTGATCTTTCTGCCATTAACCCATAGTTATTATTATTTGTGTTAATTAACTTCTTGTGGATGTACACAATGGTGAGATTCACTGTGGTATATTACTTTATGTATAATGGAAAGTTATGTCAGATACATTCCACTGTCTTTCCTTTTCCTATCACCCCTCTCAACCCTTCATTCTCCTTTGTCTAATCCATCGATTTCCTATTCTCCTCAGTCCCCTTATTGTGGATTAGCTTCCACATATCAGAGAAAGTATTCAACTTTGGTTTTTGGGGGGTATTGGCTTGTTTCACTAAGCATTAGAGTCTCCAGATCTATCCATTTGCTGACAATATCATACCATCATTCTTTATGGCTGAGTAATACTTCATTGTGTATATATACCACATTTTTAAAAAACTATTCATCTGTTGAACGGCACCTAGGTTGGCTCCATAGTTCAGCTATTGTGAATTGAGCTGAATAAACATTGATGTGACCATGTCACTGTAATGTGTTGGTTTTAAATCCTTTGAATATATGCTGAGGAGTGGGATTTCTGGTTAAAATGGTGGTTCCATTCCAAGTATTCTGAGGAATCTTCATTCTGCTTTCAAGAGAGGTTGTACCAATTTGCAGTCCCACCAACAATGTATGAGTGCACATTTTCCCCCACATCCTTGCCAACATTTATTTTTATTTGTATTCTTGATAATTGCCATTTTGACTGGAGTGAGGTAAAATCTCAGTGTACCTATAATTTGCAATTCTCTAATTGCGAGAGGTGTTGAACATTTTTTTCACATATTTTTGACTTTTTGTATTTCTTTTTCAGAATTATTGTTCCTTTGCCCATTTATTTATTGTATTATTTGTGGTTTTGGTGTTACTTTCTTTTTTTGAGTTCTTTGTATATCTGCATATTAATGCTCTGAGGTGCAGGTGGCAAAGATTTCTCCCATTCTGTAGGCTCCCAGTACATTTTTATTTTGCTTAGTTATTTTTGGCCTTGCAAGGTTTCTGAGCCTGGCTCTGAATTTGCAATCCTTCAGTCTTGTTGTCCTGAGTCACTAAGACTACAGAAAATAGCCACCTTACCCAGCCAAGCAACTCCATTTCTTATTTTTTTTTTTTAGAGAGAGAGATAGAGAATTTAATATTTATTTTTTAGTTTTCGGCAGACACAACATCTTTATTTGTTTGTGGTGCTGAGGATTGAACCCAGTGCTGCATGAATGCCAGGCGAGTGCGCAACCACTTGAGCCACATCCTCAGCCCCATTTCTTATTTCATCCTAACAAATAATAGCAGCATAATAAATATATAAATCCAACACTGATTCATTGTTTCCTCTAAAATTTCTATTTAATTTGTGAAATTATGGATTACTTAAACCAAAATAGTATGTTTAGTCATACTTTATAACCATGTATTCAGGTATTAATAAATTAGGATATATATAATAGAAATTTCATATAAATTATATTCCATTATAAAATAATTTAGAATATATAAAATAGAAATTTCATACAAATTATATTCCATTTTATTTGGTTTGTGCAACAATAAGAATTGAAAAAAAACTTTGTTTCATTCATGTTCTTTTGCTCCATATCTTCTGGTAGCAGCCAGCTCAACCTACCAATGGATATGCTCTAGTTTTTTAAGTGATAAAGATTATCACATTTGCACTCTCTCCCAGTTGAAAATCACTTTTAACAATTTTCAATTAAGCAAGTCATCGGTCATACCCAGTGAAAGAAAGAATAGCAATCAAAGGAGCAGAAGTTGAGGCAAGATTTGAATAGATAAATAAATAGAAGATTTAATAGAATCTAGGAAAAGTGTGATATTTTAAGTTTCGGAAGCACTTATCATGTTTAATCTGAAATCTAAAGTGAGTTTCCATTAGCACATGAACATGATGGGCACATGAAACAATAACCGGGTTTGATTGGGTCTTAGTTTTTCTGTTGTTGTTTTGGTTTCTTTCTTTTCTTTCTCTCTCTCTTTTTTTTTTTTTTTTTTTAATAATCGTGTTTAATTTCACCTTCCTACGACCCTGATTTTTCTACTCTAATGTTGAAAAGGAGAAAGCACTGCTGACCTTGCAAGGATTACAATAGGCAGTGTATTCATAGGGACTCTGGAACACAAGGGAGGCTTCTCCCCATGGGGACATGGAAGATGTGGGAGGAGGGATGGCAGTACAGTCATGCATTTAGTCCCCAGGTGGTGGTCTGCTGCTGTGTCAAGGTGGGGGGGCTCTCCTGCAGTGAACTGAAGAGCTGCAATCTCCTCCTTCAGGGGGCTGCCCTGTCCATGGCGGCAAAGGGCAGATGGGAAACAGAAGATGGTACTAGAGGCACCAGGATAGATTAATCTTAAACTCCAGCAAGGGAGCGGCAGAAGGGGGAGTCAGGGCCTGGAAAGCTCTGAAGGGAAACAGAACTTGTGGGTTCAAGGGGCTGAGACCCACAAGGAGGGACGGTGAGGAAAGAGAGGGCAGGCGATGTTCAGGAAGGCTGGGCCTTGTGGTGTGTGCTGACCAATTCACTTCTTACCCACAGGACAACTGAAAGCTACTGGAGGGTTTTAAGCAGAGGATTTATTTAGTTCAATTTGCTTAAAAGAAGAAAGAGACAATTAAAAAAAAAAAAAAAAAAACTTCATGTGACTTACTGTTTTAAAAGGATGTTTGTCACTCTAATTCCAAAACAAAAAGTGGAGAAAACTTCAGTATCCAGCAATTGAGAGGAGCAGTCACCAATGAAATGCAAATTGAAATTTGTCAAAGGAAGAAAAACCCAAAGCTAATTTTTAAAATATGGCTAACAATATAATGGAATATTAGTTGTCTGTATGTAGGATTCTAAATTTAAATGGAAATGAATACGTCCAACAGACCACAGTGGTGAAGCAGTTAGAACTGGACTTACTTTCATGAATGTATGCTTATTATTCTTATTAATCACAGAAACAGGTGGAAATTTCATTGTCATCCTCCTTAAAAGACTGTGTTAAGTGTCTGTGTTGTAATCTCCTCACAATGCTTCAGTCTGTGTTTTATGAGTGGATTCATAAAAGGCCCAGGGCTATCTCAGGAAGATAGAAGTATCATGAAATGTTTATTAATTGCCTCATAAACTTGCTTATCCTATTTTGCTGCTGAATCCTCGACAGTTGTAAAAAAGACCCTCAGTTCCTTGCCAGACAAGATCACAATATCTTCTACAACCTTATGCATTTCTATCTTTGTTACATACGTATAGGAGCTATGAATTATTAAACCATCAACAAACATCAGGACAGAAGAATTGACAAGTCAAATGTGCCCGGGATCAAGAAGCTACTGTTTTCATGTCCACAGGTTAATCAATCAATCAGTGGATTTTTTAAGATATATTTTTAGTGTTTTGTTTTTGAAATTGGAATTTAAATTTACATGATCAAGTTTTAATAAGAGGAAGAGCTGATTTTTTTAAAGTTTTCCTGACAATAAAGTTGTAGACTGATTACGAGAATAATGTAGATTATTTTTACTCTATTGTTGCATGAGTATTTGCATTACATGTAGATAATTAATTAAGTGCCCAAATTGCATTTCATTTTTGACAGCTGTTTTTGGCCAGCCAGAAAGGTACCATGGCCACAGAACAGAGAAAAAGAAGATAAGACTCCTCCACGTTCCTGCAAGATCTGCACATCATGGTGCAGTAGCTTTGGAGAGCAGTTTTTAAAAAGTTTTTTTTTTCAATCAATTATGAATGACTACTCAAATAACAGATATAACTAGAAACTCAGAAGCCTAGAAACACCATAAATATAGAGGTATGTTAATTAGAGTTCTTATATGTGAGTCTTATTTTAATGACTAATTTCTATTTTATTGATTTTGTCCATACATAGTTACATGGGGTAAAGTATAAGAGAAGCAGTCAAAAAGAAATCTGGCTTTTACTTGGATAGGTGAAATCTATCAAGTTCTCATACACAACATGTATTCTACATTTATCTACATCATACTGGAGGCATATTTCAATTTTCTGAATGAATTCTTCAAAGAGGTCTATCAATTATTGGCAAAATTTCATTCTATCTTTTGGAATGGAATTACATTTCAAACATCTGGTTTAAAATACCTAAAACTATTTTCTTGAAATTAGGTTTATTCATAATGCCTATAAGCACCAAGTTTTATCCCTTAAAAAAATAGTTAAAATGCTGTGAAACTTCCCAATTGGAAAAATTATAAATGATTTACGAATGCTTTTTCCCAGTTAGACAGCTACAACTAAGAACACATAAATAGCTCAGATTTTTTTTTTAAATCTAATGTCTTCAATAACACTTAGTTTTGCTTATTAAAATAATCTGGAAATTACTTGTCTACCTAAGGACCAAGGGGTACAATTAATGAACCTAACACTCATTTTCTTTCTCTTAGGAAAAAGTCATCTTAAATCAGATGAAATAGAAATCATTTTCAAGTAAACAGGAAAAAGTTTGTGATTCATGACACAAAACTAAAATAATTACAATTTCAAAAACCAAAAGATTATGAAGCTACACAATTAAACCCAAACAGAATAAATAATCAGAAACTATTTTGCAACCAACTCCCAGGTTGAAAAATCACCCCAAAATATGATTGAGCAGGATCATTTTTTAAAGACTGTTGAAAATATTTTCTTCTGACAAGTCTTGCCTCCCCTGTTTTAGGCTACAGACTCCCTCATTCATGTTTGAGTGGTCATTTACCTTGTATTTGCTCATATGTTTCCTTTACGACCAAGTACAATAGAGAATTGAGACAGCCAGTCAAAATTACCGATTTGATAAATTTGGAGAAAACACGAAGTTATTGTTTGTTTTAGGCGGCCTCTCAGTTGGCTCTCAATGATCCCTAAAAACTCTTTCCTCTTTGTGATATCCTTCCCTTGAATGTGAAATATCCTAGAACCCCACTTGTCACGCATAAAACATGGTAAAAGAGATGGGATTTCACTTTAAATATTAGGTTTTAAAATGTGTGCTACTTTTGTCTTGGGCACCTTCTTTTTTTCTCTTAGGCTCTTGTTGAGGGAAGCCAGTTACCATGTGGTTAGCCACCTACTAGAAGAGCCCCAGAGGCAAAGTCTGAAGTCTTCCCCTTGTCTTGCAGTGAAAACTCAAGCCTGGCCATAGTCACAGTGAGTGTGGAAGGGGATGGGCCAGTGGAGAGCCTTAGCTGATAGCAGTCCCCGCCCACAAGGGACTGCAGTTTGAGAAATACCTTGAGCTAGAGTACCTGGGTAAGCTATGCCCAAATTCCTTGACCTGCGAAACTATGACACAACAATCATTGCTCCTTTAAATTTGTAAGTTCCAGGGTAATTTTTTTTTTTGTCTCAATTCTCTATTGTACTTGGTCATAAAGGAGGGTGAATAGTGATGTCTTCAGACAGTTACCTTTTTTAGAATAATGTCTGCAGATTTAATAAAGGTCAGGACCTAACAGGGTGTTACCTGACTAGGGTTGGCCCTAAATGCAATGAAAGTCATCCTTATATAGACAGGAAGGCCTTTAGAAGGTGATATAAGAAGGACGAAGAGATTTGGGTGATGTACCAACCAGCCATGGAAAAGTAAGTATGTCTAGAAGCTTTCAGAAGCTAGAAGAAATACTCAGAGCACCCAGAACCTTAGACACCTTGACTTTGGAGTTTAGACTTCCCCAACTGTAAGAGAATATTTTTTTGTTATTTTAAAACACAGAATTTGTGGCAATTTTTAATGACAGCACAGTGAAGGTAATATAGTAATAGATGATACATACTACATAGGTTAAAAAGAAAAGACCATTCGCTGTGACAACATTATGAGATAAAGTGCATGTATTCAACAAACTCTTTACAGAAAAGTCTTAAAAACTTTAAAATGAACATGACCAATAAAAATTAAAGTAATATAATACTTAATTGAAAGTCATTAACTTGTAATAACAATAGAAAAGCCATAGTTGCTTTTATTTTATTAAAATGTTTTTAATCTATCAAAGTGATGTTTGAATCATTAAAATTATATCTTAATATCCATTCAGAGCCATTAAGATGTGATTTGTAGTGCATTAAATGAAGGCTACCTGACCAACCCCTCCCCCCATATGTATATATATGAAATTCAAGTTCGGAGGAGTTCTGTCACTGCAGGACTTACATCAGCGCTCATGATGGTGCAGTATGCCATTGTGGCTTTGATTGTTCTCTATGCCTTCCTTTCTGTGTTCTCCACACAATGTCTGGCATGGGAAGCCTGGGAACTGGTATAGAGAGTTTTTATTTTAAGGATTCCAAATGTGATTACTTTCTGGGAAAAACATTAACTATGATCTGTGCTTAACAGGAGCAGACCTATGGTTTTACAAAGGAAGATTTGCAGCCTGCCTTGTTTCTCTGCCATTATCCCAAGTGTGTGAGGAAGTTTTGAGGTTGGCAGTGGTATCCTCTCTTATGATTCCGGATGTGAACTGCCAACATTTAGCCTATCTCGACCCTGGCAGTGACAGCAATCTAAACTACTATCATTATCATCACTACTAACTCCATTAACTGCTATTTTGCTATCCCTCATCTATTAAATGCCCTTCTTGAAATACTTAGAATGTTTCTATTGTCCTTGACAAACTCTCTCCCGATAAGTAGTTAAATAGAATGTAACTTTAGAGCAAATATGAAAACAGTCGTACACATTGTCTCACTGAGGAGAAAATGACTGCCCTGTACAGACCCCCAATCCCCCAGGTGGTTGGAGGTCACTTCTGGAGAGTTAACTTCCTATCGTTTGTGTTCTACTCCCTGCACCAGGCAGTCCTAACCCAGTGCCTAAAGCATTTTCTCCAATTGAGGGTTCAACATGTCAGTGAGCTGCAAAGATAACTGCCAATAACCCCGAGGGCAGGCTCTGGAGAGGTAGAGGAGGCTCCAATAGCACTTAACAGAATGAAAGTGAACAGACTCCAGTTTTGGACTCAAGCTCTTCACAGAGTAGCAAGAAGAGAGATGGGCCTATATCAGTAATATCAGTATGTGAATTGGAAAAAAATGGTCCAAAGATCAAATACTGAAAGAAACAGAATTTGTACTAGAAAATGTGATGCAGGCTCAACTATTAGGGAAGACTATTCAGAATGTTAATTTTGGATCAACCTCGAAAGACTGAGAAGCTAAATAGGCTATACTTTTCAGGAAAGCAGTAAAATAACTATTTTAAAAAGAAGTCCCTATGGATCAGGGATCCTGGTGCATGACAAGGACTAAAGGCAGTATTGATGGAGTTCAGGACTGTGGAACAAGATGGGGAGGGAGGGTGGGCGAGGGCCAGCCTGGAGGTGGGCACTGCTTTGTGAATACTAAATGATGCACTGGGAGCACAGCATGTAGGTTTTTATAACTACCTTGTGATTTAAAATATCTTATTCTTAGTGAAACATTTATTTAATGGACTGTGAAGTTCTACTTGGAACAAATGGAACAAAAGCTGGATGTGGTAGGACATGTCAGTAAGTTCCAATCGCTCCAGGACTTGGAGGCTGAGGCAGGAGGATCACAAATTCAAGGCCAGTCAACTTTGGGAGATGATCTATCAAAATTAGAAAGAAAGAATGAAAGAGAGGGAGGGAGGGAGAGGGAGGAAGGAAGGAAGGAAGAAGGAAGGCAGGAAGGAAGGAAGGAAGGAGGGAAGAAAGGAAGGAAGGAAGGAAGGAAGGAAGGAAGGAAGGAAGGAAGGAAGGAAGGAAGGAAGGAAGGAAGGAAGGAAACTAAAAGGCCTTGATGTAGCTCAGTTTCAGAGTGCTTTTTGGGTTATGTGCATGGCTCCAAGTTCACTCACCATAGCACAAATAAATAAATAGATAAAAATTTTAAAAAAGACAAGTAGACAGGAGTAGAAAATTAGAAGCATAGGAAGCTATTTCTGGAAACCAACAGAGAAAGATCAGTAACTTGGTTGGAAAGATCAAGAGAAATGGAAGGATTTGAAGCCCAGTGGCAGTTGGTTATTAGATTCATATTTGTAAATGGGACAGAACCTATAGGAGGGAGAACAGGAAACTTAATTGATACTGATGCTTCTCTGACTGTGATCTCTAATGAAAAGTAACAATATTAATGAAAGAGAAATAGCAGTGATGGGCTGGGGATGTGGCTCAAGCGGTAGCGCACTCGCCTGGCATGCGTGCGGCCCAGGTTCGATCCTCAGCACCACATACAAACAAAGATGTTGTGACCGCTGAAAACTAAAAAAATAAATAAATATTAAAATTCTCTCCCCCCCCCTCTCAAAAAAAAAAGTGAGAAATAGCAGTGAGTACCGATCATTCCATTTTAAAGACTCTAAACAGTATTCCCAGGTTGCACCTCTATGAGTAACTTACTAGTCCTATATCTCATTAGTTAAGTTATACAGCCACCTTGGATCCATAAATGCTACCCTGATTGGTCTTTAACACCTCCCTACCTATTCCTTTCTTAGTGCTTCCTTTCTCAGCATTCTATTGTTTTCTAAATGGTTCCGGTCTCAGTCACCCTCACTCCTTGTTGTAATGTATGGAAATAAGTGGAGACAAAACTTCTTACTTTTGCTTTTAAAGTTCCCAAGCACATTTAAAATCAGGTACAGCCATAAAGCAAAAGTGAATAAGAGGTCCCTTGGGTCTCCATGGGCAATGGGGCATTAAAGTGAGAAGTGAGATCTTTAATATTGCTCTCCTCATCATGGTTCATTTTTTTCTAATGTTGTTTAAGAAATTATTAAAAGGTGTTTTGGGTGGGATATAGCAAGTATGTTAGTTTTAAACATTAGTTGATTTTTTAGTCTTTCAATTATTTTAGTCTTTTCTATTAATAATTTTACTAAAAAATAATTTCAGCCAGATCTTATTTGTCCTACTAAGATACCCCTAAAACAATAAAAAAACTCAAAATCTACATTTGATTCTAATTCATCTTATTGTTGTTTTTATTTATCTATCTATTTATTTATTTTTGTAGTTGTGTATGTACAACAGTTTATTTTTATGTGGCGCTAAGGATTGAACACAGTGCTTCACACATGCGAGGCAAGTGTTCTAGCTACAGCCCCAGCTCCAACAACTGGTTTATAATAAGTAGATAGCAGAAAGCCACAAAGGAGATTTCACTGACTTGACTGAAGGTTGATCCATGAAACAAGCTACTTTCCACACTAATAGTAGCTATGTTAGATGGTTTATGGATAAACAGAATTAATATTCTTTAGGGCTCAAACTATAAAGGAAAGTATCAATGATAACAACAATTAGACTTTGGAAAATATGGAGGATTTTATAATTAAAAGATGTTCACTAGTACACAATCCCATTAATGGACATAGGGAGATAAGAGAGCAAAGTTTTAAAGTCACTCCTGCATTGACAATGCCCTGTAAAATGGGCATTTGATACACGTTAGGATAAAGAAAGGTGTTTATTTTCAAAATCGATTGAAAGTCTCTTTGTATTTTCACTATTTTCAAATTTATTTTGAATTTGATGGAACTTTTACAAAGGTCATAACATCGAGTGCACTTTCAGTTGAAAGTGTGCGCTCTAGAATTTTAAAGAATATTAGTATAGACAGAATGATTTTACAGAAACCAAAGAAAGAGTTTAGCATCTGAAACAGCTCATCTCAGAATCAGGCTTGAGATGAATACGAGTTCAGTCTCATAGTCATTCAACTTAGACCAGTTGGACAGGCTTTTTGACCTTATTAGCATGATGTTTGACCAAATTGATCCAACATCTCAGTTGAAATGGCAGGACCACAAACAGTCCTAAGCTCTGCAAATGCTACCTATAATTTTAAGTCAATGGACACATTTACTGTGTGCAGAGGGTGTGTATAATGCAATAATTATTTTAAACCTTTTCTCCTCTTCTAAACCTGCTAATCCTACTCTTCCCCCCTTTACTCTCAAGAGATCATTTTGATTCCTCCTTCAGAGAGAAAATATACCAAAACTCTATTAATACATGCCACTCACATAAATCCTAACTGCCTGTTAGGGTCTCTTTTCACAAATATCACTGACTCTCAGGGACCTCAATATGCTTATACCCTGACAACTGTATTTTTTACTGTTATTATTGTCATTGCTTTCGTTTGAAATGTGGAATTTGGATTTCAATCATCACAACATTCTTTTGAAAAAAAAATATAATACCATATTCCCAAGCTCACTCCACTAAAATATATTTTTATGTTCTGAATTCTGTTCTCGTCTGAACTGTATTTTTAAAAATAATTGCACATTTCTCTGGTATTTTTCAAACCTATGACATAATGATTCTATGACTATGGAATGGTATAAATATATTTTTAAGAATTCTTATTTTCTCTCCAGAAAAAACAAAAGTAGACAAACAACAACAAAGTGGAAAAAAAAAAGAAACCTCATTAGTAATTTATTTATAGTATATTTCTTAGCAGGGACCTTGGCACTTACATGAGAAACGTGATTAGAACATTATAATTCTAATATACAAAGCTCTAAAATGTCAACTTAGCCTTAGAATTCTTGTTTCATCACAGAGTTAAAGTAGGATACAATCCCTAGTTGCTTTTTAAAAAGGTGTAACTAATTCCACATTTGTATGATTTCAGCATAATTTGGATTTATTCATAGAAAACCTTTTTTTTTCTTATTCCTTATCAAAGGTTTTATGCAAGGAGACTATTTGAATATAATATGTTGGATAGTGTAATAGGATGGTTACAATCTGTAATCTTAAAAATAAAATTGTAGCTGTAGTCATAGCTTCTTTGTTCTGGGGAATGCCAGCCAGGTCTTGAACAAAGCGAACAATGGAGCTCATCAGACCTTCCTAAGAACACACAATGGCGTGGCCTATTCTACCGAGTTCTCCATAGAATTCACTCAGCCAATCAAAGGCATATTTGTTTTGCATTTGAGAATGTGCATGCTTTAAGAGGGATGTTCATGACTGGCATTAAATAAATACTCATAAAAACGATCTCTGCCTACATATTTGAATAAGTCATACTATTCAATTAGTGGAGGGAAAATGGGCCTGCTAAATTTCATTTAAACCCTCCCTTGTGCATTTTTCAGAAGGAAATCAATGAAGACATTAGAATTATTAACTAAATAGCAAATTCAATGAAATGTTGTGAAGCCAATGAATGAAAGCATGAAAAGAGAAAAAAAAATCTGGCTTTTAAAAAAGTGACTTGTGTTCTGAACTTCTCAACTTAAAGTTAGAAGTTATTCATTAACTTGGGTATTGGAAAAAAAGAACCACCTTTTGGGCCTACTTCCCTCAAAGGCAGCCTGTGCTCTTTGCGTTGGGTTGCTGAGCAGAGGATAATAGTGTGGTCAGTAGCCTCTGCCAGTGCTGGAGCAAGTCCAGGCTAGTCCTGGGGCCAGTGTCTGGCCTGTCTGGCACGCCTCTGACCATTAGTCTCTGGCAGTTAATCAAGTTTTGCATCAAACTCTCTCATTCATAAGACAAGACCCAAAGGTCCACTGTCTTGTTGAAAGACCCTCTAAAATGAATACCTTTATTTTTTTAAACAGGAAAAACAATTGAATTTATATGAGATAATCTTAACCATGTGTTATTGAGTTGAGGTACAAAAAAGCTTCTGTTGAGAAGTACCAAGGAGGTGGAGTGGAGCCTGCTTATTTCTTTGTGTTTTATTTTTTCATAGAGGTTTCAGAATTATTCATTCAGCAAGTGTATCAGCAACGCCTCTCTCCACACAGGTCGAATGTTTTCTCAGGTGTTAATGAATGTTGTTCTCTCAAATGCAAACGGTTCTACTAAAGTTAGTTTTTATTTCTAATAGCTATCATCTGCAAGTGTTTTCTAATATTTACAAACTGCAGAGCATACTTACTTTTCTCATAAAATTCACGACTTTCTTATAGCTTCAATAAAGTGGGATGAAAGATTTCATTCTAAATAAGGACGGTATTAATTAGCCATAAATGTAAAACTCTAGGAGTTAGAGACATCCAAGTTATGACAATATCTGTATTTTTTTTTTCTGTACTCTTACTAACTTTAAGCTATAACAAAATTTCTTAACTCTAGCAATGCCAAGTATTAAGCTATAAAAGGTGCTAGTAATAACTATTATGTACTATTGCAAAGATTAAATATACAAACATAAATAAAACTTTGACACACAGAGTCAACAGAGTCATAGAAATCACATAAAATGGTGACTGTTAATATTATATATGGTTTCTACTATTTCACAACTACTATCAAGTTGAGTAAACTTATTGGTAAAATAAGTAAATATTTAGTAAAATAATTATTCTAAACTTCAATTCCTTAATATAAAATGAGATATTAAATTAGGGAGATGTGTAATGATCACTTACAATTTTATGAATTAAAAAATGGATATTTAATCATTATATAACGTCTCACAGTGACCATCTATTCCAATTAGATACGGCATTTTGTCCCTATTGTGGGTGTGGAGTGGAGTGTATAGTCACATTCCTGAGTTCATGTAGAGTAGACATCTGCAATATTTTTCTGTAAAGATGCAGGAATTCTAGGTTTTGCAAATCTCAGGGTCTCTTGGGCACCTATTTAGCCCAGCTGTTGTAGCACAAAAACAGAAACAGAAAATTAGTAAATCATTGTGTGCAGCTAAGATCTCATAAAATTTCTTTAAGGATACTAATTTTGAAATTTGCATAATTTCAATGCATCATTAACTATCATTTTTTTTTTCTAAAACATGTAAATCACTCTTAGATCATTGGAAGTAAAAAATGGGTGGGTCACTGGCCTTACCTACACACTGTAGTTTACTGTCCCCTGCAGAGAGCATTAAGGGCTAGCTAGGTAAAACCCTTTGTCTGTTGAGAAGAATGTCAAATTAACTGACTTTATTTCCAAACATTTATCATGGGGTAGGGATGTACCCATTGATAGAATACTTGGTTGGGTTATCTTCCCAGTACCACATGCACAGAATATACATGCCTCAGGCATGATTCTGGAATTCAATAACTGAAAATAATTGCAAAATTGGTATTTTTACTAAAATTACAAAACAGATCAACAAATATTTTTCTGGAAAATAGAGCTATTTCCAGGAAGGCAAAGTAATAGAAAAGTGAAAACAATGTTCTTTTGTCTCTCCATGTGTTTAGAATTTGCTTATATCTAATGATGGGTGTGGGTCTGCATCAGTATGCAGCCACACATCATTACACATCGAATCTGTTAATAATATATGCCAGCCATGCAGTGGTGCCAAAATATTTGTAGACCTTGTAAAACCAGCACAAACTATTGTTTTTGCAAGATTTGTGAAGATAAAAACAAACTTCCTAATGATAATGGTTAACAAATTGCTTTCAGAAAGAAAAAGGGAGTAATGTAATTTTTCAAATAGGAAAGCAGAATCCAGTACTAATGACTAGGGTTTGAAGGCACCATGGCTTACTTACCTTGACATACTTTATTAAGAAAGGAAAGCTTCAGAAGATATTTGTAAATGAATGGATAGTACTACATTTTTTCCAGTGTGGTTTGGGGCTATTCCCTTTTACCCCTCATGTTTGTAGGGCAGATGAAAAGAAAAACCCACGCTGGGAGAATTTTTCTTTGTCTTAATTGAAGATACTCAATAAAATTTGCAAAGCAGGTGAGAGACCAAGAAGAGTTAAAATTTAACCCCTTTCCTTTGCATGCTTTTTTCAATGTAGATCAATTATATGTTCTTACATCTGTGGTGGAAAGTCAAATTAAATTCATGATGTTTTTTGGAAATGTTGAATTATCATCAACCAGCTATTATCACACTGAAACTTAGAGTTTGCTGCACTGAGTGGCTAAGCTTCAACTTGATTCTGCAGGAGAATGTGTTACTCTTAGTATTCCACAGAGAAGTATGCTAACTTTAACAGCTATTGTAAAAAAACACTGGCAAAGCTTTCTGACATGTGAATGTTGTGGACTATTTTTGCCTGACATGAAAACTTGGTATCCTGATAAATTAAAGAAAGTATTAACAACTTGATTCCCTAAAGGAATTATTTTACCTTCTTATGGATGATAATTCCCTGATTTTTTGTGTGAATTGCATGTTTTTCTCCTTCATATTTAGTATCAGTGCCATATTTTTTACATCATTCTTAAACGTGTGGAAAAATTGGCTACATTTGTATTGCATACACAATGATTACTGTAACACATACTGTGATTTTCATTTAAGGCTTGATCTTGAGACAGCATAAAAGAAGGAAAAGATTTTTAGTCCTCAACTCTAAAACCCTGAGCCACATTTTGTTTGGACAAACCCAGAACCTATAGGGAAGCATCACATCATATGGAATAATGCAGAATGTTGGAATACCCAAGCAACAGTGAACTTGCATAACTTGTGAGTGGCTCACATGCACCCTGGTGACTGAGAGATACCTCGATGTACATTTTCACTCCATCAAGCTATATAATTTTGTAAGTGTTACTTAACATCTCTAAGCTTCTAATTATTCACTTAAGGGACAACTAATGATCACACTTAATCCATAGCGTTGATATGAGGATTGCATGTGTAATCACACATAATAATGCTTAGGAAGTTAAAGAACAAAACTCCTGTAACCTTAGTTCTTCTTTAGATATGATCAAGTGAGATAATTATAAGAAGATGATTAAATGAATGCCAATCAAAATAGTAACTGTAATAATGGTCAACTGAATAGCTTATAACATGATTACTGCAGCAATTCTTACTTAGATTTGAATTCTAAAAGAACCTCTGATTCTCTCCTGCAGTTAGCTTTGACCCCTGCCATTGGTATACAAATTCCATGTCACAAATGCAGGAATGGATCTTCCACAGTTTAGACAGAGGGATTAACAGGGGGTGGAAGGAGAAGCAGGAGGCATGTGCCAATTACAGAAAGTCTGGTGAAAGGAAAGGAGTCAGTTGTGGGAACCCCTGTGTCTGGAGAAGGCCAAAACAATGGGAGACTCAGTTAAGTGAAGACACTGTCACATTGTGACTACCTTTCTGAAGAAAATATGGCTCCATACCAGGCCTTCTGTCAGCTCAAATGCTCTTCTGCTCAAGAGGGCAGGTCTCGGGATCCCTTCTCTAAGGATCAGGGTGGGCAAGTACAGGAAGGAAGTAATTATCACCCAATGACAGTCCATGATTTTGTTTCACTGATTCATTCCTTTTGAAGAAGTTTGCCTTCCTGGACCTGTAAACCTTTATTGATAGCCACTATCTCATAGTTACTGTTCCCGTAAGGATCCATGAAAGTACCCATTAATTGTTAGAACATAAAAAATAAATGTTCAGATAGAAAGTGAATCTAATAACATAAGAATCTGAATATCTTCCTGGAAGGAAAGAAACAGCACTACCTGCCTCACCCTTAGGTTAGGAGGCATGCATCAGTGGGCAGGATGGTTCAGAGCATAAAAGTGCCACCGGAGTATTGATGCCACGTTACCTTGAGGCTGCTCAGTGGGTCTCTGGAAGAGGAGGACAGGTGTTATGGCAGAATGAGGCTGAGGCCAGGCTTTCACCACAGAACAAGCACATTGCTTGATTCTAATCCTCAAGCCTGGGCATAGTCAGTTCAAGTCACTGAAACAAGTTTCCATGGACTGTGGGCTCAGACAACGAATATTTATTTCTCACAACTTCAGGAGGATGGTAAAGCAGCAGATCCATGCCCAGGTACAACCTGCTTCCTGGTTGGCAGAAAGCGGACTCATCCGATTCTTGAATGATGGAGGACACAGAGAAAGGAACATCTCCTCCTGCAAGAACACCAATCCCATTAGTGAGGGCTCCACCTTTAGGACCTGACCACGCCACTGAGGCCACATTAGTGAATTCCATCATATTGAGGGTCAGGTTTTTAACAGAGTTGAAGGACAGGAACCATCAGTTCATACTATTTTATGAACTGAGAGTGGTAGCTAACTCACAGAAACTTCATTGTGCTTGATCAAAGTTAAGAACTCTTCCTTACATAGGATTATGGCAGTTTGTGCTGGGTCCTAGACCAGAAAGACATTATTAAAATGTCTATTGTTCTATAAAAGTAAAAAAAAAAAAAAAAAACAAAGTTGAAAAACAAAGTGTATTGTTCTAAGAAATCCTGGAGTTCAACCAAGCCAGCATGTGACACCAAAGAACAAAGGTAGGAGAGGAAAGTTTAGTGATTTCTATTCTTTAGAACTATTTCAGGCCACCACTATAACAAATCTGAGGAATTAGATACTGAGGTTCATCCCAGTCAATATGTGAAGTATTTACTCTGTTTTATTGAAAAATAAAAGGTATATGCAAAACCTGTTCCCTATGTGTATGTGAAGAACACACCATAGCCTGGCATATGCTGAGTATTTTCCAAAGAGAACTATTATTTTCAGGAAATACTTTCAGTTATAAAACACACACACACACACACACACACACACACACACACACACACACATGTAGTTCAAGACTCTGGAGGGATTGGCATGAGGTGAATGAAATATCAAAGTGAGGATAGAAATATTATGTGGTAGAAAATAACAAAATAATCAATGTAGATAATATTGTAATGAATTATTTAGAAAAAATGCAAAAATCTTATATAGAAAAATAGGAACATTTTAAAAACAGACAAGATTGGACCCTGCACTTATATGAATCCATCCCACTAGTTCCACTCTTGCTTCCTCAGAGCCCCCTTTAAAATAAAAAGTCTTACAGTTACTTTTATTTTTTGTTTATTTTTTCATTTTTTTTTTTTTTTTTTTTTTGCCTCCCAATTCCCTGAAAACATGTAAGCTGAGAAGATGCTGCTCAGGCCCAGAGAGAGAGTATTGACAGATTTCCTATATTTTGTTTCTAGAAATTGTCAAGTTCCTGTAGGAGACAGATTAGCTGTCATCCCAATTTGGACCAAATTGCAATTAACTTCATTTTTCCTTTTTTTGTATCATTTCTGATACAAAAACGCAGGGGAACTAAGTTCAGTGCATTGGAACCCCAGGGGAGCCCACAGATTGGAATGCCAGGAGCACTGTCATGTTTCTTATTCCAGTGAAATTTTATTTACAGAAACAAGTAGCTTATGCATAGTCATTTGTCATTTCTTTATAAAAATTAGTAAATGAAAATATCTTGATTACTGAGTTTTTATATTTTGCCTCTCAAGTCAAACGTCTCACTGGACTTGAACTATGATTTTGGAGAGGCCAGATTTAAAAAAAAAAAATAAGGAGAAGAATTACTAAAGGAACAAAGGAAGAAAAATAAAAACAAAGATATAAAATCAGAAAGTAGAAAAATAAAGATAAAGAAGAAAAACTGTGGTAGTAATCCAAACCTATGTAAAAATAAACTAGCAATATGCCGGGCACCATGCCACATGCCTGTAATCCCAGTTTGGAAGGCTGAGGCTGGCAAGTTCAAAGTCAGCCTCAGCAAAAGCAAAGTGCAAAGCAGCTCATTGAGACCCTGTCTCTAAATAAAAGTATAAAACTGGGCTGGGGATGTGGATTGGTGGTCATGTGCCCCTGAGTTCAATTCCTGGTACTTCTCCAAAAAATAAAACCAAACAAAATAACAAACAAACAAATAACAACAAAAACTAGTATTATAAAATATCTCCAGACTATGAATGTTTAAAGGGAAAAAGTGGATCATACATAGTGTCAATTAAAGTGAACACAATGGGGCATTCTTTCTTCCTGTCTCTGAGAAGCCAGGCAATACTCCACTGAGACCCAGTCTTGGAGGTTCTAGAGGGCTGAAGGGAGGAGTGAGGGGAAGAAACACATTCCTATTCCCTCTTTTCCTGAGGCTTTTTTAGGCAAAGTAGAGATTACTTTTACAGAAATAATAACATGAATATAAAGAGATGTCTTTTTCCCAGTTTTCCAAGGAATCTCCATACTGCTTTCCATATTGGCTGCACCAATTTGCAGTCCCACCAGTAGTGTATGAGCGTATCTTTTTCCCCACATCCTTACCAACACTTGTTGTCGTCATAATAGCTGATATTCTGACTGGAGTGAGATGATACCTTAGAGTAGTTTTGATTTGCATTTCTCTAATTGCTAGAGATAATGAACATTTTTTTCATATATTTGTTGATTGATTGTATATCCTCCTCGTTCTATACTCAAAGGACTTAAAAACAGCATACTACAAGGACACAGCCACATCAATGTTTACAGCAGCACAATTCACAATAGCTAAACTGTGGAACCAACCTAGATGTCCTTCAGTAGATGAATGGATAAAAAATAAATGTGGCATATATACACAATGGAATATTATTCAGCAATAAAAAATAATGAAAACATGGCATTTGCATTTAAATAAATGGTGTTGGAGAAGAGAATGCTAAGTGTAGTTAGCCAATCCCCAAAAAACAAATGCTTTTCTCTGATATATGGAGACTGATTCAAAGTGGGAAAGGGAGGGGGAGCATGGGAGGAATAGATGAATTCTAGATAGGGCAGAGGGAAGGAGGAGGAAAGGAGGGGGCAGGGAATTAGTAAGAACAGTGGAATGTGGTGGACATCATTATCCAAATACATGTATGAAGACTCAACTTGGTGTGAACATACTTTATATACAACCAGAGATATGAAAAATTGTGCTGTATATGTGTAATAAGATTTGTAATGCATTCCACTGTCATTTATTTTTAAAAAATCAATTAAAAATTTAAAAAGAAAAAAGAAAGAGAGATGTTTCCTGTGCTAGCTACCCTCTTATGTTCAAAAGCTAAGCTTCAATACTAGGGAAAAAAATTAGATGAGTAGAATGCCTATGCTTCTCCTGACTCTGATAAAATGAATAAATAAAATCAGGATGAGATGACTGAAGGGCAATTGCAGGTATCTGCTTCTCTATGTCATGTGTTCAGTGTTGTCATGCAGCAGGTATCACCAAGTGTTGAGAGCCACAGCCGAAGGGGTCCCAGCAAACTTCCAGCTGCCAGCTGATGATTGGCTCACAGCGGCCCCAGCAACTTCTAGTTGATTGGCTCCTCTGCAGTGATGCTCATTGGGCTGTTTCCCCGCCCTTTCAGACTACGGAGCTACTCATTGGGGGATTTTTTGGCTCCGCCCATGTGACCCTGCCAATCGGCCTCAAGAGCAGGAGGAGTGGGGGAGGTGGAGAGGCTTGTGGGAAGCCCGTGGTGGCAGTTGGGCTCTGAAGGTTTTCCTGAGGAGCTGTTTTGTTTGGCTTGTGTGGTTCTAAAAATAAAGTTTGTTTCTTTTGACAAGTGGCTCCTGAATTGTGCCCAGCCAGACTGTGGCAACCACGGAGTGATGTGACCACTGTCATTTGACCCCTGTTTCGTACTTATTGTTATGTGATTTTTCTTTTCTGTTCTGTAAAATGAGAATAATAATAGTCCTAACTTTAAAAGTTTTAATTAGTAATAAATAGATTAAACATGTGACCCTCTTATCTGGTATATAACAAGTAATATTATTCATCACATTGATTGTATGTATAATACATTCTTAAATTATCATTTATAGTATTATCAGGGCTAAGACTGTGGCTCAGTGGTAGAGTGCTCGCCTAGAATGTACAAGGCCCTGGGTTCTATGCTCAGCACCACGTGAAAATAAATAAATAAAAATAAAGGTATTCTGTCTAACTACAACTAAAAAATATTTTTTAAAAAAATTATTATTAATAGTATTATCGAAATAAGATAAAAAATCAGAATCCTAAAAAAATGCATATCATTTTTTAATTTAAGAAATTTATGAAAACCAGCAAGCGGTAGAATAGGAACAGGTAGGAAGCAAAACCTGAAAAACTGCAGCTTGAGATAGATAAAGATAAAATATAAAGAGATATACACACATATATAATAAATATCACATATATATATGTACACATATAATATATAGTTACATATATATTACATATGTACAAATTATATATATTATAAAACATATACATATAAAATATATATCATAAAACATCTAATAATAAAACATTTTATAATATGTATTATAAAATATATGCTGTACAACATAGACATATAAAATGATATATGTTATAAAATAATATATATAATTATATATTATTAAATTTTAAAACTATATATACATGTATACACACATTGTTTTAGGGAATATATATATATATATATATATATATATATATATTGTTTTAGGGAATCCATTTTTTAGCTTGTAAACAATTTGGATTTCCTCTTTTTGCCCAAGGATTATAGCAAAAAACATGAAATTTTAAAGACCCCTTGACCAAAGAGAGAACTCAGAAGTATAAGAGATGAGACAGAAGGAGAGAGAACTAAATACAGGCCTTATACAAGGAAATATTTTCTACTCATAAACTGGAGTAAGAAAAGTTTCTGCAGTGCACTATACAAATGAATTCACAAAAATCCATAAATGTTTCCTCAAATAAAAGTGTTATTAGTTGGTTAGAAATACCTCCTCTTCTTTCTCTTTTCTTCATTTGTTTTCTATCTTATTTTACTAGAAATTTTTAAATCTAAATTAAAAAATGTGTGAATAAATTCTGCACAATGCTAATAGTACCAAACATTTCAAAGAAAGCCAGCATGGTATGTGTTAGGTAACAAGCATGATGATATTAAACAGTGAAAAAAGGAAGAAGATGACAGAAGGAAGAAGCCAGCCTAGAAAAGAGAAGAAAAAGAAAGAAGACAGAGTAAGTTGTGTGCCTGGGATGTCATTGTCAATGACTCATTCAGAAATCATCAGGAATAAATTACAGGGAATTGTCCAGGGAGTCTAACAGGCAAAACAAAATGCCCTGGGTTGAAGTTAATTCAGTAAAGTTCTCTATACCAGAGGTTCTCCAACTTCACTAACAACCAAAACAACTGCATTTGGCTTGTTAAAATAGAGATTACTAGACCCCACTCTAGAGATTGGGATTCTGGGGTCTGAGTAGGCCATGGATTGCTTTGTCTCTCCAACCAATTCCCAGAGCATCTGCTGCCATTCCGCCCAGGACCACAGTTGGAGAACCTGTCTTACAGATGATTATCACAATCAGGTTCACATCATGCCAACTTATCTGCTCACATTTTCTTCTCCCATTATTCCTAAGAGTTAGGTGCTCCAATTATTTCCTGATGAGAAGAGGCAAAGGGTTCTTAAGACTTAAACAAAACCACACAGCTAAGTACAATCTTAATGAAAATCCTAATTTTCTTTTCTGTTTTTGTTTGGTTGGGTTGTTTGTTGTTGTGGCCCATCTATCTGTTTTCTGATACAGGGACCAAACTCAGAGACTCTTTCATGCTAGGCAAGTGCTCTACCACTGAACTACACCTCCCAGTCCTAAAATTCTGATTCTCTGAGACTACAAAATTGAATAGTCTTCTTGCTATTTTAAATTGCATAGTAGGAAGATACAGAAGGATATAGGAAGAGAGAATAGAGAAGCTCCTATGTAGTAAATTAGTTAGAGAATCAAAATCAAATAACTTTGCTAAACAGCAGCAAGATCCCAAATGAAATTGAGCAGAAGTGATTTTGTAATGGTAAATTGTGCCTTGTTTTCCAACTTCTTTGAGCAAAGAGTAAAATATCATTCAAAGCTACTGCTCTTTGCAAAAATTCTACATCCTTCTTTTGAATCAGAATAAAAATCTCAAGTTCATAACAGAATCTTCTTGTCAATTTATCATAAATATCCATCTATTTAGATGTCTTACCTTTTAACAACTGTTTCTAATCATATATCAACATTAACAAAAATTCAACTGTGTTAGAATGCATGACTTCATAAAATATCATAAAAATGACTTGCACTTGAATTACTTCATATTATTTCTCAACCTGGAGTCCTAATTTGACAAGATGAGAATTACACATAGTTCTTTATATTATCACATAGATTGTACTATGAATAATTTAAATAAGTGATTTATTACCAGAGATATTTTCTAAGTTTGTCTGCAATTTAGTAAGTAGATATCTCCTGTAAAAACCTAAAAAATAAAAAAAGAAAAAAGAAGTGGGTAGTTGTCCTTTCAGAATAGACAAAAGCAACTCTCTAACAGCATCAGGAACACACAACTCAGTAATAGGTGAACCGAGCTTGAACTCTCATCAAGGGAGTTTATTGCCACAAACACCAGAAGGTCCCTTCATCACATTGTTTCACCCATCCAGACACAGAAAACAGAATTGTATTAAAACTGTTTTTCTTATAAGTGAATAACTTTGTAACAGCTACAAAGATTTATTTTTAATTCCTTTTCAATGGGAAAAGAGGAGTTTACTCTGCTGGTTATAGCCATACACATTTATCAATAAGGATAGATCATCTCAACATATGGAACATTTCTACTGACCATTGCTTCTTACTGCATCTCCAGAGTACAATGTGAGACAGAGATTTTCACAGTTAATAACCATTTGCCTCTGAATTCTTTTTTGTCAGCTTAATTTAGAAGCCAAATATTTTAAAAATCTATAGCCAGGCCTTTATAACACTTTTTAATGAGTCTGAAGTGATTGATTTCTGAAATTTTGCTATTATATGTATGATGGACGGAATAGAAACAAGTATTTATGTTTGTATATGCAATTATAACTATTAAATGTTTTGTGAAACATTCATACTTTTCCTTCAAATTACAAGATATGTTTTATAATTCTATCGGAGATATTAAAATTACAAACAAAATTATTCCTATGATTTATGATCTTAGTTATCTATATTTTTATACCTATAAACAATCACAATATTCATTTTGAGCCATGTTTAATTGCTTTCTATTTCTTTTCCAAAGATTTAATACTATCCAGTTCTATGTTACTTTGTAGATTGGTAAAAATGAATCATTTACCCAGAAGTAACTACAGCATCTAGTAAGATAAGTTTGAAACAATAATATGGTATTTATATCTGGAGTTGATTGTAAAGACAATTTTATTATTAAAATATTGTGATACCATTCCATTTTCTCTAAGACAGAAATTATTGTAGAAAAAGTAAATAAGTAAATATTAATTAGAAACTATTTTCAAAAATAACTACAACATGTTTTAGTATTTATCAAATGATGAGTATATTCTTACTATACATTTAAGTATATTTACAGATATTTTAGTACACATCTTTAAAAAGCAACAATTTAATAAATTATCTCTTAATTGGTATAAATATATTCATTATGAGGAAAAATAAAAATGTGTGGACCAGACTTAGAAATACAAATATCAATTTTTTTATGTAAAAGAGAATTTTCATGAAGTTTTTGAAATAAAATATTTAGCTTATATTTGAAGGTGTTTTAAGATGAATTTAAATATTATTCCCACAACAGAAGAGGATAAATCAACACAAATTAACCAGAATGATTTTGTCATTTCTGCAATGACCCTCTGAGCTTCTCAGAGGTTTATAGGATAAAGAAGTGTGGTTGTTTGGAGTTATTCCTCTCAAAATACATTCATATAAAAAAACAAGAGAGAGAAATGAATTACAGTAGAAGGGGTAGAGAGAGAAGATGGGAGGGGAGGGGAGGGGAGGGGGAGAGTAGAGGATAGGAAGGGCAGCAGAATACAACATACACTAGTATGGCACTATGTAAAAACGTGGATGTGTAACCGATGTGATTCTGCAATCTGTATATGGGGTAAAAATGGGAGTTCATAACCCACTTGAATCAAATGTATGAAATATGATATGTCAAGAGCTTTGTAATGTTTTGAACAACTAATAAATAAAAGAGAAAAAAATGGAGTATTGATTGAATCACTTAATGATTCTAATTGTTTTACTCACAGTTAGTAATTGTGACCAAATTACCTGACATAAGTTAAAAGAAAAAAAGGTTATCTTTGCGCACAGTTCCAGAGATTCCGCCCATGGTTGTCAGCTCCATTGCTCTGGCCTGAGGTGAGGCAGGATATCATGGTAGAAGGGAATGATGGAGGAAAGCTTTCAGCTCATGGCACCTAGAAGCAGATAAAGGGAAATTTCCTTCCAGGCTGTGTCCTCTGTGACGTATTTCATATAACTAGGCCCCACCTCCTAAATTTCTACCTCTTTCTCATAATGCTGTCAAGTTGCAAATGACTGCTGTGATGAGAACCTTCATGAGCTAATCACAACCTAAAACACCACAGGTAAACATCACAGGACTGTGGACCAAGACTTCAACACATCAGGTTTGGAGGGACACTTCATATCAAAACTGCAACACCACTGCATTGTATGTATGTGTGTGTGTATGTGTATATTTAAATTCCCAAAGTCTCTGTTTGCTTTTATCCTTGCCCCAGTAAATTCTTGTGTATTGTTTACATTTCTGTAATATAGTCTTAGTATGAGGTTAGAAAAAAAAAAGTGGTTAATGCACACTCCATCAGTTTTTCAATCAATATTTTATTATTTTAAAAGTACTTCTTACCCATTCACTACTTTGCTAAGTACTAATCGTCTAACATTTTCACCTTTCTCAAAAAATATACATTTGATGTTCCTGTTTTTTTTATCAAATCCATCCCACTTCAGTCTTATTTCAGATACAGAACAAAATACAAGCAGAAATAAATGGTGTTTATTTTTCATTTCTCCTTAATCATTATATATCATAAATCCTATAAAAGAATAATTGGTGTCCTGCTCATTTCTCAATACAAACAGCTAGAAATCCAGACAAAATGAATGGAACAATGAATAAAGCAGCAATATTCCACTTACTGAAACCACGTGAATTACGTGGTCATTTTCCTGAGACTGAAATGAGCCCCAAGCTGTCCTGCATCTTGTCTGGAGGTGAGCTCTAGACTGCAGAGCAAGAAGACAGAAATGAAACAGAGCGTGTCAGTTCTGTGCTAAAGACATCCGGACTGAAGTTGGGGAAGACTAAAACTGCTGGAATTTGTAAAGCCACAGAAGGAAAGAAACTCCAGGAGAAATATGTACAGCTTCCTTCCCCTTTCCTCGGCTCAGTATTAGCATAAGCACAGGACAAAACTCCACAAAGCCAAACTATACCAGATACAAAGAAGTTGCCAGAACTAATGAATTAAAAGAGCTGAAAGAGAGAAAAAAAAGCAATAATTCATATGCAGGGAAATAGCTTTCAAAAGTAAGTATGAAATCCTTTCTCAAAGAAACGAGAACTGAGGCAATTCATAGCAAGCAGTTGTGCACTATACAAGGGTCAAACACTGTTCCTCACTGGCTACAGAAGGTTAGGACCAGATGGAATGAGCTCTAGATAGGGAATGAAAAATAGTATTTCCACGGGTGCAAGTAAATATTAGGGATTTTCCCTCAGTCAGTTTGCTTTAAAGTCTAATAACTATACTGTGTGTTGCAGACTACCTGAGATAGGTAGAAACCAAGCCTATTAAAAACTTGTAAATAACTTTTGGTTTAAGGACAAAAATAAAAAGGTAAAGGTGAAAATAATACAAATAATGAGAACAGAAATGGAAGTTGTATGATTCATATACTATCCATGTATCTTTGCAATACATGTAAGGCTATGAAATGGCATTTGAAGGACAATCATGATAAAATATTTTAAATTGCACTGTCATAGAGATAAAACAAACGAATATGGATAAGTTAGTACTAGAGTTAACATGGATTAGAGAAAGACTTACTTTAAAAAAGGAGAACAGTGAAAAAGTAAGACAAAAAATGCAAATACCAAAGTTGTGTGTGAAAGATACAAACACTGCAATTACCAGTTTATATAGGAAAGAGTCAATTATACACTGTGTATGTGAGCATTATTTTAAGTACTGAGATATAGCTATCTGTAGAAAGAATACTAATTAAGAATATAATTGATAAGGTCAATTTCAGGTCACATAGAATTAAATAAAAACTCATCAATAAAAAGAGACATATAATTTATCAGAAGATATTTAAAACATCCTAAGTGGGTATGACTAATAACTAAACTTGTAAAAGTAAACATTGTTTGAATCAGAAACAGAATATGTGCATATAATTTTAGTTGGAAATTTCACTATATTTTTTCAATTATTGATTGAATGAGTAGATTAAAAACAAGAAGTACATAAAAACTAAAATTAAATACATTTAAAAACAATAAATAAAAACCTGACCAAAAATACCAAGAGAATTTACATAATTCATTTTATTCTCTGCCCACCAATAATAGATTATGAATTCTTAAGATCACACAAAATATTTCTAAATGATATACTATTGGGTCAAAAACCAAAAGTATAAAATAGCAATTATATAATTATATACTATAGAACTAGGTTAGTAATCAAAGACAAAAGAGATATTCAGGAGATCCCTCAAATATTTGTAAACTTAAAAAAAAAACCACTGGTAAATAACTTATGGTCTAAGGACAAATCAAAAGGTAAATGTAAAAATGTTATGAAATGAACACCCATGAAATATAATGTGTCAAGAGTTGTGAATTGTACTGAGGTTAAAAGGAATAAAACAGAATTTTATTAGTTGCAATCGTCATATCCAAGAGAAAAAAGTACTTAACTATTTAGTCTAGTCTTTCATATTAAGAAGCTGGAAAAAGAAGCAGTAATTAAATGAAGTCAAAGCAACACAGTAATTAAAAAGAGCAGAAATTAATGATAGAAAAGTAATAATGATGGAAGGATTCAAAGAAATTAAAACTGATACTTTGAATATATTAAGGTCATTGGTAATTATCTAACTATTGTAATAAAGCAGGCAAATTGAGGGCACAAATTACCAATATCAGCAGAGAAATTACTGATATTAGCTTTCTTTCCTAGAGAGACCCACCTTGAATGTCTATTCCTTGCTTTACCCCAAAGGCCTTTCTCTCTCCCTCTTGAGATTGATCCCCTTGAGGCAGTACATTTCCCTTGAGTATGTATTTATATTCCTGAATAAACCTGTATATGCCTTCAAAAAACTTAAAATAAAATACTTACATTGCTCCAGATTCCATTTGTATTTGTAGCTAAAAACGTTCCAGCAACAACAACAAAAAGTTAAGTCCAAGTAACAGATGATTTACTGGATAATTTATTTAACATTTAAACAAGAAATAATACAACTGAACATAAAATCTTCTAGAAATCAGAAAGAAAACCTCTAAAGTCAACTTTAGAAAGATAATATTAGGAAAATTATATTACTTTTGTATTCAATGTTCACTGCCAAAACCTCACAGGGCTTTTAAAACAGCATCCAGCATTTTTTTCAAAGTGTTCATGCATTAGTGGTCCAAGCACAACATTTGGGGCTCCTCTGTTCAGTGTGAACTACAAGTCGATATAAAATAAAATAAAAGAGTAACATGACTCTTACAATTGAAAATATGGATTCCTTTCCCATAATGTTGGAATAAGACAAAGATTAAAATTAAGATGCTAGGCAAAGAAATAAGTCGATAAAAATAAATACAAAGCATACATACTTAGAATAAAGATGGAACACAAAAATATAAAATACCTTAATTATCTAAATAAAAGATCCATGAAAAACTACCAAAAATCCCCTAAAATTAGTCAATGAGATTAGCAAGATTGTTAAATCGATATTTGGATATTTTAATTAGAAAAATATTTCCTATGACACAAAAATCACAAACAATAGGAAAGCATCAATTGTACTTTATCAAATTTAAAATAATCTGATCACCAAAATACACTGTTTGCCATAAGTACTTAAAAGAGACAAAGGATAAACTGGTAATGCATGCCTGTACTCACAGTGACTCCTGAGGCTGAGGCAGAAAGATTAAGATTGCAAAGCAAGCCCTAGCAATTTAGTGAGGCCCTGTTCCAAAATAAAATATAAAAAGGGCTGGGATTGTATTTCAGTGGTTAAGCACTCCTGGGTTCAATCCCAGCACCAGGAAAAAAAATATATATATATGCAATCCATACTTACAGGATGGCATATATATATTGACAATATATATGTCCAGGATACATAAAGAAAAATGCATATTGCCTTAATTTCTATCACCTTATCAGTTTATGCAAATCCAGGATATGCAAAGAAGTAACCAAATTAAGGAAATGGGAAAATGATTTGAACAGACATTTTATAGAACCTGGAGAACAAATGCTCAATGGACTTTCCATGATGATCACTATTTTTATTCACTATGAATTATCAAAATAAATCCATTGGAATGGATAATCCTATAAAGCCTGACCATACCAAAATGCCAAGAATATGGAACAACAGAGTTCTAAAACACAGTTGTTTAGTGACTGTACAATCACTTTGGAAAAAGAGCTTAATAGCTTCTCATAATACTGAACATGCACTTACTAAAATGTGTCCCAAACTATCACTTTAAGTATTTCTCCAAGAAAAATTTAAATGTCTGTCCACCAAAATACTACCAAAAAAGTTCATCATCAGTTTCCTTTCTAATAGCCTAAAACTGGATATAATAAAATGTTCAACAATTCAAATGAGCCATATACAAGCTGTGATACAGTTTTACAGGTAATGTTATTGAACAAACTATTGCTGCAGAAAACAAAAGGAAGATATCTTAAAACCAATTAGCAAAAGGAGCCAGAAATAAGTACCTAATGTATTATTTCATATATGTACACACACATCAGGAAGCAAAAAAATTAAGTGACAGACACATCTAAGTGATTTTCTCATTTTCTAAAAGATGAGGAGGAGTGGGGTGACTATAAATATACATAAATTATATTTTGAAGGTGATGGGAATTTTCTATATTTGATTGTGGGGTAGTATTATGACTGTGTACACTGGTCCAGTCTCAATGTAATGCTTTTTGCTACCTATACATTATATCTCAATAAGGCTCTTTAAGGAATCTTAAGAGAATTAAGCTGAGCAAAATAAACCAGAAATAAATAAGTTCATGATTAATTATCCCATTTAAGCCTTTTAAATTTAATAGACACATACACACACATACACACACACACACAAGCACATATTTCTGGTAATATTTCTGAAGCCAACACCTGTTCTCAACTTAGAAAAACAAATCAATGTCTTTGTACAAGTGCACGTCAAGTTGTAAAGTTGTTTTTTAAAGGTGTTTAAGTATAATTGGACAGAGGTTGGATATCTTGCCTAATTTGATAGCCAAGTGGCTACCAAGCCCTTGAAAAGTACCTCTACCAGATTGCTTTGTGCTATAACTGTAAAATGCATACCGGCTTCATAAAATTTAATGTGAGGAATCATTGTAAAGATCTGAATTATACTTTATATTGACCATGTAGTGAAAGGATAATATTTTGGATATATGAGTTAAAATAATATAGTTTTGGAGTATTCAATGTAATATATTCAATGTAACATATTCAATATACTACATCTGCTAAATGTATTATTTTATTTATTTCCTTTGGAATTGCATTTTGGATTGTATTTAGGATTAGTTATACATTTAGAGAAAGAAAAATAATGCCACTAATAGCTGTGCTATTACCATATGCATTCTCTTTGTGTAAATATTTGCAGAATTATATTCTAAGGTAGCATTTCCTAAAGAGTCTGGTAATTATCAAGCCATCAAGAGATTTTGCTGAAAAAGTGCAATTTTTAAAAAATGTAGAAAATGTACTCAGGGCATTGATGAATCAAGCACTTAGTAGGCTTCTAACAACCCTAAGGTCTTTTAAGAATTTTATCAAGCTTACATGTGTTTTGAATCTGTAGAGAAAAGTCCTTCAAGTACTACAATCTTCTATGTGCTTGAAATAGTATAGAGTGTACTACTCAGATTTTCTGTAATAATTCTGCTTACAATAAATGAAATATCTTTAATTTATTTTGGAATGGATTTCTCATACCTATATGCTGAAATTCTAATGCAGAAGGTCCATGACTGTTTCACAATGATTGGATGAAAACTATTGACTGGATTAAATTAATTTGCTTTACTTTTCTGCTTAGATTGTGCTCCAAATGTCAAAACAGTTTTCTAGGAAATAAGAAGAATAGAGAATGACTTCATGCTTATTGTGTGCCTTCTGATCCCAGATGCTCACTTCAAATCCAATGTACCTTTTTAATTTCTAAAAAGGATTAAATATCATATCGGAAGGAGAATTTTAAAGATCATCTTTAATGTTTACACTAACCATACATACAAAAAATTAGCATTCTCTAAATAATGGTATTTCAATTTATTTTATATACCTCTGCAAACTATTGATTGGAAATTAACTCATAAAGAACTTTAGAATAAAAGCATTTCCTTAGAAGAGGGTTGAAGATGTTACTGGGGTATTAATATAGTAATAGTAACATTTCATTTAATGAACAATGTAAATAGAAATATAATTAATAGATACATAAATAATAAAATGTACATAAAAATATATTCTGACTTAAAAATAAAGATGCTTAATATGCATATGGAATTAATAAACATAATAACTCACGTAGAATAATTGTCATGATTTCATCAGAAACATACCATCTATTGAGCTCAGAGCAATGATATATTTGCTAACTTTACAATAAATTATTTTGATTGTGAACAGCCTTGAAACTGATTAGTTCATAAAGTGGCACAGGACTTCTAATAATCTGGATTTGGCAGGGTTCTGTAAATCATTCTGTGAAAATATTTTGGAAGTGTTATATTTCAAAAGAGTAAATAGAAAGCTGGGGGAGGTGGCATGCTCCTGTAATCCCAGCACATCCAGAGGCTGAAGCAGAAGGATCACAAGTTCAAAGCTAGCCTCAGCAAAAACAAGGCACTAACGCAACATAAGTGAAATCCTGTCTAAATGAAATACAAAATAGGGCAGGGGATGTGGCTCAGTGCTTGAGGGTCCCTAAGTTCAACCCCTGGTACCCCACCCTGCAAAAAGAAGAAGAGTAAATAAACAATATAGAACCTGGGGCCATCTGAATTATGTTCAAACCCACTTCTATAAATTAATTCTGCCAAAGAGAATGCATGGAGATGCCTTAAGACTACACAGGAAAGGAACACCCTCATTAAATCTAGATTCAAATCCTTCATCCCTTATCAAGAACACAATGGAAATTCACTTGGACTTTATGGACCAAAACTTATGCCAACTGAGTACCACTAAGTGATGTCTAGTCTATGCAAGACTGACCAAAAAAATCACAGTGCTCAAATCTGTCCAAATTCCTGATCTCCAAAATTTGAAGTATCTATCTTAGGGTACTAAACTTTGGAGTATTTTGTTACACAACAGATAATCAAAGCTTTGTTGTATCAGACAAAAATAAATTAAGACAAAAATCCATAATATAAAGATCTTTAATGAAGATCTCAGTAAAACTACATGCTGTGAAAGGCAGTAAGAGTCATTCAACAACAAAATCATCCTCCATCTTGAGATAGTCCTCACATCCTGGGTGGTGAAAAACATCACAAAACAAATAAGAGTCTCAAAACATTTATTTCCTTTGTTTATATTTACATAGTATCATTTTTCAAATACTGTACTTTATTACACCTTTAAAAAAGTTAAATTAATTCAGATACAATGAGAAAATGACATTATTATATGATATAATCAATATATTACAATTGATTATACAGAAATCCAAAGGATTTCAAGACACAATTATTAACAATTATATGGCAACAAATTGGATAATTCATAAGAAATTAATAAATTTCAAGAAACACATAACTTACCAAGACTGAATCAAGAACAAATAACAAATATGAAAGTTGAATAGGTAATAAAAGTCTCCCATCAAAGAACAGCCTAGGAGTATATGACTTCATAGCTGAATTCCACCAAACATCTAATATACTATTAGCAATCATTCTTAATCTCTTCCGAAATTTGAAGAGGAGAGAATATTCCAAATTAATTTTATAAGTCAGAATGAGATTAATATTAAAGCCAGATAAAGACATTATAAAAAAATTTATAGGTCATCATCTCTAATGAACAGAGAAGCAAAAGTTTTCAACAAATACTATTAAATCATATTCACCAGCACATTAGAAGGATCAGTCACAATGATCAAGGGGGACTTATTTTAGGAATGCTATTATGCTTTAACATACACAAAGATATTTTATTCACTGTATTATTCACTGCATTAAGATAATTAAGAAAGAAACTACGTTCTTACTTCATGGATGCAGGAATATCACTTGAAAAATTTACCATCTTTCTATGAGTTAATAGTTTGAATCTTGAATGTTCCCCAAGGGCTCTTATGGGCTTTATCCCCAATGCAGCAATGTTCACAGATGGAACTTTGGGTAAGCACTTGGATGATGAGGGCTGTAACCTCATCATTGGATTTATCCATTGATAAGTTAATAATGTGAAGACATTAAAGGTGATGGAAACTTTAGAAGATGGGGTCAAATGGGAGAAATAATGTCACTGGGAACATGACCTGGCATGGTCATGCTTGTCCACAGCCCCTTGGTGTCCGCCCTGAGGTGGGAAGCTTGGCTCCATGGTGCCATTCCTCCATGATGTACTGCCTCACCACAGGCACAGAAACTAGAAAAGCTGGACATTGACAGGAAGATTTATGAACTTGGACCCTTATCTCTTCCTATATATAAAAATCAACTCAAAATTGATTTTAACATAAACTCAGAATCTGTAAAATGACTAGAAGAAAACATGGGGGATTACTTCTTTTGGGACCAGATCTATAAGATTTGTCTCCACAACACTGATCTGGGCAATGCTTTTCTGAATATGACCCCACAATCACAGGCAAAACAAACAACAAACAATCAAAAAACAAATGGGATTTTATCAAACTAAAAATCTTCTATATAGTAAAAAAATCAAATAACAAAATGACAATATAACCCTTGGGTTACGAGGAAGTATTTGCTTATCAAGTATCTAAAATGGGGCTAATATCCCAAATATGTGAGGAAATAAAAGAAACAAAAAAGATATATTTCTATATTTTTAATATATAATTTATCTTATAATTCTCAGTATTATCTTATTTAAAATCCTGAAGACGTCTTTATAATGTGTTGATGTTGTATAGAGGAGACAATCAATACATATATATAGACATACAGATAATTCAAATTTATCTTTCTGGTGATTATTAACATATAATGCCCACAGGTTTGGAGGAATTAACAGCTTATTTCTCTTGATTTCAATATTAATCATTAAAACTTCAGAGTCACTTTTCATAGCTTTTGTCTATATAATGAAGAATAAATTGGAGAGATTGAAATGGAAATAATTTTTCCTTTATTCTTTTCATTACTATTTAATTAACAAATATTTTAATATTTTTTAATATTTTAAGCATCTATTTGGGAGGAAGTTTTGATGGGAAACATCTAACTGTAACTTTTTTTCTAATTACTAAACTAAAAATGGTATTATTAAATTTGACTAAAGCTAACTGTCATTTAAATAACCTGGCTTTAGCCCAGGATGAATGTGCAGAATAAGACAAGCAGCCTCAGGGACACAGGTGATACACATCTATACACACAAATGTATACAATACACGCATATGCACGTGTCACAAGTGCATAAATGACAATTAATCAGCTTATAGATGAGTTTGTGAGTGTGTCCAGTTATAGGAAAGGAATGCCAATTTTCATGGCATTATAAAAAAATCAAATTTTAAACTGCAAAATATTTCATTTTTTGATTAACAACACATTTATTTCAAGCTAGATCTGTATGTTTTGTATTGAGTTAACATAATAGTTATCAAGCAGAAAAAAAATAGACACTTAGTAAAATAATATTTTAGAAAATAATCTGAAGAAGAACTCTATGAGGAATCTATTGTAAATCTAGTAGTTTTGGAAGTTAAAAACAACAATGACAACAACAACAACAAAACACTAAGAAAATGTTTAAAGTTCAGCAAGACCTTAAGTTACTTATAATCATTATTTAGAAATTCATTAGTATTCCCTCAGTGTTAGGTCATTCTGTAAGGTTTTCTCAGAGAAAAAAAAAAAAAAAAAAAAAAGGTTATTTTTCTTATAGGATTTTCTTGTAAGACTTGTATCCACAACACTGATCTGGGCATTGACATTCTTTTTTGACAATTATCGACACTATTGACATTCCTTTCTTGTGACCTGTTTTTCCAGAAATATCAATTTTTTTTAGCATCATCACATTTCTAAAAGGTAAGTATGTAGGCATCTGCATATAAAAACGTTGTTATTCCAACTCTTAAGCCATGGGTTAGACTGGGAAGTTTTCAGTTTTGTCTTTTCAATAACAACCAAGACTGTCAATATTTTGTGGTACAAAACCTTTCTCACGCCTCTGAATAGTTGGAAAGTTAGCAATGATTTACAAAGTCAGATGTAACTTCATTCCTTTCTCTTCAACTTAATACAACACAGACTAATATATATGAGTTTTATTGCCAGAAAAATCTAAAATCTATTTTCCTCATCTATCTTTCAAGGTGAATTATTCAAAGCCTCAGCCTTTAATATTTTAACACTTAGAGTGAAAGACCACTTGCTCCCAACCTAAAACGATCCTGATGTTGAAGTCAGAACCCATTGAGGAAGTGTGATGGCCAAACTTGATCATCAGCTTCACTGGATGGAGAGACAACTAGAAAGTCAGTAACATGCGCTCCTGGATGTGTCTCATTTCTTCTAGAGATGACTGACGCGGTGGGGTCAGTGAGCTGAGTGGGGAAGACCCTGTCTGAATATGGGGAGCACCATCCAGTTGGCAAGCCTGTGCCTGCCCAGGCTCTGTTCCTCACTTGTGGTCATGAGAATCCCGAGTCTTCAGCTTTGGAATGAAGACTTGCACAGCAACGTTTCAAGGGAGAGTCCTTCAGCTCCAGACGGGGCCTGCCTCCTCTGTCCTTCTTGTTCTATGCTCCAACTTCTTGGCCTGAGTGGCTAATGCTTTCCCTGGCTATGCACCCTGTAGATGGCCATCTTGGGACTCTATAGCCTCTGACTTTTTAAGCCAAACCCAATAAATCCCCTTTTATAATTATGTTCAAATTTTGTGGGTTTTGTTCCTCCAGAGTCCCCTGGCTAATACTATAAGACATTGGAGAAATCTATTTTAAAATAAGTTAGGGTTGACAATCATGACTGCACGTTGTTTCATATGCTGATAAGATTCAACACTATGTTTGGTCTTGTTTGTGTGAAAATTTATGATTTTAATATACTAGCATTCTTTAATTTTTCAGGAGCTGGATATAATTTGCAGCTCCTCAAATTTATTTGACCATATAGCCACCCCACCACCACCACCACCATTATTGTTTTTTGTTTGCAGAACAAAATATAAGGGATGTCCTTTGAGAAATTGCTCAATAGTTCCTCAAGACTCTTGATTCCAAAATATTCAGCACTGATTCAGTATCTATTCAGAGCAGGATGAAGATTTTGAAATTGTTTAGATTAGAAAAGAATCAGCTCTAAGTGAAAAAAAATGAATCTGTTCTATTATTTGTCTTTAGAATAGGTTTGTGAACTACGTTAGTTTTATAATATAGAATGCAAATAATTTACAATCTGGAAAGTATACTTGTTAATCCCCAAGATAAAGTATTTAATTTAATAAATCTAGGTTTTTTTTAATCAAATAGATATTTTTAAATTGGTGCTTTGTTCTTCTATTTCCTTTTTGCTCTACTTCCTCCTCAAAACATTTCTTTTCATAGTATAGTTGTTTAACAATTAACTTTAAAACATTAGTAACATGCAACAAAGGGATGGCATATTTTCTCTATGACAATTTTCCTGATTTACTAATTAAGAAATGATGTTTTCACCTACTTTTCTAAGTGCACTGATTAAAGTTTGAAAACCCTTCAACTAATGTTTCTGATGATCTCACTTTAGAAGGTGAGAAAAGAACTATAATTAGCAATCTAGACACAGATAAACTTTAGCAAAATGATGTATGTCGCTACTTCCATTTGCAAATGAAGCCCACCAAATATGTTAATAAGAGAATATCGGTGTGTTTGAGTAATGGGTTGTACAGTTAGAACTTATTTTATACTAACTAGAATTTCCTGGACATGGAAACCTTTTGTTATTGAAGAGTTACAGATTTAATTTTAAGAATCAAAGGAAACATAACTGAAAGTCAGTTTTAGCTGGCACACAAATATACGCAATCTGCTTGTCTGAGCGTTCTTTGGGATAGGTAAACCCAACTCTCTCTCTGCTCCTGTGGGGATAATAGCATTGGGAGATGGGAACCGGCAGGCTGTGCCTTACTCTCACAGGCAGAACAGTAGTCTAAAAAGCTGAGCTCTGGGTGGAGGGATGGGGCAACTCTGGTGTACAAGCTATAATCTATGGAGAAAAGCAGTGCAATTCAATCACTGCAAAGGCAATTCCTAAAAATAAGGCTCTGGAAAAACAAAAGTCAAATTCCAAAATCTTCCATAAACACGATGTGATTAACACCTCCTTGTTTGCCTGGGATCTTGGTTCAACTGTGGTTAACGCTTCTTGGGATACAGTGACCAAAAATAAAAGAGGCTAGAATTTCTTTACACTCTTCTCTTTTCCTTCTACATACAGGTAGGCCAAAGTTGATGGCCCATGTAAATGGGTGAAAGCAGATGGAGATAAATTGTTTACCTATCCCCAATTCTTTTAGCCACCAGCTGAGCCTTCCAGAATCATTTATTTATTCAGTTAAAGGATCTGTCATTTCTTGTCAGGTAAGTTCATATATTTGTTTACTGTCAGTATTTCATGCCTGTTTGATTGTTTGCTTGATATTTATGTCTGTATGTGCCTTTGTTTGAGCAAAAAATTCCATAAAACTTTTCTAGTTAGCTCTCTAGGTTTGATATTTCAATAGATTGTATTTTACTCAATGCTCCTGGGAGCTGATATTTATAAGGGCTGAAGCGTTTATAGAAATGGGGTTTTATTTTATTTTATTTCTTTGTGGAAGAACCTTGAATTTTGAGGTCCATATTTTAATAGCTGTTGAAGGCTTAAATTTATAAACTCATTTGTTTCTTTCTCATTTGTTTTCTCCTTAAGGAGATAGTAGCTGCAAATGTTTTTCAAAGTAATAAATATCTAAAACACTTTTTTGAAGTTTTGTATTTCAAAATGAAATATGCAGAATGAGTGACTAGGAATAATATACATAAAGTACATATTTTGTACACTTACATTAGTGCAGTGAATTATGTATTTGTACCATACTTTTGAAATTGCCAAATTAATTTTTATGGTATTTGTTCTATTTTTATTATGTAACAAAGTTACTATATTTTACTTTTCTTTTTCTCTGTGCTATTTATATTTACTTTTTTTCCTATGGATTTTAATCATTTAAAAAGAGATAAATATTATTCAAATATAAGTTCTTTTAAAATATAAGTCTAGGAAAATTAATTTTAAGCTTCACCTTCATCTATTATTTTTTCAAAATTTCCCCATGCAGGTTAGTATTGCTTAAGATAAATCATTATGGTTAAACGATTTGGAACTGTTTCCCTTACTGAGAGTTGAATTAGTCAGAATTATACATGCAGAGAAAACTACAGAAAGTCTATTGTATAATGAAGGGCTGAGACTAATGGCCATAACTAGAGACATTTACCCCTGGGTTTTTAATGAAACATAAAAGCAATCTAAAGAAAATTGTTGCTCTTTTAAAGTAGGAACTCACATATGGCGTGATTCGATCTGGGTTAAAAGGGAAAAAATAGATTAAAAGAGAAAAACTGAGGTAAAGGAGAGTTATTGCAACCAGTATTTGATTTAATCCCATATTTAATTCCATATGCTCACTTGAGAGGATCACAGAAAGCAAAGAATACTAAATACCTTTTTTTTCACTAATTACTTAAGCATGGTTTTCAAAGCTATTTTGCTAACCAATTCTAATCAGAATATTGGCATCTACTTCTTTGAAACTTTTTATCATCCTCTAATAGCTGAATATCTAGAAAATAACTTTGTTCCAATCAGTGGAGCCATTATAAGCATTTTATGAAACTCTTTAACCTCAAAGAACTTGCAATCTCACTAAATAATTAAGATATTTTAAAAATTTAAGTCAATATTAGCATGGCTGCTTATAGAAAAATATGTAAAGTGATTTAAGTCAACATTTTTATTGTTCAATAAGTATAAAATAACAGCTATACAAATGCTAATGTGCCTGAGTAGGCATGGATTCCTTTGTTTCTTTATAATTATTTTAATTAAATATTTGCTATTATAAGAAGGTTAACAGAAAATCAACAGGTCAGCCCACTTGCTTAAAAAAATAGAAGCAGGGGTTTAATGAAAACTTTTACTTTTTGAATGTTTATTTGTATAAGATTAGTATTGCAATAATTCTGAGTGTTATTTACAGATGCATTTTCCATTACTAAAAAGCATAAAAAGGAACTTCCATATTTCCCAATAGTTCCTGTAATGTCATAACATTAGTACAGAAATCCTATTTTCTTCTCCTACCAGCACAGTGGTGCAATGCCTCCAGACTTCTATTACTGAGGATGGCTTGCTTTTCTGTCTCCTGAATATTCCAACAGCACAACCAGGATTGCATTTAGTATAAAACTTAGGAGTACACCTTAAGTGGACATAGGTACTGGGAGATGAGCTGACAGCCCAGAAATTCCTGATACAGAGAAGATCCCTGCAGCTGTGACATTGATCAGTAAGAGGAAAGAAGCAAGGCCGATAACTGAATGGAAGAAAACAGAGTGCATTTCTTTTTTAATCAGTTTTTATAATTCAGGTTTCCTATGATTACTTACTTATTCTCATGATTTTCCTTCCTTTCTCTTCCCATCTCTTCCTTTCCCTTTCAGACAAATGGGAAGTGTCATATGGTTTTAATGTTTTCTTACTCTAGAATAAAATGATTATATATATATAATATATATATAAATGATTATATATAATATATATATATAATGATTATATATATAAAATCATTTATATATAAAACTTCATCTACCAGGCAGTATGTGTGTGTATATATATATATATATATATATATATATATATATATATTCTGTTAATGTTTAAGTTTACATATATATATATATATATATGTATATGTGTGTGTGTGTATCGTTAACAGTATTTCCTGAATATTTTTAGGATAATGTGGACAACATAGTTGATCCTCAGAGTCATGAAGGGGTCCCTGAGTGCCTGCTTTGCAGCCAGCCCTCACTAGGTGGCCTCCCTGTTTCTGCCAGAGATGCTCACAGGAACCCTGGCAGAGAGCACTTGAACACCTTGTGAAAAGTTAGGAATGATTCCTTCCTCTAAGTTGAGCCTAAGTAGGTTATTCTTGGATGAGATGAGTTCTCATGAAGTGAACTTTCAAGGGCTTGTTTTGCCCCCTTTATTTTCTACCCAACACAATGGTAAATAATTTTCAACTTCCATCTGGAAAGGTGTTTTTGTGTGTGTATTACAATGTACAGCTATTCAGGACCCATAAACGGTTTTCAGAATAATTCAAGTGCTTGTCATAGTCCTCTCATTAGTCATGAGGACTACTTAGGAACTCTTAGAAAGGCAAAAGTAATCTTTTAATTTATCCTCTAGATGAGAAACGATGGGCCGTGGTGACAAGCATTAGGTACTTCTTCACCTTCTTCTAGGTACCAAGGATCCTGTCTCCCTATTTCCTATAATTTATCAGCAATAATAACACTGCAAGCAAGCACAATTACTGCACAAATATATGTCTCATAGACATAAAAGAGGGATGAAATTTTGGAAAGCAATAAAAAAGTTTTAATTTTAATTTGCCTTGGAAGGAATTGCTACAATTTACTATGTTCACCATTTCAAGAAACAGGATTGATTATAACATGGAAAATATTTGGTAAATCCAATATATTAAAGGGCATTTTACTTTTTATACTAGTAGTTTGTTAACACTCCTACACACTGCTCATTGTAGTGAAGCTTCATCTACCAGGCAGTATGTCCCAGTTGACATGCTAGTATCAAATGAAGATATATGAAATTATCACTTCTCATTTAGTACAAAAAGAAACTTGAGTATTATCATAATAAGTGAAGAAGTAGGGAAGGAAAAGGAAAAAGAGCATATATACACTATTTGATAAGGTTTGTAAACAGTATAAAATATTTATATAGAGACATCTATACTAACCTACTTAAGCATTCCACCTCTCTTGTGCAAAAAGAGCAAAGATACAAAAGCAAGCTTCATACAATTTTAAAAATATAAAAGTTTATTTTTTCTTACATTTAAAAAGGGTGAACAAATTCTCAACGTTTTATTTAAGTGAAGTATACTTGGACTGTATCTATTGATTTTATTCCAATGCTCATCTTGCCCAAAGCCACAAGTCCGAGTGATATTGTAAAACAGAGCACTTTCTCTGCTGGGAAAGAGCAGTTTCTTGGCTCTGCCTTCTCTCCTCTTTAGAGTAGTAGCCTCATTCAGAGGAGAGGACTTTGCCAATATTTGATGAAAATTAGAATGAATATTTCATACAGTTATAATGAACCTTCAAAATCTAATTGCCAGAAAATATGACTACTTAAATCGGATAGTGTAATTAGATTACTTTAGCTCCAATTACAGGATGAAGTGTGTGTGTGTGTGTGTGTGTGTGTGTGTGTGTGATATTCATCCTCAAAATGCAAGTGAAGAACTAATATTAAAAACTCCTAGGAGAAAGAATAAGTTGTAAGAATTTCCTATGGACTCTATGTTTGTTTGTCATAGATTTACAGAAAATATTTATTAAAAATAAAATTGCAAACCAGCTAAATTTTTTCTGAAAAATTATTTCCCAATAAATTATAGTTTGATGGCAGAGCAAAATTATTTTTAAAAGTACTATTTTTTTTACCAACAAAAAATGTTACTTTACTGTAAATTGGGACATGGGATAGAACATCTGAATGTTCAATCTGATTTTTAAAAGTTGAATTCAGTAATCTACACATAAAATATTAGATATCATCATGACATGATATTGAATTAATCATTTGATATGAAAAATAACATTTTGCTTAAATATAAAAGTTTCAGCACGAAAAATACTTTAGGTGAATACAACTATCAGAGAAATTTGTTGTAATTATTAGTCTTAATCAAGAAAAAAGTTAATGAAGATATCAACTCCCCCACTTGAGCCTAACAACTTCAAGAGCATATCTGTTTCAAAGCCTGGTTGGAAGTCTTTAAATTCTAATTCTAAGAAGAATGGGTAATTTAAGAAATAAACATTGCACAGAAGATGAGAGGCTTTTAAAATGTCCCTTTATGTTCGTTCATTTCTCCCCAGGGACAGGCTCTTTGCTTACTTCAAAGTAAGACTTAGTGGTTACACCAGACCAGCTGGAAACAGATTAATATTTTGTTCTGCCCCTTCATCCTTGAAATCTCACTTTTAATTTTCTAGTCTCCTTCCATTTATAACAACTGGAGAGGAGAAGGTACACATGGCTCTTTTGTAGACAACCACTTTGATAAATGTTGCTGTAATTGTTACCTGTGGCACTGTGTTATGGCCTGTGCATTCCACAAACATGTGGTCTCTATTTTGAAAGAGGCCTGCACTTTATCAATTGAAGGCAGTGTCATATTCAGAAATTAATGAATAATGAATAAACCAGCATGCACATGTGTTAAATTAGGTTCTTTTTTTTTTACCATTTGGAGCCACTGTTTTGATTCAATATTGATTTAAGTGAAGACTAGATGATTACTATAATAAAACGTATTGTTCAAACATATTGTAAAATACAATGAAAAAATCAGACATTTTTGTTTTCATACTTCATGTGTGCAACGAAGCTACTTAAGATTTCTCCCTTTATGGATCTTTTGTGATTCCCATTGTGTAGTTCACCACAGTGTGAATTGCTGTTGATTAGACACAACAAATTGTTGTTATATCCAATATTTAACCATGGAGTTTGGTTATATTTTTAATTTTACACAAACTGTTGTTATTAGTTTATTTGGCATTCCTATGTATCTATTCCACTGTGGCAATTATCGTATAATAAAACTATTATATTTGGAGATACATTTTCTTTATACAATGGTGAGCAATTGGTAGAAACCAATTAAATATAATGATCAGAACTAGTTCTGTTGAGCTCTTATATTTTAATTGTTGAACCCCATAGTAGAAGAAACTAAAAAGATTATATAAATGGAAATTTAAATCTCACAAAATGTATCTTGTGCATTTGTGTTTGTGGATATGTATATGTATGTTTATATGTTTATTCTTAATGTTTGTCTTAAAAAAGCCTGGACAGCAAGTTAGAATGACTATAGGTTACTTCAATATTATAGTTATTTTAAGTATGATATATTTTATACTTTCTAAACAAAATGCAGAAATAGCAATGAAAACTGTCTAAGAAAAAATTATTAGTTGAAATTTTTCAATTTGAGAAAGCCTAAAAGAATTAATTAACCAAATTCTATGAGGGAAAGAATTAAGTATCCATATCCTCAAAGGAAAATTCTATGATGATAGAAAAAAATGATAAAATTTAACTTTAATAACTGAAAATGAGAGAGTAAGGAAAGGTTTCAAAGTTACATAATTTTAGTTAGATATGAGTATCAGGGGAAAATACACAATCAGATAATGAATTCAGATGGAATCAGACCTTCTCAAAAGGAACTGAAAATAGTATTTTGAGGAAAAAATGTTTTTTCTTTCTTTGTATCATTTTTGGCCTATCCAATTCAAGGGACAGGGACAAAGAAAAAAAAATATATATATATATAGTAGACTGTGATAAGCACCAAATTTTAAATATATGTAAAGGAGGTGGCTTAGGAGATGTTACTGAGTGGAAAATTCCACAAGAATGTACAAGAGTAGTTTCATAAATGTGGTGATGTTTGAGCAGAGAGCTGAAGATTATTCCTAAATTATATTTGCAGTAAGTCCTGGTCAAAGGAAACCACAACTGTCAAAACCCTGAAAATAGCAAATGCTGTGCTTGATTGAAAGTTAGCAACCAGAACAAAGTGGAAGGCATAGGATGAGGTGCATAAAACAGTAAGAAACAAGGTCAGAAATCTAAGAGATGGAAGGTGCTCCTCAAACATGGAAAAAGAATCTAGGACATTGGGGTGCAATATAGGAAATGAAAAGCGGAGCTCAGAAGAAGAGAATGAAGCCATGGGATAGTTTTAACAGAATTTCCATCTGATGGGACTGAGGTTTCAAAGGGTTATCCTGGCTGCTGGGGTCCAGTTCCAGTTAGAGGACAAGACAAGCAGAGAGAATCATTTTGAAAATATTTCAAATGATGTGGTACTTGGTAGAAAGACAGTAAAAGAACAAAAAGAGAAAAGCATGGGTTCACTTTGAATTTGCTATCTTGGGACTCTTGAAAAATAATATTATCCTTTAAACATGGAGCAGCTGAATGAAGAAGCATATTTGGAATGTATGAAGTGTGAGCTGGCAATTAGATGTAAGGGGGGGAACGTGTCAAATAAGGTTTGGATATACATCTGGAGCTCAAAGGTGAAATCCTACTTGAATTTACAAATCTTTGAAATTTGTCCATATAGGGGATATTTAAAACTTAATGTTTATTAAGATATATGCATGTATGCTTACTAGCAAAATAACTGAAATTTTCCAAATAGACATGCTTTGATTGGATATGAGGTTTGCCCCCAGTAATCTCCTAATATTACAAGAATTTTAAAAGACGAAACATTTGGATTAGGAGACCTGTAACCTTATCAGCCTATTTGAGTTGGAATCCACTCTCTGGTTGGTAAGTGTATGCAGGTGGGGCATGGCTGGAGGAGGTGGGACACTTGGGCCAGGATGGGAAGAGTTCATCAAGAGAACTTGAGGTCCCTTTTCTTTCCTCCACATGCTTTCTGGCCAGCATGAATGGAGCAGGTTTCCTTTGTTATGCCCTTCTGCCATGATGCTCTCCTCCCCTCCAGCCCAAAGCAATGAAGTCCACCCTGGATGGGCTGACTTGAGTGACCAAGAGTCCAAGGTTGTTTGGTCTTTTCAAATATCATTGTCACAGAGCCATAAAGCTGACTGACGTGATACAGCTCTGGGTTTTCGTATTGAGAAGGCAGAGAGTCAATGCCAAGAAGAATAAGACAGAGCAACCAGCAAGGCGGGATGGAACTAAGTGAAGACAGTGCTAAAGGAGGATCTCATCAAATGTGTCAAATGCACCTAAGTCCCAGAAGGTCAGGACAAAGACGTATTTTCAGGAATGATGCCACTGGCCCTTGATATGGGTAGAAATGGAGGGAGTAGAAGGTGAGAAGAAAAATGTGCAGGACTTGAGCCAGAGTGACCAAAGAAACTGGAGAGACACTTAGGAACTATTTATCTAACAGTTTTCTGTTTCGTTTTGTTTTGTTGTAGAAGAGAAGAAATAAAAAGGAAGATAAGTAATTATGATGAGCTGCACACTTTTTAAAGATGGAAAATACTTTAGCAAATTTGTCAGGGAAATGATCTATATAAACATGGTGAGTCCCTGACTCAAAACTAAAATAAATAATATTTTTAAAATAAATAAATAAAAGAAATCTACTGGATATTTATATATTGAAATAGAAGGGATTGGTGCTGAATTAGAACGATTTAGTTCTTTCAAAATCAATGCACTCATTTATTTAACATGCTTTAGTGGGTGCTATTATTTAAGCCATTATAGAGTTAGGCAGTAAGTGAATATTAATAAATAAAATTGGACCTATGATAGGTGTTGTAGGTACAGGAATAATTTGTTTTAATAAAATCTCTAAGCATGCTTTACTAAGGCTGGGTAGGGTGGTTGCATCCCTAGAATCACAGCAACTCTGGAGCCTGAGGCAGGGGGATCCCAAATTCAAAACCAGCTTGAGAAATTTAAAGACTCTGACACAAAAGAGAAAACACACAAGTTCCAAGGGACATGTAATCTAGCAAAAGAAGTTTTTAAAAAAACTTAACAGACACTAGTGTAAAGGATAAGCCCAGGTTTTGAAAATGACAAAATAATAATTGAAACATGAATGAAGATTATTATAAGCACAACGGGGAATTTCAGAAGCAGAGAGGTGTAGTGGGCATGCACATAAAGTAAATGACTGGAGGTGCATTTATGGGCATTTAGAACGAGTTTGATGGGGATCACATTCAGGATTTTGTGTACCATGTTGAAAATGAATTTCATTCTATTGGGGAGATAAAAAATAGCAAGGATTAATAAAGCTTGTCACATTTCTTATTTTGGTGACAATCTGGATGAAAATTAAATTACTTAGAAGAAAAATTATAGTATAGACATAAATTCAGATTGCACATACTGAGTCTTAGATACCTGTGTGAACTCTCCCTGTCTGGAAGCATAGGTCTGTGAAAATGTCCCAAAACTATCACAATGTACATCTGTGACTCAGGTAGAGTTGTATGTCTACCATTAGCAGCAAGGGCAATGTTAAGTTTTTATAGTACCAGAAGCTTACAGAACTTCAGTGCTCTATAATTATATGTGAACTTTAAAATACAATGTTAGGTACAATGTTTGAGAGAAGGACTTCTGTACAGGATGGTTTCTGAGGCTTAGACTTTATTATTATGCTTAGTAAATCTATTTGTGAGTGGTTGGGACAAATAAAGCTATGAACCCAGATGAGAATATTTAGGTTTAAGAAAGAAGGAAGGATAAAGAACACATGCATTTAAAGAACAGATTTTCAGGTGTCCTTAACACACACACACACACACACACACACACACAAACACACACAGTCAACTAATTGTGGCACTGGATGAGTTAATCAATTTGAACATAATAATCATTTTGCAGTGCATCAAATGATCATGTTGAATACCTTGAATGTATACAATTTCAACTTGTCATACCTCATTTATTCAACATGCTTTAGTGGGTTCTATTATTTATGCCATTATAGAGTTAGGCAGTAAGTGAATATTAATAAATAAAATTGGACCTATGACAGGTGTTGTAGGTACAGGAATAATTTATTTTATTTAAAAAAAGAGAAACCAAACTTAAAAGAACAAAGGAAAAAGACTGAAAACCAGTCAAAAAGTAAATAATACAAATAATTCAGGGAAGGAGAGAATTGCCTATTAAAATATATTTAATATACTATGTGAATATTTTTTGTTATAAGCAATTCCATAGATAAGTTGTGCTTGTATATAAGTAGATTGTTGTATGAAGATGAAATTAAATAAAATAGTCATTTAAAAAATGGAAACATATGTCTAACAGATGAGTCCTAAGTTGGGTCAAGATGTTGGAAAATTTCCTGGACAAAGGATAAAAACACTAAAAACACAGTCAATGCACCCTACATTCATACCTAAATAATGAGGTGTTTTCATAAACCACACAGCAAACATCACCATTTTTTTTTTAAAAAAAGAAGCCTTGATGTGAATATAAATAAGTAGTCTTCTAATGATAATTGTTTTTCTTAGGAGCACAGAGAAAATATTAGACAAAGATGAGGCTTTTAAAATAGAACATTCAGAGTACCTCATTATACTTACAACTACCTACTGTCTGGAATATTTTGAAAATGATGTCAAATATTAAAATTATATAATCATCATAAAAGATTTTCTTTATTCCAAATTATCATTCCATTCTACCTGTCAATTTATTTATCATCAATTGATATACAAAACTATGTTTTAGTAGAAGATATAACAGGATAAGAATTGTTCTTATTTCTTCAAGTTTGTGTGTGTGTGTGTGTGCACAAGAATCTGTGTGTGATTATGCAAAAGATAAAAGGTTTTCATGAAAGTATTGAGGCAGCTGCAGTCTTCAGACTCCTTCCTTTCTCATGAATACAAAAGTAGCATTTAACTTATCATTGTACTCAAGGGCTTATTTTATAAGCAATATAAAAGCAGCTGGGAAAATGATTTTGTTACTTCTAGTATGGGTAGGTAATTAAAATTTTCTGGATTAGAGATATTTGAGTGTTTTCTATGTTGCTGATGATAGTTCTTACTAATGATATTAGTGCAGTAATTTTCCAATTTCAAATGTTAAGTATTTTTGTGTGGTTAAGTGACTTTGTTGAGTCATATAGATAAATTTAGAATGAAATTGAAGCCATGAACATTTTCAGGAAACTTTGCTTTTGTAATTCAAGCTGTTTACCACTTCATAGTAACCTTCACCTCCATTTTCTTCTTTCTTTCTATTTTTTTCAAAAGCAATGCAAGAGAAAGTACTGCCAACTCACACATTTGCCCTATCACCATTATTAGGAAAGGCTAATTATACCCCACACACACACACACACAAACAGCAAGTTAGGTACTAGGTAAGAAACACAATACTATTGGGAAACTGATACTAAGACTCATAGGCACATTCAGATATAAAATAACTCATTTTCTTTCATGGTCAAGAAATACTTAATTCAAGCTTATAAAAATATCAAAATAAAAATAATACTGCACAATCTTCCAGTGATTTCCCAAAATGAACATTCAACATTATTCCCATAATCATTTATTCAAATATGTAAATTTCATATTCTTGCAAATTACTAAAATGTACAAGTAGTACATTTACTTTGAATTCTTTGTAACATTTTTAAAGATATCTGAGAAATACAAGGTAATCTGATCAACTGCCTTTTTTTTCTGAACTAAATAAAGAGTCGTTTCTTTGCATCCCCTCATAGAAGTTGTTTGTCTATTACTTTGGGCTATGATTTGAATGTGCCCTTCCCATCAAATTTCTTGTTGAAAACTTGGTCTCCAAGGCTGCATCTTTAAGGGGGGCGGTCTTTGGGAGGTGGTGGGTTATATGGACTTTGATGTCATGAATGGATTAGGATGTTATCATCGGACTGGCTTCCTTATAAAAGCAAACTGGATCAAGCTTGCTATGTCTTGCTGTGTGATGCCCCTTGCGATTTTATGATGAAGGAAGGAGACTCCTGTCATACCTGCACCATGCTCTTGGACTTCGCAGCCTCCAACTATATTCGATAAATTAACCTTTACTTTTTATTAATTCACCCATTTAAAGCATTCTGTTATAGCAACAAAAGATGGACTGACACTTTGTTGCTTTTTGTTTGAATTCATTATTTTTGTAAGCACTAATTAAAACAGTGACCCTATTGTGTTTATTTCAATGTAAATTTAATGACTCAGTATTGTGCAGTCTGACATTAATGAATAAAGTTTGTATGTGTGTGTGAGAGAGTGAGAGAGACAGAGACAGACAGACAGACATTAGGAGGAAGGAATCATAGAATGACCTTAATAGAAAGATTTAGCTTCCTGTGGGGCTAACTTACAAATCCTTCTCAAGAAAACCAGAAGAGCCACACACAGATGAGAACAGAAAACAAGGAAGGTTATCAAGCCTAGACTATACACTAGTGTTTGAATAATGCAGACGATCCTGCAAGTTTTAATTTCCATAGATGTAGGAAAATGTTAAACTCTGGTCAGCAAAGTTAGCCACACAGTCTAAAGCAGAGTGTAGAGTGGAGCAGGTTTGGGAGAAGAAAGAGAGAAATGAGAGAAAGCCAAAAACACGAGTCAGAGTTATCCCGAGGAAGAGAAGGTTTTGCCTTGACAATGAAAATATTAAAAATAGGTATGAGATCTATAGGACCAGAGAATAGAGAGCAGGCGTTGCGGAACAGATGCAAACTCTGGAAAGCAGAGATAACTTACAGGAGAAGATGTTCCTTAGACATGTTGGTAAAGCCAGAGGGACATAAATATGTGATAGTAAGTATCAAAGAATTGCCACAGTCCATTCACGCACCCTCCAGTAACGAAAAGTATTTAGTAATAGCCTTTTGCTGCAACTTTTTTCCTGATAATCCTTCTTCTTCTGAATTTTCTTTTTCTTTCTGACTGGAGTTCCTGGGCTCTTATCAACACATGCCCTAACTATTCTTGGTTCCACTGGGGTGCCTCCTTCCCTTATCAATTTACCTACCACCCCTTCCATATTTTCATCACAAAGACAATACAATACACTGAGACAAAACAAGACACAAACATACTGCATCAATCCTCTCCATCTTCTTAAAATGGTCATTCTTTCTCTCGCCCTATCTAGGGATGAGCAGATTTGCTCCCGTTCTATCTATGGACAGGCAGCTTTTTCTCATCACTTACCCCTGAGTGTCCCAGGGCTCCCGGTACGGGGCCACCATCTGCCCCAGTCCGGCTGCAGCAAAATAACCTGGGGGTGACGAGCAACTTGTGTACATGGATACAGCAGGAGTGGGAGCCGTTTATTGTAGGACAGGAGGGGTATTTATACATTCCACACAGCTTATCTTAATTAACATAAACTAGATACAGCAGTCAACCAATAAGGAATCTCCACACTTAATGGCTCCCTGGCCTTACTTCACAAACCACTCCCTCTGGCAAAATGCCAGGCGCCATCCTGACTTGTTTACAGACCCTAACAAAGAATCAGAAGAAAACTACCCAAATGGGGGCATGTCTATTAATGGGGCAGGCACAGAGGTGGAAATGTATGGGAACACACTTAAATGAAAAACAAAGTTACTTGTCCAGACCCTTCTACACCCCACACACACTTGAGTTGACTTTTACCCTAAGAAAATCCAATGAAAACAGTTATGAGTGGGAGATAAGTTGAGTTTTTGTTTAAAAAGATAGTGCATGAAGAAAAAAAAATGATCAGAATTTTAGTATACAGGAATATTCTGCTCCAATACACACACTGAAACCTCAAAGAAAGGAAACCTTCACACACACACTTTGAGCTACTTTAACCAACAGTGAAGAAAAGAAGGAACACTGAAATAAGTTCATGATTTCAAATTATATACGAGATGACAGAAAGATAGGAAATGACAGCTGATGAAACTCAGGAAACATAAGGATGAAGAAAATAAAACTATCTCCAAAATGAGGCCTGGAGTAGGTGCAGTCCAATAGAGAATCTACAAAACATAGCTGAAGTATAATTCCTTTTTCATACTCTAATACGTTCTCTCCAATAAGTCTGTTCCCCTACATTCTTCAAAATAGCTGCTCCTTTCAAGGACACCAATCACTTCCACACCACTGAATTCATCGGATGGTCTTCATTCCGCATGAGTAACCGGCAGCACTTCTAGGAGTGATCACTTCTTCTCATAGGCCTATTGGTGTTTGTAACTGGGCTTGGAGGGTGCCACCCAGTGCCACCTACCTCCTCTCTCTTGCTATGGCCTCTTGGTCACCTTGCTGATTCCTCTCCTTCCCCTGACCTGCAAACCTCAAGCATTCACGGGGCTCAGTCCTCAGCTGCAGGACTTTGTCTGTTCACAGTTTGTTTGTGGATTTGATAGTCCTGTGACTTTCAGTCGCGTTTATCACTGACAAGTATCAAATACATACGTATGTCCATTCTCAAATCCTCTCCAAACTTTTCTCACTGAAGTTTTCTCTAAACAATACTTAAAGATCTCATATCCTGTTCTGCTTCTTGCATTTTGTATCCACTCATCATGGTTTTATCTTTCTTTATTAAACTCATCACTATTTTCCATTTGATGCAATCAATTATTTATTTTTCTCACTGTCTGCCTTTTCAGAGTGTTGTAAGTTCTATCCCCTGTGCCTAGAGTGATATGTCATACATAATATGAGTTTTAAAAGGAATATGTTTTAGATAAAAACTGAATTAGTGATCAATAAAGGATTCAACTGTGGGTTAAAAGACAATATTCCCCATGGCATTATATCATTGCACATAATTTACTGCCACATAAACATTAATATAATATTTAAATATTGTGAAGCTGATAATTTAGTTACTTTCATGAGTTACTTTGAATAAAGGTTAATGTTGTATTAAAATATTCAGAGTTCAGGTTAATGTTTCTAGTAAGGTATAAATGATTATATGGTTAGGTAATCTTTCCTGAATGTTTTAATTTCAGATTGATTAGACTACGTTCAGTTTTATTAAGGGTAATATTTCACATTTCCCTCTAGGTTACTGATTTTTGGAAAGAATTATATGTTCTACTTGTACTTTAACATATTGCCTTCATATATTGTCTCTATGACTCATTGATGTTTTAAAAGTCACATATCACATTCCATTAATCACATATCTAGAATTTTAAAGTACACTTTAAAAGATAGCATCACTCCTATGAGTAGCTTATCATCTTTTGTGTAAATACAGATAGACATACTGTGTTAATTTTTAAAATGATGTTACTATTTATCATAAGTCACATGTCTGTCTCCTCAAACATTTATCAGTCCTTTATAATGAAAACATTTAAAGTCCCTTTTTCTAGCTTTGAACTATATGGCACAGTGTTGTTACCTAGATCACCTGATTCCTGTCTTACTGTAACTTAGTGCACAGTGAGGCACCTTCCCAAGCACTCTGTCTTTCGGATTCTCCCTAGCCTCTGGTGAACACCTTTGTTCTCTCCGCAAATGAGAACAACTTGGTACATTTCACATATGAAAGAGGTTCTTGTCTTCCTGTGCCTGGCTTATTTCACACAACATAAGGTTCACTATGTCCATCTATTTCTCACAAATTATCGAATTTCTTTTTTATGGCTGAATACTATGCCATGGTATTGATATACCACATTTACTTCATCCATTCATTAGCGATGGATTTGAGGTTTTTCACATTCTTCTACTACTTTGAATAGTGCTGCAATAAACACAGAATGCAGATGTCTCTTTTATATTTCAATTACATTTTTAATTTTTTTAAATTTTATCATTAGTTGTTCAAAACATTACATAGCTCTTGACATATCACATCTTTTTATTAATTAATTAATTTGTTTTAATTACTGATGCAGTAGAATGCATTTTGATTCCTTGTACACGATGGCAGCACAACTTTTCATTTTTCTGTTGTACACAATATAGCATCGTACCATATATGCTGTCATACATGTACCTAGAGCAATGATGTCCATCTAATTCCACCATCTTTCCTGTCCCCCTACCCCTTCCCTACTCCTCCCTCTCTTTTTCCTATCAAAGTTCCTCCATTTTTCCCATGCCCCCCCATGCCCATGATGGATCAGCATCCATTTATGAGATACAACATTTGGCCTTTGGTTTGGGGTGATTGGCTTACTTCATTTAGCATGATATTCTCCAACTCCATCCATTTTCCTTCAAATGCCATAATTTTATGCTTAATAATTAATGCTGAGTAATATTCCATTGTGTATATATACCACAGTGTCTTTATCCATTCATCTATTGAAGGGCATCTAGGCTGCTCCCACAGTTTAGCTATTGTGAAGTGAGCTGCTATAAACATTGATGTGGCTGCCGTACTGTAGTATGCTGATTTGAAGACTTTGGGTATAGATTGAAGTGAGAGATAACTGGCTCAAATGGTGGTTCCATTCAAAGTTTTCTAAGGAATCTCCAGACTGTTGTCCAGATTGATCGTACCAATTTGCAGTTCCACCAGCAAAGTATAATTGTCCCTTTCCCCCACATCCTCTCCACTATTCATTGTTGTCTGTATTCTTGATGATTGCCATTCTCACTGCAGTGAGCTGAAATCTTAGAGTAGTTTTGATTTGCAGTTATCTAATTCCTAGAAATGTTGAAGAATTTTTCATATATCTGTTGATCAGATGTATACCTTCTTCTGAGAGGTGTTATTCAGCTCCCTAACCTTATTGATTGGGTTGTTTTGTTTTGGGTTTTTTTTTTTTGGTGTTAAGTATTTTGAGTTCTTTATATCTCCTGGAGATCAGTGGTCTATCTGATGTGTGTGGGATACGTATCCTCTAGTGAGGCTGCTGGATCATATGGGAGTTCCATTTTTCATTTTTGAGAAAATTTCACCCCGTTTTCCTTAATGGTTGTACTAATTTGTATCCCCATCAATGTGTTCAGGGCTTCCCCTTCTCCTCATCCTTGCCAGCACTTGTTGTTTTTCATCTTTACTTTTTAAAAATTTTTAAATTTGTTTTAATTAGTTATATGTGACAGTAGATTGCATTTATGCACTATGATATATCATAATTAGATGGGATATGTTCTCATTTTTCTGAGTGTACATGTTATGAGATCACATTGGTCATGCAGTCACATGTATACCTAAAGCAATAGAGTCTGATTCATTCTACTCTTCTTCCTATCCCTATATCCCTTTCCTTCCCTTCACTTCCCTCCTCCTAATCTAAGGTAATGCTGTTCTTCTCCAGTGCCCTGCCCCCACATTGTGACTCAGCATCTGCATATTAGAGAAAACATTCAGTCTTTGGTTTTCTGCCATTGGCTTATTCCGCTTAGCATTATATTCTCCAATGCCATCTGTTTACCTGCAAATGCCATAATTTTACTCTTCTTTAAAGCTGAGTAATATTCTATTGAGTATATAGACCACATTTTCTTCATCCATTCATCTATTGAAGGACACCTACGTTGGTTCCATAGTTTAGCTATTGTGAAGTGAGCTCCTATACATATTAACATGGCTGTATCACTGCAGTGTGTTGATTTTAAGTCCTTTGTGTATAAACCAAGGAGTGGGATAGCTGGGTCAAATGATTGTTCCATTCCCATTTTTCTGAGGAAACTCCATACTGCTTTCCACAGTGGTTGTACCAAATTACAGTCCCACCAGCAGTGTATGAGTGTACCTTTTTCCCCACATCCTCACCAACATTTATTATTGCCTGTATTCTTGATGATTGCCATTCTGACTACTGTGAGATGAAATTTAGTAGAGTTTTGATTTGCATTTCTCTAATTCTTAGAGATGTTGAACATTTTTTCATATATTTATTGGTCGATTGTATTTCTTCTTCACTGAAGTGTCTGTTCAGTCCCTTAGCCCATTTGTTGATTGAGCTATTTTTTTTTTATGGTGTTAGGTTTTTTGAGTAATTTTTATATCCTAGAGTTTAATGCTTTATCAGTGGTACGTGTGATAAAGATTTACTTGTAATCTGTAGGCTCTTTTCTCACATTATTGATTATTTCCTTTGCTGAGAAGAAGCTTTTTGTTTGAATTCATCCTACTTATCGATTCCTGATTTTATTTCTTGCACTTTAGGGGTCTTGTTAAGGAAGTCAGAGCCTAGGCCAACATGGTGAAGATTAGGGCCTACTTTTTTCTTCTATTAAGCGCAGTGTCTGTTCTACTGCCCAAGTCTTTTCAATAATGACTGTTCTTAGTGAAGCATGATAATGTTGACTATATTTCTTCATCCAACCTAAACTTCCCCATCTGCATTGTTTCACTGAACCTCATCATGACTTAGAAAACTTCCACCCATGACTACTAACATGTTCCCTTGAGTCTCCTTTATCTCACTACCTCACAAGCACAGCGAAACTTCCTGCACTGCACCATTGGAGCCCTTTGTTGATGGGCTTTGACCCAGTGACTCCATCACTTCTCATTCTCCATGGGCACCCCTCCCACCCCTACATCTTTAATTGTTAACAGATACTTAAGACTTCTACATTTATATTCCTTAGCCTCTCTCCTGATATCTGGGACCACATACACCACACAGATTCATCAAGGGCATAAAAAATATGTTAAACAAAGACTCTATTCTCTTTCGGAAACTCTGCCACTTCCTCCATGTTTCTTTTCATGATGCAATGTATGATGACTTAATTACTCCACCATTCCAATCAGTGAGAACTATCAATTATATATCTTTAATACATTGTGACCCTATTCATCTGTGTATTCCAATAATATCTTTGTTTCCCCTCTATGACTATGATCTCTTGATTAAATAAATGAATTTTAGGTATGTCTCAGTACAAGTTATCTTCTGTTCTGCAAAAATGGGTTACCTTACTGATCTAAAACTGATTACTTAACTCTTTGATAAAGTTGTTTTAATAGCACCACTTTCACCCCTTGCCATAAGGTAAAGAGCCATTCTGATTAGAATTTCCCTGTCTTGATTGTCCTCTGTGCTTCATTACCCAAATCCTTCCCTGTAGTGAGCCATTTCTGTGTACTGTGGCCGCCATTACAAGATGGCGCTGATAAGTGCCGTGGCCTGTGATAAACAACTCCTTATTTTGGGAGAGTTGGCACGTAGCTGTAAAACACCCTATGAGAAAGATCCACGTGGCAATTGTGCATTGGGGCTTTATCTGCTTTATTAGGGCTGGGGCACGTAGCAGGAGTAGTAGTAGTAGTAGTAGTAGTAGTAGTAGTAGTAGGAGGAGGAGTAGCAGTAGAAGTAGCAGTAGGAGTAGGAGTAGAAGCTAAAAGACATGTCAAAATAAAGGCCTGAATAAACTGCTGAAGGAAGAATCCTGTGTCGTGTTTCCTTTGCTGGCGAGGGGACGCGGCAGTTGGTGGCCCGGACTGGGAAACCTCCTGGAACCCAGGATCCAGAACCTTCAGCAGTCAAGGGTGGTGCACCAGTAAATTCCCAGGTAAGTGGGAATCCGCAATTAAAGCGGGGCAGCTCCTCTGTAGATAAAGAGAGAGCTGGGAAAAAATAATAAATTCCCGGGTAAATGGGAATCCGCAAATGAAAGCGGGGCGCTCCTCGGTAAATAAAGAGAGAGCGGGAATAAGTCCCAGGTAAATGGGATCCGCGATTAAAGCGGGGCAGCTCCTCGGTAGATAAAGAGAGAGCAAAAATAAAATAAAAATAAATAAAATAGGACGCTCCTCTGTAGATAAAGAGAGAGCGGGGCTTTCTACTTTCACTTTCTTCATAGTTTTGAAAACATTATGGGTGTTAACTCCTCAAGCCCAATTTTGCTGGCCTTGGATGGGCTGCTGCATTCTAAGGAACTTAAAGTGAAGCAGAGCACATTACAGAGGTTTTTAGAAGAGACTGACTCTGTAGCTCTTTGGTTTGTTTTTTCAGGGAGTCTGACGATTCCCAGCTGGGACAAATTAGGGAAGGACCTGGATTTCGCTCGTGAGCAGGGTATCTTGAAAGATGGTGTTATACTACTTTGGAAGTTAATTAGAGGATGTATAATGGATGGTAAATGCCAGAAAGCTGTGAGCGAGGGTCAGGCCGTTCTTGAGCAATTGCATGAAGAAAAATCGGAGGGGTCACATAGCGAGGTAGCAGAAAGTATTAGGAGTAAGAGGGGTGAACAGGCAAGGGAGTCTGAAGTTAAACAGGGGAGAAGGCTCTATCCAGACTTGACTGAGTTAAAAACTCCCAAGGACACAAGTAGCTCGGACAGTTCTGAGGAATTGGACAAGTTATTACAACAATTACGTAAGACTAAGATAAGAAAGAAAAAACGGGAAACAACAGATGTAAAAGCCTGCTGTGAGAAGGGTAATAAATCCAGTTCTGGGGAGGAAGTTGAGAACCTAGAGGAGGGCTCTATACCTGATGTTCCACCCATAGATCCGCCCATTGCTCTGCCCCCGTACGTGGGAGGAGTCCAAGGCTCCGGGAGGACTTTTCATTCTCATTGGTTCTTCCACAGTCACTCAGACAGGACTTCTAGTCCCTCCTTCCAGCCACTAACCTGTACTGCTGTGTTTCAGATTTCTACCGGAGCTGCTCAGAGCCTGTATTTTTTAAAAAATGCCTACCTGTAAATGCTAACAAAAGATATCTTTTTCAGACAAAATTTAATTCCACAGGTTTCTATGTTACAGTCCTAAATTTAAACTAGTTCTAAGTTAAATAACCTGACTTTTTCTCTATAGTTGTGTTACTAAATAATGTTCTATTGATGAGAGATATCAAATATGCTTCTTTATATTTTACTTTTAATTTTGAAGGTTATGAGGATGCATTTGCTCGCCACAGGAACAAGCCGGCAAAGTTCCTGTGATGACCAAAAAATCCTTATTTTCATTGCTAACTATAAAAATAAAAATGTATACTCAAGGATCTTATTTCAGTTACATCAAGTGACGTCACATAGAAGAGTGCACTCCTAGTTAAAAAATAAATTTAAATGGATCCAAATATTTTAAGACCACGTGGTTACATAAAGTTAATACAATTATAAGTCATATTCTTATTCTTAATATATATATATATATATTTTAGATATTTAGATAACCTATATTTGTTAATCTATAAATTAATTAGTACATGCCTAATTAATTAGATAATATATATTTGCCTAATTGTTTTTCTTCAACAGAAAACCCATAATTTATGTTTTATATTTACATTTATCAGATACTCTGCCTTTTCAGTTACAGATATTTGAGATAAATGTGTTTACTATAAATTTGCTTTTAAGTAAAAATACAATCAAGTAATTTCTAAATCTCAAAGTAGAATTAATCAACACATTTTATCTGGGATTTTGGCTGCTAATCAAAGGATAGATCTGCTTCAAGCTCAAGTTGAGGAATTGTCTGACCTAGTACATTTGGGTTGTATTGATCAACCAGCACATTTATGTATAACCTCTGTCAGATTTTACGATTCCAGAAATGCCTCATGCATCATCGGAGAGTATCTATCCGGAACCTGGTCCATGGAAGCAGAAAACTTGATCCAGTCTCAACTAACTCAGATTGCTGTTTTGAATAGCACCCGTGTCAAACCAGTGACTTTGGGTCAATTCACCAGTTGGCTATCCTCTGCTTTTTCCTTTTTTAAGGAATGGGTGGGAATAAGCATTTTTGGTGCAATGTGTTGCTTTGGTATGTTTCTCTGTTTGTGGTTTCTCTGTCGCCTCAAGGCCCGCAGTGCTCACGATAAGGCTATGATCATACAAGCTCTTGCTGCTTTAGAAAATGGCAACTCGCCACAGGTCTGGCTTGCGCATCTTAAACAGTAAACCTTTGACATGGTCGTTGCACCCCAAGTTATTATAACATTGCACTGGGATCGACATGTCCTTCTTTTGTCACTCTTCTAATGCTGGAACTTCTACCATATCTTTCCTCTGTGCATACCTCTCCTCCCTGCCTTTCTGCACTAGGATCTTTGCTAGCTAATCTTACAGTTCAACTACACCTGCCATTTGATGGTGATGGTCATGGGTCCTGTTTATGGAGGCGGTTACCATATCAATGTCCTGTTGGCCACAACATGCTGAGCTGATCTTGTAGTACCCAGTGACGGGCAACTTCCAGGCTTGCACTGCAACCTAAGACAGGGGAATGGGGCCTCCCCAGAGACGGGTAAGCAGTGCAGGGGCGGTGGACGACCTAAGACAGGGGCTACTTGATTCCCTTTGACATGCAATAAACAAAAGAGGGGAACTTGCTGATAGCAGGTCTTCCCTGGCCCCCGGGGGCCCAGCCCCCAATTCTTTGTTCTGTATGTCGAAGTGGCCAGCTCACTAGGCCTCCTGTTTATCCGCCTGAGATTCCACGGGAACGTCTTGGCCTTTATCTAACAATGGCAGATGTCACGACCGAATTTCTCCCCCTTTCTGCTGTCCGTGCCTTTCTTTCAGGGTGCTGCCAACTTGTTTGTCGTCGTATTTCTACACAGCCACAGTTCAGCCTCAGCTGTCCCCCTTCGTCCACCATCGTCACGATACAGGATGCAAGGCAAGGCACTGCACTTGAGTGATCCTTGCAGTGGACCTCAAGGGGAGCATGTCCTATTGCATGCGGGTTGGACGTCCACGCCCCGCCCCACGAAAAAAGGCGTCGGCTGATATGGAGCCAGATCTGGGGAAGGCGCCTCCTTAGGGCTGGACCATATGCAGCCACTTCTGCACAGTGGGATAGGACCTCTACTCTCGCCTGTATTGTCTTAGTAAAACAAAAAAGGGGGAACTGTGGTGAGCCGTTTCTGTGTACTGTGGCCGCCATTACAAGATGGCGCTGATAAGCGCCGTGGCCTGTGATAAACAACTCCTTATTTTGGGAGAGTTGGCACGTAGCTGTAAAACACCCTATGAGAAAGATCCACGTGGCAATTGTGCATTGGGGCTTTATCTGCTTTATTAGGGCTGGGGCACGTAGCAGGAGTAGTAGTAGTAGTAGTAGTAGTAGTAGTAGTAGTAGGAGTAGCAGTAGAAGTAGCAGTAGGAGTAGTAGTAGAAGCTAAAAGACATGTCAAAATAAAGGCCTGAATAAACTGCTGAAGGAAGAATCCTGTGTCGTGTTTCCTTTGCTGGCGAGGGGACGCGGCACTTCCCCAAAAGACTCTTCTCATGGTAAATATCTGCAGTTCCTTAGGAATAACAGGTTGTCTTGCTCTTAGCTCTGGTCCTCAGCACATAGTTATACTTCTTAAGACATATACATCCCCTAACATATGAACTACAGTACTCTCTATGTATATTTTTATTGATGTACCATAATTTTTATTCTCCAAGATGTGTGATCTTAGGAAATTTCCTTAATATCAATATTTTCACTTGAGGAATGGAAGTAATGATAATTTCCTAATTCAAATTATTGTTAAGAATGTTGAATAATCCAAACAGAATGTGACACATCCCTGTTATTCCAGCAACCCAGGAAGTTGAGGCAGGAGGATCACAAGTTTGAGGTCAGCCTCAGTAACTTAGTGAGACCTAAGCAATTTAGTGAGACTCTGTCTCAAAAATAAAAGAAACAAAAAGGGTTGGGGAGGAGAATGTAGCTCAGTGGCAAAGTACCCCTGGGTTCAACCTCCAGCACAAAAAAAATAAAAGAGAATAGTGTACAACATGATGCATACAAAGCACCAATACTTTGCGTTGCATAGAGTAACTATTCCACATATGAAGAATTTCATTATTAATAATGTTATTATTTCTAATAATTTTAACATTTTTAAAAATTTCTCTGCGTGGTTTGAATTTCAACTTTAGATTCTAAAACTCCTGCAACTTTATGAGGTAAACGAACTTCTGAAACTTCAGCAGAACAAATGCTAACATAGCAATCCCTCTCTAATTCCTTGATTTGCCATCTTCGTTCTCTATTCAGAATTACCAAAAAACTATTACACAAAACCAGAGATTCTCAGCAAAAGTTGGAGTGAAAAGCTAGGTTCTTTATGATTCTGAATTTGGAAATTTGGACATATTTCCAAGAAATACATCACAGGCCACATTCTAGATGATGTGCAGTTATCAAGAAAATTTTGAAGCAAGCTCTCAAAAGCATTTTATTTACTAAGAATATGCAGTATCCTGCATAATGACCTGGAACCTGGAATATGTCACCCTAATGGCAAAAGAGACTTCCTAGGTCAGATTAAATAAAGGATCAGGAGATTATCGTGGATTATCTGAGTGGGATGGATGTGTTTACAAGAGTCTTTATATAATACTGGCAAGAAGATGCCAAGAAAACTAATTCTGTCCTGGAACTGACAGAAAGAGATAACCCTGCAACTTGAATTTGGTCCAGTGAAACTGATATGGGATTAAACATTTCTCTGAGTAGAAAATAATATATACACATTGTTTTAAGCCATTATATTGGTGATAATTTGTCTTAGCAGAAATAAAATAATGGACGAAGCATGTACATGATGTGGGGGAATAAGTATGGTCAACAATTGTTGCCATTTCTCTAAATAATTTTAACATCAAATCACAGGAGAACATCAATGTTGAAAATAAATTAGCTAAGTGTAGATGAAAGTATTTTTATAAAAAAGATGGAGTATACTGAGCTGCAGATATTAATGGAGATGAGCACAGAGGGACAAGTGGAACGTGCAGTAAGGGATATGCATATGATTTAGGACAAGACTTAGGAGAATCTCAGCAGGAGGTATGAAGGAAATGGGAGCAAAGGTGCAGGGATTGATCTCATTTGAGTCATTACGTCACCAAACATTTTAGTGCTGTTATATGTCAGATTCAGTTTCAGACATTTTAGATATAAAAGTTTAAAAAGAGGAATTTCATTTTATTGATGGAAATGATGAATAATTAAAATCAGTAGGAATATAAGAAACAAGCATAATAGTGATTATTTTTTGGAAGAATAAAGCATATTAAGATCATGTTAAGGGGATCAGGAGGTCTAGAAAGGCATTTGCAAAGTAAAATTGGGTAGTGGCATAGTCTTCAATGAAAGGATGTAAAGAAGGTAGGACATATATTCATTCATATATCTGAGGGAAAAATATCTCAAATATAGAAAATGACTATGGCAGAATATTTAGGAAAATGAGTGTTGCTGAAGCAGGAAAAGCAAAGCAGAGTGCAAGAGATGAGACTAGGGAAATGAAGAGCCAGGATAAAGTAGATACCTGGGAGGCATTTGAAGACTTTGGCTTCTCCTCTGGCTGAAATGGAGAACCACTAAATGGTTTAGGGGAACAGCATTATCTGATTTATATTCTAGTTGAGTCACTCTGAATGCTTTGTTGGAAGTTAACATTAAGGAGAACAGTTGGAAAGAGGAAAACCAGGTAAGAGGTCATAGTGGTAATCCAGATCAGTTGGTAGTGTCCTGGGTCAGGTGATAGGAGTGGCCATGATTACAATTGGCTACATGCAGGACACACTGAGAGAGGAGGTTGTTTTTATGTGTGACTGGACAAAATGCAAGTTCCATTGCCCAGTGTGTAGGAGTGGAGCCTGTGCCAGGAATAACCTGTACAAAGAATCCAAGAGACGTCCCAATGTGTGAGAGTGTGATTGTGCATGACTGTGTGGTGTCAGGGTCAGGCATATATCATCTGGAAAATAAGCAAGGACATTCGTTGTTTCACCCTTGATGAACAAAGCATGAACATAAAATACACATGCTTTTCATCCCGAGTGAAGATTTTATTTCTATAGATAAGACCCCACATTTCTTCAGTGAATCAAACTTGGGACACAGAAAGATAAATGCATACATTCATATATTATAAATAATTCTTATGTTGTAAATTGCCATTTATGTTTCATTTCATCCAATAGTCATTTATTAAATAATATATTCCTTAATTAAAGCTAAATAGTAAGGAGATGGGTACATTAACTTGTAGCATATGATAACATACTTTTTAGTAAGAAAAAATGATTGAAAACTGACAAAATTATAGTGTTTGACATGATAAGAGGTATAATTCCCTCCACCAAGGAGCTCAGGATCTAGTATAAACTCAGAAAAGAAAAAAAATAAATAGAAAATATACTGTGATAAATGTTACATGTATTAAAGGTTTTTTAGGATGATTTCACCCTCATATAAAATACAGTGTACTAAGTACAAATATTAACTCAGTGGGGTTAAAAAAAGCATGAACATAAAATGCACATTTCAGTAACACCTGAATTTCATAATGATGTGATAAAAGAAAACAACTCAACAAAATTGAGGATCATGTAAAAATCATATTGAACTGCTACTTACTACTCATTTCACATCACTGAAAACGAGGCTGTAACAGAGGAAAAATGAAAGAGCACTCATTAATCTATGAAGATTTGATTTGAGGGTCATATGAGATGATGTGTTTTACAGAGGAGAGCTCTCTACTTCACCACTGCTTTCCCTTCTCCTTTTCCATGTCTCTCCGAGTCTCTCTGTCTCTGTCTTGGCTGGCTGGTCTCTTTTTTTTCTTTTCCTCTATTGGTTCTACTATTAAGAACTTCTGCAAGCTCTGAAAGGAAGAAATGGAACTGATATCTATCAAACAATTGAAAGCAACGTTGAAGGATAAAATAAGGTAAAGGGAGAACTGAATATGTGAGAGTTTCAAACTATGAAGTACAAACAAAACAAAACCAGCATCAGAAAAAATTACATACTTTGGAGTCATTTGCTAGTCTCAAATATACCTCTGCATGGCTTTATTATTATAGGAAGAAAAATAATTTCTTCTTGATTATTTTTAATATGCATCCTATAAGCCCCTCACATTCCAGAAAAGATATCTCCTGGATCCTATTGTATCTCTTCTCTTTTTGATGGAGAACAATTTGACATATGAGTAAAAAAAACTTCCCATACTATAAAATTCTGATTTTGCATGTATTCTCCCTTCAAATTAAGTACTTCATTCTACCAGAAGGAAAACTGAATAGAGTTGAAGGGAGGCAGGAATCACTGATGTAGAAAAACTCAAAACAAATATTTGTAAAAAAAGAACAACTTTATTTTTAAAAAGTCCATTATTGTCTTGAAAACAAATTTCCAGCAACTGGAAGTGAAATGATTTTTTTTTCTCTTTCAAAATACTAGAACTAAATAAATTACAGCATAAAAAAGAAAAAAAAAGGTATTAATGATGTTTGCAATGAAAACAGTGAAACTATAGTTTATAGATATTGATGTCTAATGTCTTCCCTCAATGAATTATGTGTATACTAATTTAGTTTCAATATAGATATTCAGATATTATCATTGTATACAATTGATATTCCAAGGTGGATAAACCATAATTGCAAAACTAAATTCTATCATTAGTGAGGTTGAATAATGAGCATCTTACTACTCTTGATTTCATAGTGACCTGTTTTTTGAGGATATCACAGAAACAATTCAGTGCATATGTACTAAGATTAACATATTTCAAAATGAGAAAACTATTTTACGGGATTTTATTTTTTGGAGATCGTTTACTTGCAGCAGAATGAATTATCACATGTAGGAAGTGTGAGATCAAGGCCCCTTGCAATTTTGTGTAACACACAGTTGCAATTAATTTATTTGCATAACAAGTTCTTGAGATTCTCTTCCCCATAAGCAACCGCTAAGACTGCAGAAATTATGGCTTCATAGGGAACAAAATAAATAAGCTCATTATTCAAAGCCCAGGTAGAGAAAGGGGAAAGTACTGCCGAAGTTATTCTGAGCAAAGAAAATCTTTCATGATTTTTGCAGTTATTTTGTTTTGTTTAGTTTTTTTAGTAGGTTTTAAAGAAATAGAATGTAACATACTATCAATAGGAGAAAAATCAGTCTACCAAAAATCAGATAATCAGCAAACATACAGAAAATTTTCATGAATGAACAGAAAATTGAGAAATCTGTATTTTGCTGGACACATGAGGAAGAAAATTTAGGAAAGAAGCATCTGAAAACTAAATAATCAGGAGTATGTAAAGCTAAGCTTATATATATATTTCAATTAAATAGAGAGAGAAAATTATCTCTTAGAAGAGAGAATTTTATATTTCAAGGTCCATAACTTTCCTTTTATTATTTTGTTGTAATATTCAGAAATATTTTTAATGCTTACAAAATAAAATCATTTTCATTAAAATATTATTTTTAATAGTAGAATTAAAAGATCTCTTTTTATGGTATGTGAATAACTGAAAGCCATCTATCCATGTTTAGCAGCGTTTTATTAAAATTGATAGATTTCAGGGATATCAATTAATGTTGGAAGATATTCATGACATGAAAAGCTGAAAGTACAGCAAATGGATTTTACAGGTGCATTTTGATCATATTTATATCCAGGTATTTTTCTATATATTACATCAAATATTGCTTTACATATTTTATCTCCATATATGGAAAAACTCAATGACATAATACCAATATGTTAGTAGTTGTAGTTGGATAACAAGTTGACTATATAGTAACATTTAATGAAATGTTCTGATGAGTACATATTGTTTTTGAAATTAAAACAGGAATAATATTGGTCATTTTATAATTCAGTATTTTTCTAACAATCACTTTTTAAAAAAAATATGTTTAAAAAATTGAGAACTAAAACTGAAAGCATGAATTTCATAGTTGTAACTCAGATGTCTACAAAAATATGACTGAAAATAAATAATTCAAAAATGAAATTAAGAAAACAGACTATATCATTTACAAAAGCATCAAAATGAATAAAATAAGAGCAAATATAACAAAAGAATTCTAAATCTAGTATTCTGATAAGTATAAAACAATATTAAAATAAAGAATATCTTCATAAATGTGAAAACACCTCATGTTCATGTTCTGGGACACTTGAAATATGAGGATGGCAAAAAGTTCTAAACTGACCTATAATTCCAAAACAATCCTCAGTTGAATCCTCACTGACTTCTTTGTAGAAATTCACAACAGGATTCTAACATTCATATACACTTGCAAGGGACACAGGTTGGCCAAAATAATCCTATAAAGAAGAATTAAGCATGACTCACACTTCTCAATTTTAAAACCTACTACAAAGCCAGGGTAATCAAGACAATATGCATTGCTGCAAATATAGACAAACTGACAAATGGTTTAGAACTGAGAGTCCAAAAATAGCTCAGATATCTATAGTCCACTGATTTCCATCAAGGGTGCCAACATGGCCCAATGGGGAAACAATGTATTTTTCAAGAAAGTAGCACTAAATAACAACATGTGACAGAATGAAGTTGGGTCCCTGTCTCAAAACCACATACAAAAATTTACTCAGGGGAAATCAATGACTTACCTAACAGCACAAACTTTAGGTATTGTGAAATAAGCATGGGGTAAATCCCTATGACAATGAATTAAAGCCACATACTGTTAAACATGGCACCCTCCGGAAGAGCAAGAAATAAAAAAGAGACAAATGGGATGACATCAAATTTTAAATGATTTGTGTTTTGTAGGACACCATCAAAAAGGTTAAAGACAACATACAGAATAACAGAAAATACTTGTAATCCATGTCTTTGAGAGGATTAATTATCCAGAGTTTACAAAAGTATTTGTTAAAAACTGTTACAATTCAACAATTAAAGGACAAGTTGCAATTAATAAGTGGACAGGAATCTATAAAGATTTCCCCCCCTGAGGGAAGATATACACATGACCCATGTGCATGTAAAAGTATACTTAATATTATTGATTTATGAAGAACATTCAAAAATCACAGTAAGATGTTACTGTATATCTAACTAGGTTAGCTGGAATCAAAAAGTCACATAACAAAATACATTTTCCAACATGTGAATAATCATGACTCTCATGCACAGCTAGGGAAGGGTAAGACTGTGCAGCTGGTTTGGAAAACAGGCAGGTAGCTTCTCAAATGATTAAGCACAGCACTACCCAAGTGATTCAATAATTACATTCCTGGGTATACACCTAGGAGCAATGAAAACAGTTTCAACATAAATTGTGCACTAAGTGTATGAAAGCTGTGTGGTGATAGACAAGGGTTGAGATAACCCAGTTGACCGTAGAGGGTCAAATGAATGGACAAATTGCTTTGCCTCCCTACAATGGAATATTATTTGTCCATAAAAGTGAATGAAGTATTAATACATGCTGCAATGTAGATTAACATTGGAAACATTATACCTAGAGAAAGAAGTCATGTAGAAAATCATATCTGTAGTTCAGTTCTTACGTAATTTCCCAACAGGGAACTATAATTGGTTTTAGTGATAACCTAGTACATAGTGATCAAAGTCTTAAGAATGAAATATCTCAAGACTGTTATTCTTAATTGTTTTTCAATATTTTTCTCTTTTCCTGCAAATAAATGAGATTATTTTGGGGTAATGATTTTGGAAAATTTTAATAAAATCAAATAAAATTTAATCCAAAAGTACTTCCAAAGGAAATTATATTTTCTTTTGTTCTGTTTATTGCATATTTTGACTGGAGAAGAAATCTTTGATATCATCGGTATTTTATGTAAAATTGACAATAGTTATATAAACTCTAGGACAACAACAATAGATCAAGTATTTCATCTAAAGTATTAAGAGAGAAAAGATAATTAAGAACGTTAATGATAATCAACTTCATAGGAAATATAGCTTATCTTTTATTTCATGTGCAAGGTAAATTTCTCCGTATTATTTCCACTTCATTCATTTGTCTCTGAATCTTGAACACATTTAAATGTGAATTAAAATATTTCCAGCAAAGTAGAGAGCAATAATGCTATCTTGTTATTCTTTTAGGTTGTAGGTTTTCCTCCTTTTCATTTATTTCTCGTCTTTATTCTCTGACACTACTTCAACAAGTTGATAAGACATTGCCCAACATATCTGTACCAGTTGCTGCTTTCTCATTATACATTATACATCATGTAATCCTTTACCAGTCTGTTAGCTGATTTTGCATTAAAATATTTAAAACTATCATAAATGAAGTAGTTCCAGTTTTCTTAGCAAAATAATTATTAACACTTACATACTACTTATATAGGACAGATGGCCCACATATTTTAGCATCATTATGATATTGTTAAGTTTTGTATGCTAATAATTATTTTTAACTTCACTGAGGTATGGTTCATAATTAAAAATCATGTATACTGCAGCTATACAACTTGATTTCATGTGTAAACATTGTAAACTATTCAAGCTAATTTACATATCTGTTAACTCACTTATTTACTTTTTCTATGTGTGTGTGGTGAGAATATTTACAGTCTACACTCAGCAAATTCAGGTATACAATATAGTATTGCTAACTATAAACACATTATTGTACAGGAGATATCCAGAAATTACTTATCTTACATAACTGAAGCTTTTCACCTCTTGACCATTATCTTCCCATATCCTAATCTCTGCAGTATCCTTCTACTATAGATTAACGACTTGTTCATTCCACAGATTGATACACATATGTGTGTGTGCATCATTGCATCCATGCTTTCTTCAAATTACCTTCCTTGTTTTCATACTATCACTATTATGAATAATGCTATAATTTTTATGTGAGTGCAGGTTCCTATTTTTAGATACCTATTTACTTATTTTACATTCTCACCAATAGTGAATTAAGTTTTTTTTCTTTTTTTCCCCACATATCCATCTTAACAGATGTGAGGTTGTATCTCACTGTGGCTCTGATTGGTGTTTCCTGATAATTACTTGAGGACATTTTTATAGATACCTGTGGGCTAATTTTTTGTCATCTTTAAGAAATATCTATTTGCATCTTACGCCTCTCTCATATTTGGATGATTTGTTTCTGGGTTTTACTCTTGCATTTCATGAGTTTCTGTTATAGTTTGGATACTAACTCTGTCAGAGGTATGGTTTAAAAAATTTCCTGATTTCATAGATTGCATTTTCACTCTGTTGATCTGTTTGTTGTTTTTTTTCTTTCCTGAGCACAAGTTTGTCAGATGCAACATCACTTACTGATTTTTGTTTTTGTTACCTGTGCATTTTGGTGTCATTTCTAAAAAAAACATTGTCCAGACCAACATTAAGAAGATTTCCCTATTTTCTTCTACTTTTACAATTTCAGGTTGTGCATTCAAGTAAGATCTACTTTGAGGTTTATTTTTTTGTTGTTATTATTTGTTTGTTTTGTTTTGTTGTCTATGGAGTCAAATGAGAGTACATTTTTTTTTCTTATTTTGTATCTAAATATCCAGTTTTACAAGACCATTTATTGAAAAGCCTGTCTTTCTCTGTGTGTGTTCTTGGTAACTTTGTGCAAGATCAATTAGTCATAAATGTCTGGATTATTTCTAAGCTTCTGTTTCTCTCCATTGTCTTTATGGACATCTTTATGGGAACACCACAGTGTTCTTGATTGCTGTAGCTTTGTAGTATAATTTGAAATCAGGGTGTGTGATTAAGTTCAGATGAGGTCATCAATGTAGGGGCCTGTCACATACAGCAGCGTCCTTATGAAAAGGCAACATTTGGACTCAAGGACTGTGCTATGTGAAGATGAGAGCCCTGCTGACACAGAAGCCAGAGAACTAGCAGAAGCACTTCAGAGACTCCGAATGGAGACTTCCTGTGCACCTTCAGGGAGAGGTCGGCCCCAGAGTTCCTTATGTTGTACTTTTGGTGCATTGTTGAGGCTGCCCCCGAAAACTAATATAGGTGCTAGGCTAAGACATATCAGTCTTCCCAGATAAACTGGGAATAAATAACAGACACATATGAAAACTTTACCTTTATTTCTCTCTACAAATAGTGTTAGTTCCACAGCATTTAATATTGGTATCATTTGTTTTTAATGACATCTCCTATTTTATTTCTACGATAATCGTAGCTGACAATCTCTAAGGCATGTACTTGGATCCAGAAGCGAGGTGGCAAGTGTGGAGGTCCACTGTGCCTCCTTTTCCTGGACACTGGGCAAGTCATAGTCTGTGACCTCTTCAATACCTGCTTTCTCATGCGTGGCCCCAGGCCATTGCAATGTACCCTCACCTGGAGATATTCCATATTGCCTGAGTGTCTTGTGGTGGCTGCAATAAATTACCTCAAACTTGGTGGCTTAGGAAACAAATTTATTCCCTCAGATGGGGAAAGCAGATGTCTTAAATCTAGGTGTCAGCTACAGTGCTCCTTCCGGGGCCCTTGGCGGAGTCCTTCTGGCTTCTTGTGGCTTCTGGTCACTCCAGACAGTGTTTGGCATACATTAGGATGACTTCAATCTCTTCCTACTTTTCCATTTGGGCTTATTCTGGATCTCTTCTTCCTCTCTCTGTCTTCACTTCTTCTCCTAAAGAAAATTATTATCGCAATGATATTTCACCTGAATAACCCAAGATAATCACTGAGTACAAACTCTAGGACATCCTGCAATTCATTTATATTCCTGACATGAAGTAATATATATATATACTGTCCAATGGAAATGTCTATAATTTTACAGGACTGTGGGAGGCAGATAAAAGTGGGTTGAAATTGAGGGCTCTGAATTAGAACAGAGTTGGCTGGAATTAGATATTTTACCCAACACTTTTAGAGTGTGTTGTTTTGATCTATGATATGTTGCATATTGTGCTATGAGAAATATTTTCAGGTTGCCATTCAAACCTAGCCATACAGTCTCCCACACCAAGACTCTGGCCACCTGTCATTTGTCTGGCAGTTCCCTGTCAGGGAATAAAATAGGGCAGCAATGTGAGGGTCTAGTGGGACTCTCAGAGAGAGAGAGAGAGACAGTGATGAGAGTGTTAGAAACTTTTCTCTTCTTTAAAATAATGTGATTAAGGGCTTTTCAACCTGAAAACATGTACATAGTCAAAATGAACAATAATTACAGAATGTTCTCAAAACTTTTTTTATTAAGAAGCAATACAGAGGTACATTTCAGAGTTTAAAAACATGTTTTATTTTATTATTTTTTTCTAAGAAACACAGATAAAATTTGTAAGAAATAGCTTTGGAGACCAGGAATTTATGAGTATTGCCCTGACCTTCCTTGTGTCTTATAATAATAAAAAGAAATTTTCATGCAGTCAGGTAAGTATATGAGTAAACATGCTTTTTAAAAAATGTTTTATCTTCTTAATCTATGCCTTCATTGATGTCCTCTAAAATTTTCCCAATATTGGTTTTAAAAACATACATTTCAATTCATTGAAATGTTTGCTGGTTTCTTCAGTTACATAAATTGACTTAAACTACAATAGTGATAGAAGCTTTCAAAATTTTCTCACCTATAATCTCAGTGACTCTGAAGGCTGAGGCAGGAGAATCCCAAGTTTGAGACCAGTCTCAGCAACTTAGCAAGATGCTATCTCAACAGAAAAAAATAAAAAGAACTTGGGATGACACTAAGTCATAAAATAATTTTGAAATCTGAATCTTGAAAATGAATATTAATTACTCTGCTATTAAAATAAGTATCACTTTTCAATACAGTTGCACAAAATGACAATCAACAAACAAAGTAAAAGCCTGACTATGTAATGAATAATTAAATAAATTGAAAGGATATTAGAATAAGATGTTGATTAATCTTATTTACACAGGTATGTCATTTAAGTGATTATATGGAATTGTCATAATTCAAATAATAACATGCCCAGAGCAATTGTTTTCTGTAAGTGATGTTTCAGTGTCAACTAAAGCTGATGTCTGATGTTGAGACATCACTTCAGGCAATCTTTCATGAAGGACTATAATGACATGGCAGCTTTGTGCAGCCCTGAAACCCCTTAGGAAAATCAGGTGTCAGGATGATGTGCATACAACCAGGAAGTCAGATTCTTCTCATGTCAAAGTTTACAGTTGGAGAAAATGTCATGCTAAAATTTCAGGGAAAAACAATAACATGAACAAGCTCATCTTAGAATAATGCAATCCAATAGTCACTTTTTTTTTTCAAACTGCATAACAAATGTTCAGATTATTCTTTTTTGTTAGGGGGACTGTTAACAGGGATTGAATTTGAGGGTACATAACCACAGAGCCAGCTCTTTTTTTTTTTATTTTAAAATGGGTCCCACTAAGTTGCTGAGGCTGACTTTGAACTTTCCTCAGCCTCTTGAGCCGCTGGGATTACAAGTGTCCAATAGCCATTTATAGAGACGGATTCCACATCATTCCATGTTTAACTATATTATATTGAGAGAACCCAACAACATGGTGGGGGAAAAAACTATCTAAATCTACCAGGTGACCATTAAACAACCTGAAGGAAAAGAAAATGTTCAATATCTATGTCAATATACTGGGGGGAGGGGAATATCATGTGTGCCCATTGGTTTTACGGATGTAAATCTCTGTCTTTGGAATGCAACTGAAAAGAAACATTCATTTAAATAAATAAAATCAAGCAGGTAAAAAGTGTCCTCAATAATAGAAAGTAAATAACAAGTACTGACCAAAACCCCAAGGAAAGGAAACAAACACACACACAGCAAACTTAAATGACTTTTTTTTTTTTTCCATTTAAGAACACAGCAGGGCATTCAAATTTGCTTAGCAAGCCACTTGAGGCTTAATTCGTTTTGTCATTTCATTTTTCTCATTTATTCCACCTGCCCTTGGGCTTTTTTCCCTTCTGTGTTCTACAAAAATGAAAAAGAATCATAAGATTCATTTTTCCATATATAAAGAAAAATCTACATGTACACATTTATTGATCAATTTAAAGATTCTATGTACTGTTTTCTAATTTCTGCCTTCCTCTGATGCACCCACAATGCACACATGGTATTTGATCAGTTTCCATTGCTTAATTTGTTTTTTCAGGCACTTCAGACCATATAGATAACCACATTCAGTTCATGGTGTGTTCAAACTCCTGCAGTGCTGCCCTCACTGTGCAGGATATGCTGAATACCCCATCCCCCCAACTCAATGCACATGCCCTCAGAAAGCTTCCTAGATCTTAGTTTCTATAGCTCATGATTGGGTAGCTGTCATTCAGGAAATTGATCTGTAATATCACTACAGTTTGGAAGACAGCTGATCATTCCCACATGTATTTAAGAATGTAAAACTGAACTACATCTTCCTCTGGCCATTTTTACTTTTCTTTTCTTTTTTATTTTATTTATTTATTTATTTATTTATTTTTGACAGCAGCATTTATCTTAAAACTCACTTTCTCTTACATATTATTTCCATGCTAAATAAGGAGTATTTACCTTGCCAGCATTGGTAATTAGAGTTAGTTGTTTTTGAAAATGGTCCAAAAGAGCAATTTTTTTGTGTGTGCATTTTATATTATCTCATCCTGCTGAAATCTACTTTAGAATTACACCCAATGAGAGCTTCCTGGCTACATGGTGAAAAGCTCACACATATAAGTGGTAATTTGTATTCCTTTATATTGACTTTCAGACCTGCAGGCAAGGATCTCCCCAAACCTCCCTTGGATGAAAGCACCCGAAGAAGTTGAAATGGCTCTAGGAGCATTTTCTGCCTGCTGGAAAGATATTCAGAAGTTTCTAAAAGCCCAGGAAAGCCTCAAATCCTTTGTGAAAATTTACGTCTTCCCTTGGAGAGCTTAAACTTGTATTGAGTTTTTCCCCACAGTTCTGTTTTTATTTCCTTTGAAAGTAAAAGTTGGTGTATTGTATGGATCTATATGAATTAACTCCAAGAATAAAAATTTGCAAAACTATTTCATTGTATACAGAATAGCTAATTGTTTGTGCACATTGGGCAATTGGCAATTTGCATTATCTAGTGGCTGTTTCCCCAAGATAACCGGAGAGTAATGCTCTCTTTTTTACTTTTAATCCATAAAATAGGCTATTGGAAAAGGAAAAAAGAAAAACACATTTAAATTTTGAATTTTTGCACTGCAACCAAGATGGCTTGATTTCTCATTTCTCTCTGTCTCTCTCCCTCTCTCTCTGTCTCTTCCTTTCTCTGTTAGGCAGCAGAGTGGCCCTGAAATGCCCATGACCTAATGCTCATAACCTGTGAATATGTTACTTTACATGACAAAAGAACTTTAAACCTGACACTAAATTAAGGATTTTGATTATCCTGGATTATGTGGATTATCTGGATGGGCTCATTGTAATCACTAGGGTCCTTACCTAGGAGAGGAAGGAGGGTTAATCAGAGGAGGCAGTGGGGTAATGAAAGCACCATCAGACTGTTCCAAGAAGCTGTGAGGCTGGCTTTGGAGATGGAAGCCAGAGCTTTGCAGGAAACCTGTAGCAACTGGAAATTGTAAAGAGGTAGATTCTCTCCACAAAAGCCTCATGGAAGACTGTATCCCTGAAGACTCCTTGTACATTTCTAACCTAAGGAAATGTAAGATAATAAAATTGTTTTGTTTTAAGCCACAGATTTTATAGTCAATTTTTATAGCAGCAGTGGGACCCAGTACAGAAACACACACAACTACCTATAAGGCGTATTTGTGTCCGCAGGTATATATGTGTACCTATGTGTGTATATACAACAGTGATACCATCACTGAGTATGGGTGCCAGGAAAATGACAGAGGTGTGGTCCTTCAGAGGATTTGCAGTCCACGATCCATGCAAAAATAGCTCTGGCTCCAAAAGCAATGAGACATATTCTGAACCAAAACCACAGAGTGCAAGTATGAGAGAGCAAGGCGAAAGTGGATTCAAGCTGCACTGAATAACCTGCTCTGACATAGAATAGGCCACATGGGCTTTTATAGTCACAGAACAAAAGAAAGTCACACATACATGCATTTAACAGAAACACTGGCAGGACTTCAAGAAGGATGTGCTACAGCAAAACAGGAAATCTTTTCTATAGTTTCAACACATGGTGGAAACTGGAGTTCTGCAATGCTTAGTAATACTTTCCAAGATGTTTACCTAGCGATGACAAAAATATCAGGTCAGATATGGAGGTTAAAAGTAAATATCTGTTAAACGATTAAGATACTGCAAGATAATTTGGACTCTTCATCTGGAGCATTCTGTCTCTCCACAATCACGATGTTCCAATCATCCAAGACTGAACATGCTGTGGGATCTCCTGCATAGGTGCAGCCTCATCAGAACACTTCAATTCACATAGCCTTCCTCTCATTAGGAATTTAAATGAAATTGCTGGTGCAAAAAAAAAAAAAAAAATCTCCATTATTACCTTTGGTTGAAGGTGGCAAAGCCTGGAAGCAACATAATGCATGAGATAGAATTTAATGGAATTACTAGCTAAAGAGAGATAATATTAAAACCATAATTGAATTATTAAAAGAAGGGTTTCTTGCCATGTATAGAGTACAGAAGAAATGGTGGAAACAAAACAATCACCCTTGAATACGTATCAAAGAAAAACAAGTGACCAGAGAAACAAACCCATCTTATGTTTAAAAATCATGTTGATGTCATCATTGTCAAATAACCATATTTATAATAGCTATTTATTTTTTTTTAAAAAGACAAAACATTGTTTTGATGTTTTTCCCCATATATTTTGCTTCTTTCCACAGACCATAAATCTTCCATTTTCTTACTTCTGTCATTATTTCATTTTTCAGTCTATTTTCTCCAGTACATATCTAGTACATTGTAAGAGATGTTTAAAGGATAATTTCTGAAATACGATAATAACTTTCAGATATTATCATACATAAATGATCCTTTGGCTCAGTTGAATTTACTGCAGGTCCTTTTATTCTTTTAGACTTTGGAAATGTTGCACTGTATTGTCCTGCTGTTTGGGCTTGAGAAAAAAAGCTTGGCCTTTTCCATGACCCTTTGTTTTCTGCTAATTTATAATTTATTAATCTATTTTGTTTATCTTTACATAATTTAACCTCCCCAGGAGGAAAGAATTTGGTCTGTTTTGTTCAGTGGCATATCTGTAGCATCTCAGAAATTTCTTGAATAAGAGAGTACCTGGATGAATGATTTTTGTGAATTTCCTTATTATATTTTTTATATGCACAAACAATACTAATCTGAATAATTAATTTTATTCAGTTTACAAAATTTATTTTTTCATTTCCCTCTTTTATATACAGATTCACACTTCCAAATGGAATTTTCATCTGAAATGATTGTTTAAAACTTAGTAAATATTCTCTTCCTCTATCTAAATCAGAGTTTGGAGTACACAAAGAAATTTTTGTACATTTATTCCCATACTTCATTTCAACCAAAAGTAATAAAGAGCTTTTGCATTACTGGGTTATACTTTTAATCCAGATATCTGTTAACTTGCAGATGATAAGGAAATGAGTCAGAGCTGACACCAATCAGCGCCTGATTTTTAACTGCTTTGTTATATGTCTGTCATGGCATCTGCCAATTAGGTGACACAATGATAGTTATTTGCCTGTCTCAGTTGTCCTAGTTCAAAATGAGCTATAACTGCTGCAGTTTGTTCTTGGATAGCTGCTCAAGTGAACTGAAAGCTTGGAGTGTAGTCCCCTAGGCTTTAGCACTCTTTGTATCAGTTGGGTTTTGTTGAAGTTTTTAAAGCTCATGCTGGAATCCAGATGTGAACTAAAACTACTTTATGACCTGCTTAATTGGTTTCTCATGAAGGTTTTTTGTTCTTACATTTTTGGGCTATCTGTTGTTTGAAACATAGATTTTTCGCATTGAGATTATAATATCAATTTTCCTGAATGATAAAAATCTCAAAGCTTGTGGCATGGGGTTTCTCAGTGTTTTCTTGTTAGCATGGAAATATTTCTTGTTTGTTTTTTTTTTTTTTTTTTTTTTTTTTAAATTTTTATTTAATATTTCTTTTTTTTTTTTCTTTTTTTTTTTTTTATTGGTCGTTCATAACATTACATAGTTCTTAATACATCATATTACACGGTTTGATTCAAGTGGATTATGAACTCCCCCTTTTACCCCGTATACAAATTGCTGTATCACATCAGTTACCCTTCCATTGATTGACATATTGCCTTTCTAGTGTCTGATGTATTCTGCTGTCTGTCCTATTCTCTACTATCCCCCCTCCCCTCCCCTTCCCTCCCCTCCCCCCCTCCCCTTTTCTCTCTCTACCCCTTTTACTGTAAATCATTTCTTCCATTTGTATTATCTTGTCTTACCCCTCCATTCCTCTTATATGACATTTTGTATAACCCTGAGGATCGCCTTCCATTTCCATGCACATTCCCTTCTCACTCCCTTTCCCTCCCACCTCTCATCCCTGTTTAATGTAAATATTCTTCTCAAGCTCTTCGTCCCTACCCTGTCCTTGTTAACTCCCCTTATATCAAAGGAGTCATTTGGTATTTGTTTTTTAAAGATTGACTAGCTTCACTTAGCATAATCTGCTCTAATGCCATCCATTTCCCTCCAAATTCTATGATTTTGTCATTTTTTAATGCAGAATAATACTCAATTGTATATAAATGCCACATTTTTTTTATCCATTCATCTATTGAAGGGCATCTAGGCTGGTTCCACAGTCTTGCTATCGTGAATTGAGCTGCTATGAACATCGATGTAGCAGTGTCCCTGTAGCATGCTCTTGTTAGGGCTTTAGGGAATAGACCGAGAAGGGGAATAGCTGGGTCAAATGGTGGTTCCATTCCCAGCTTTCCGAGAAATCTCCATACTGCTTTCCAAATTGGCTGCACCAATTTGCAGTCCCACCAGCAATGAACAAGAGTGCCCTTTTCACCGCATCCTCTCCAGCACTTATTGTTGTTTGACTTCCTAATGGCTGCCAGACTTACTGGAGTGAGATGGTATCTTAGGGTAGTTTTGATTTGCATTTCTCTGACTACTAGCGATGGTGAGCATTTTTTCATGTACTTGTTGATTGATTGTATGTCCTCCTCTGAGAAGTGTCTGTTCAGGTCCTTGGCCCATTTATTGATTGGGTTATTTGTTATCTTATTGTCTAATTTTTTGAGTTCTTTGTATATTCTGGTTATTAGGGCTCTATCTGAAGTGTGTGGAGTAAAGATTTGTTCCCAGGATGTAGGCTCCCTGTTTATCTCTCTTATTGTTTCTTTTGCTGAGAAAAAACTTTTTAGTTTGAGTAAGTCCCATTTGTTGATTCTATTTGTTAACTCTAGCGCTATGGGTGTCCTATTGAGGAATTTGGAGCCCGATCCCACAGCGTGAAGATCATAACCAACTTTTTCTTCTATCAGATGCCGTGTCTCTGATTTAATATCAAGCTCCTTGATCCATTTTGAGTTAACTTTTGTGCACGGCGAGAGATAGGGATTCAGATTCATTTTGGTGCAAATGGATTTCCAGTTTTCCCAGCACCATTTGTTGAAGATGCTATCCTTCCTCCATTGCATGCTTTTAGCCCCTTTATCAAATATAAGATAGTTGTAGTTTTGTGGATTGGTTACTGTGTCCTCTATTCAGTACCATTGGTCCACCAGCCTGTTTTGGTACCAGTACCATGCTGTTTTTGTTACTATTGCTCTGTAGTATAGTTTGAAGTCTGGTATCGCTATACCGCCTGATTCACACTTCCTGCTTAGTATTGTTTTTGCTATTCTGGGTCTTTTATTATTCCATATGAATTTCATGATTCTTTTATCGATTTCTACAAGATATGCTGTTGGGATTTTGATTGGCATTGCATTGTACTTATAGAGAACTTTTGGTAATATCGCCATTTTGATGATGTTAGTTCTGCCTATCCATGAGCAGGGTATGTTTTTCCATCTTCTAAGGTCTTCTTCTATGTCTTTCTTTAGGGTTCTGTAATTTTCATTGTATAAATCTTTCACCTCTTTTGTTAGGTTGATTCCCAAGTATTTTATTTTTTGGGGGGATATTGTGAATGGAGTAGTTGTCCTCATTTCCGTTTCAGAGGATTTGTCGCTCATATACAGGAATGCCTTTGATTTATGCGTGTTGATCTTATATCCTGCCACTTTGCTGAATTCATTTATTAGCTCTAATAGCTTCTTTGTAGACCCTTTTGGGTCTGCTAGGTATAGAATCATATCATCTGCAAATAGTGATAATTTAAGTTCTTCTTTTCCTATTTTTATGCCTTTAATTTCTTTTGTCTGTCTAATTGCTCTAGCCAGTGTTTCGAGGACTATGTTGAACAGAAGTGGTGAGAGAGGGCATCCCTGTCTTGTACCAGATCTTAGAGGGAATGCCTTCAATTTTTCTCCATTCAGAATGATGCTGGCCTGTGGCTTATCATAGATTGCTTTTACAATGTTGAGGTATGATCCTGTTATCCCTAATTTTTCTAGCGTTTTGAACATAAAGGGATGCTGTACTTTGTCGAATGCTTTTTCTGCATCTATTGAGATGATCATATGGTTCTTATTTTTAAGTCTGTTGATGTGGTGAATAACATTTATTGATTTCCGTATATTAAACCAGCCTTGCATCCCAGGGATGAATCCTACTTGATCATGATGTATAATTTTTTTGATATGTATTTGAATCCGATTCGCCAGAATTTTATTGAGGATTTTTGCGTCAAGGTTCATTAGAGATATTGGTCTGTAGTTTTCCTTCTTTGACGTGTCTTTGTCTGGTTTCGGAATCAGGGTGATGTTGGCGTCGTAGAATGAATTTGGAAGTTCTCCCTCTTTTTCTATTTCCTGAAATAGCTTGAAAAGTATTGGTGTTAGTTCCTCTTTAAAGGTTTTGTAAAACTCTGCTGTATACCCATCCGGTCCTGGGCTTTTCTTAGTTGGTAGTCTTTTGATGGTTTCTTCTATTTCCTCTATTGTTATTGGTCTGTTTAGGTTGTCTATATCCTCCTGGCTCAATCTGGGCAGATCATAGGACTCAAGGAATTTATCTATGCCTTCAGTATCTTCTATTTTATTGGAGTATAAGGATTCAAAGTAATTTCTGATTATCTTCTGTATTTCTGAAGTGTCTGTTGTGATATTGCCTTTTTCATCCCGTATGCTAGTAATTTGGGTTCTCTCTCTTCTTCTCTTCGTTAGCATGGCTAAGGGTCTGTCAATTTTATTTATTTTTTCAAAGAACCAGCTTTTAGTTTTGTCAATTTTTTCAATTGTTTCTTTTGTTTCAATTTCATTAATTTCAGCTCTGATTTTAATTATTTCTTGCCTTCTACTTCTTTTGCTGTTGTTTTGCTCTTCTTTTTCTAGGATTTTGAGATGAAGTATGAGATCATTTATTTGTTGGTTTTTTCTTTTTTTGAGGAATGAACTCCAAGCAATGAATTTTCCTCTTAGAACTGCTTTCAATGTGTCCCATAGATTCCGATATGTTGTGTCTGTGTTTTCATTTAACTCTAGGAATTTTTTAATTTCCTCCTTGATGTCTTCTAAAACCCATTGATCACTCAGCAACCTATTGTTCATTCTCCAGGTGATGCTTGATTTTTCCTTTCTTCTTTTATCATTGATTTTCAGTTTCATTCCATTATGATCAGATAAGATGCATGGTATTATCTCTACCCCTTTGTATTGTCTAAGAGTTGCCCTGTGACATAGTATATGGTCTATTTTTGAGAAGGTTCCATGTGCTGCTGAGAAAAAAGTGTAGCTACTTGATGTTGGGTGGTATAGTCTATATATGTCAATTAAGTCTAGGTTGTTAATTGTGTTATTGAGTTCTATAGTTTCCTTATTTAACTTTTGTTTGGAAGATCTGTCCAGTGGTGAGAGAGGTGTGTTGAAGTCTCCCATGATTATTGTATGTTGGTCTATTAGACTCTTGAACTTGAGAAGAGTTTGCTTGATGAACACAGCTGCACCATTATTTGGGGCATATATATTTATGATTGTTATGTCTTGTTGGTGTATGGTTCCCTTGAGCAGTATGAAGTGTCCTTCTATATCCCTTTTGATTAGCTTTGGCTTGAAATCTATTTTATTAGATATGAGTATGGACACTCCTGCTTGTTTCCGCGGTCCATATGAGTGATATGATTTTTCCCAACCTTTCACCTTCAGTCTATGTATATCTTTTCCTATCAAATGCTTCTCCTGTAGACAGCATATTGTTGGGTCTTGTTTTTTGATCCATTCTACTAGCCTGTGTCTCTTAATTGGTGAGTTTAAGCCATTAACATTTAGGGTTATTATTGAGATATGGTTTGTTCTTCTATCCATATTTGTTTATTGATGTTACTAAACCTGATTTGTTATCCTCTTTGACTACTTTCCCCCCTTTACTGTCCTACCTCCCATTGTTGGTTTTCAAAGTTATTTTCCATTTCCTCTTCCTGTAATGTTTTGCCAAGGATTTTTTGAAGAGATGGTTTTCTAGCTGCGAATTCTTTTAACTTTTGTTTATCGTGGAAGGTTTTAATTTCATCTTCTAATCTGAAGCTTAATTTCGCCGGATACACGATTCTTGGTTGGAACCCATTTTCTTTCAGTGTTTGAAATATGTTATTCCAGGATCTTCTAGCTTTCAGAGTCTGTGTTGAGAGATCAGCTGTTATCCTGATTGGTTTACCCCTAAATGTAATCTGCTTTCTTTCTCTTGCAGCTTTTAAAATTCTCTCCTTATTCTGTATGTTGGACATTTTCATTATAATGTGTCTAGGTGTGGATCTCTTAAGATTTTGCACATTCGGCGTCCTGTAGGCTTCTAGGATTTGGGATTCTGTCTCATTCTTTAAGTCTGGGAAGTTTTCTCGTATTATTTCACTGAAAAGACTTTTTATTCCTTTGGTTTGGAGCTCTGTGCCTTCCTGTATCCCAATGACTCTTAAATTTGGTCTTTTGATATTATCCCATAATTCTTGGATGTTCTGCTCATGGTTTCTTAGCAGACTTGCTGAGCTGTCTATGTTCTTTTCCAGTTGAAATACTTTGTCTTCATTGTCTGATGTTCTCTCTTCTAAGTGATCTACTCTGCTGGTAGTATTCTCAATTGAGTTTTTAAGTTGGTTTATAGCTTCCTGCATTTCTAGAATTTCTATTTGTTTGTTTTTTATTACCTCTATCTCCCTGTGAAATTGATCTTTTACTTCCTGGATTTGTTTGTCAATGTGATCTTTCATTGTCTGATTTTGCTGTCTCATGTCTTCCTTGAGACTCCAGATCATCTGAAGCATATAAATCCTGATGTCTTTATCTGACATTCCATCTGTTGCAGCTATTACCTCTTCTAAAGTTGAGTTGACCTGCATTGCTTGTGGTCCTTTCTTTCCTTGTCTTTTCATACTGCTGACGTTTCTTTCTGCTTGGTGCCACTGTTGTGTTTTTGAAATTTACCCCCTATTTATTTATGTTGCTCTTGTATAGTTGGGAAGTCTCCCTTGCAGGGCGGGTATTGGCTGTGCTCCTCCTCTAATTATGGTGGTCTGTCTACCCCGCTGATCGGTCGCAGGTCTGCCCCCGCTGCGGGCACGGGTGGTGGCTTTGCTCTGCCCCCTCTCCAATTGTGGTAACTTAACTACCACGCCCTGGGATCGTTGGTCCTGATCTGGATGTGGGTGGCGGCTCAGCTGGGCCCCCCGCTCCAATTGGTGTGACGAGTCTACCGCGCTGGCAGACCTCTAGGCCGGTGGGTCGCAGTTCTGCACAGCCCCCACTCCCAATGGGGGTACCTAACTACCTCTCCAACGGGTTGCTGAGCCCCCTCCGGACCCGGGCGGCGACCCTGCTCCACCCCCACTCCAACCAGTGTGACGCGACTGCCTCGGTGTTACGTGTCCACCCCGCTGGCAAGCTACCTGGCCTGTCTTGCTAGTTGGCGGCAGGTCTGCCTGCCCTGCTTGCTCAGATGGCAGCTCCGCACAGCCCCTACTCCAAATGAGGTTACTTGGCTGCTGCGCCGCGGAATCGCTGGTCCTATTCTATGCGTGGGCGGCTGCTCTCTTCAGCCCCAGCTGCGTTTGGGGTGTCATGGCACCACGCCGGCGGGTCACTTGGACTGCTCTGGGCGCAGGAGGAAGATCCACTCTGTCCCTACAACACCCCGCCGGACCCTGATTGAGAAGCAGTCACTGCCGGTTCCCTAGCCTTGGGCCAAAGCAGCTTAGGTAGCCGGAACCCCGCCTCTCCGATCTGATACACTCTCCGCTGGGAGCTGGCTCCAGGGAGCGACGCCACGGGTTTCCCAGCCCCAGGCCAAAACTGTTCCGGGAGTCAGAACCCAGTCGCCCCAAGCTCAGCGCACGCTCCACTTGGAGCTGGCCTCCGCCGGCAGTCTCCGCAGTTTCCTCAGACCTGGGCCAGGTTAGCCCCGGGAACCCGAAACCAGCTGCTCAGTGCCCGGCGCTCGCCTTGCCAGGCACGAGCCTCTAGGAGTATTCTCCACAAGATCCCCCGCCCCGAGCCTGAGCAGAAAATCTGTCTGCTAGACGCAGGCAAATACCAGCCTGTTATCACCTGTTCGTAGTTGAATGGGCTGAGATCAGTAGAACACGGGGATGATTACATCATCTCTCCGAAATGGCGGCTGCTGTTCTCCACTGTGGTCCGACCGGTGTCTGGAGCCAAACTGGGCCTCTTCTCTCCTCTGTTTCAAAGCCGGAACTCAGCGCTAAGGGCTCCGATGTACCACTGGCGGGAGCCCCCCCGGATCCGTATCTCTGTTCCCCCGCTCCAGCACCCTGCCGCTCCCCGGCGCGCGCCACAGACTCCAGCCGCGGGGCGATCGCCTGTCAGGCTATGCGACCCTCCGTGCGGGGAAATGGAGCTCTCAGAGCCGAACTTCGCACGATGGAAATCTGTCCACTAGATTCTGGAGCACCTCAATTTCACTTGAACTTCCCAAAGATATCCTTCAGCCGTTTTGCATCGTCTTTCTCCCACTTAGTGACGCGGCGCCCTGGGGTGATGCAGTCCCTTCGCCGCCATGTTCTTTATTTAATATTTCTGTTCTGTGGTCTTTATGAGAAAACAGCTTGAGACTTCAACTCATAAGTAATTCCTCGAGGTAGCAATGTCCCCACTCCCCTGAAGAATGTATTTTCTTTTGTAAATATTCTCTTCCATTTAAGGATGGCACCCAGACCTGGCTCAGCAAAATCAGCAAGTGACTTGGAGATCCCCAGCAATGGAGGGCATGGATTCCTTGCTTTTCACAACAACTGAACTCTCCTGTCTTCTCCAAAGATTCCTCTTGTGTTCTCTTCTTCCACAGTGAAAATATTTAATTATTTTCCTGTGTTACATTCTTTCTTAGCACCTTTATTAAGAATCTCTCCCGCTGTCTCCTCCACTGCCTCTACCACCCTCTTGTTTGTTTTTTAAGCCCTAATTATAATTACAATAGACATCCTGTAGCTGCCTGTACTCATGTCAGAGGTAATGAGAAGCAAATGGGAATTTCACTTCATCTACTATGCAAGTGTTTGAAATTGTCTAGTTTTGCTTAAAATCTTTAAAGACCCAATCCCAGCCTGGAGCAGTATACAAAATCCTATCTGAGTAGAATAGTACTCAGTTTTTTTTTTTTTTTTAATGAATTCTGTAACAGAATTTCTAAGTTTTTTTGATTGACTTTCCAAATATTATTGATTTCTATTCCTTTTTCCAATTTGGTCACACTTGACCATGTTCTTCATTTTATAAAATGTTTTTGTTCTCTCCCCTAATTCTTAAGATTGGCAAGATGATTGCACAACATACTTGCTTTTATCTTTTCTGCATGCATAAGATCTTTCTATTTACATATATTTTCTGAAGTTTGTAAAATATGATTTTCCAAATTTTGACTATAACTAATACTCCATTTTATTCATATCAGAGATACAACTATAGCATCTTTTTGGTCAGAAGTAGCATTAAATGTTGAATGAAATAGCTGGGCCTAAGTCCAAATGCTACCTAAGCTTTATGCAAGTCAATTCATCTGTGAACTTTAGTCATCCTCTGAGTAAGATGTATAGATTTAACTAGAAGACATGGAGTCTTCATTTGAATACTAAAAACTCTTTTGATGTCCTGACACCCATCAGTTTTGTTTCTTGTGTTGGACTGAATTAAGCTAAAAGTGAAAATTCTTTTAGTTTGTGATTAAAGGAGCATGCAAGTTTTAAAATTCATCCTGACAACATTACTACAAATGAGAAAGTAAAAGAGTAGTTTTTACAAGAGTATGAATTTAAAAAAAAAAAAAGATTCATAAAAGGGAAGATTCACAAACTTGAACAAATAAAAAAGAATTATACAATTGCTAAAAAAATTCATAGAATAATGGTAAGAGGGAAGAGACATAGAATCCACTTGGATTTGTAAGAAGTTTCTATCAACAAAAACAGAGAGCTATTTCATGTTTGTTTATTGTTTTTCATTTGATGACTAGGCAAGAATGTGTTTTAGATATTGTTTTTGTTAAGATACAACCGCAAAAGCAAATTTTGTAGGTCTTTCCTCCCCATGAAGAAAAATGATCTTAACAGATTTTGACCCAGAAAGCATGGTGCTGCACACATGTGTGTGCACAAACATACACAAATCTCCAAAGCTGAAACAAGAGCCACTGTGCCCCATAATGACCTGGCTGGCTCCAAGCCCCCACAAATTTTCAATCTTGCTGCTGAGCTAGAAACAAAACAAAACAAGACCAAACAAAAACACCCCACCTGCTAACTTGACCCAAGGCCAAGCTCTACAATCAATGTTTTTCCTAGGTCTGTTCTTGCCCTAGGTTACCAGCCTGTTGGTTCAATGGGAAGGCAGCCATGTGATTGGTTTCCTTCTTACCTTTTTTACAAAATCATGGGCTGTGAATAGGCTGCTATTCTAGAACTCTCTCTCAAATCAGTAAACACTTACTTGATGTGAATAAAAGCCACAAAATTAAAAATCATATACATTTGCCTTAAAAGAAAAAAAAATTATACTAATTGCATCATTTCTAGGAATTTCAGTTCTTTTTTTGTTGCTAATATATATGAAAGGCACAAATTCTAAAAATATCAAAATTATATTTAAGGTGCTATAATTTTCTTGCTTGAAATTTCTTCCCTAAGTGAGGAATTACCACTGTGTCACACTCTACACTGATACTTTAAGCACAGCATTTTACACAGCACAACCCCTGGATTACCAATAAAAGTCGCACACCATGCCTTTAACTATTTGTCGTTAGATTCTGTCCTCAGTAACATATTTAAATAAACATTACAATTACCCCAGTTAGATTTTTTTTTTCTTTGGTCACACAGAATATTCTAAATCTTTAATAGTAAAACACAGGCTAATTCTGATACTGGTGATGAGAATCAATGAGGACCAAGCTGTGTTTCCTCAGATGTTGAATATTTAACCCTTGAGAAACATGGAGGCAAGCACAGAAAGCAAGTTTTATCTAAAGAATAGAACAGAGAAAGACGTTTCTGCAGAGAAGGAGGCTCCAGAGCTTGGTGTCCGAGGAAGTGGGGATGTTTTGCCTCTTTATACCTTTTAGATTTCCTTTATTCTCATGCCCTCCTACTGCCCTTACTGTGCCCAGTGACTAGTGACGAATGGTGGGAAAAGAAGCCTTCCAGGGGTGCCTCGCCAAGTCTGCCCAATGGGCAGGCAGGAGTTGCCCGAGAGGTACTTTATCAACAACTCCTACAACTCCCTGAAGGGGAGAACAATTCACAGGAGGCAGGTAGCTTTGGCAACAGATTGGAGGAGGAGGGGGCAGGACTTTGGAGATAGGAGCGTGTTATTTTCTTTCCTCTTGAATTAGCCCTCATCTTTTGGATCCCAGCAATCATTTATTACCTACAATAACTGTCTTTTTGTCCCTCGGCCTCAATTCCTTTTCAGTTATATTGATATTATCACCACTAGGCCTCCTGTGGGTATTCAGAAAAATGTGCAACTTTTTTTTTTTGAGGGGGTTGGATATTAACGTGTTTTCCATCTCTTTGACAACATGACTGAGATAAACAATTTCCAAGAAGAAAGTTTATTCTGGCTCACAGTCTCCAAGGTTTAAGTCCATGGGCAGCTGGCTCCATGGCTCTGGGCCTGTGTCACAGCAGAACATCCGAGTGGGAAGTTCATGGTGAAAGGGGCTGTTTATCTCATGGTGGCCAGGCAGCAAAAAGAGATCAGGGACTGGGTTCCCAATATTCCCTTCACAAACATGTTCTAAATAACCCAGCTTCCTTCCATTAAGTCCTACCTCCTGGAACATCCATCCCCTCCCATTAGCACCTCAGTCTGGCAACCAAGCCCTCAGCACTTGGCCTTTAGGTGCCTTTTAAGATCCAAATCAGAACCGGGAAGAAGCCTTTGGTGGGGGCAAATGTTCCTGCCATATTTTTGTAAAATTCATTAATAGGGCCCTGGGAGGCCAAATATTCTTCTACTAACTATGCCGAAAGCCATTTATGAAGAGCTGCTTCCCCAATTTCTTTGAATTTCCAATTTTCTTAATCATGGCAGAAGCCCTTCCCCCCCAAAAAAATCAATCTAAGATATTTAAAGTGTTGTATTATATGCCAAATAATTAAAATAGAAGAACATGGTATGCTAAGTACCATATTCCAGGGAGAAGGAAAACTTCTTGTCTTTTGAAATTTAGAAGCTTAGCAAATAACTTAAGGGAGTGCTGAACCTGGGTATGACTCATATATTTTGAAACAGAAAGGTGAAGTGCAATCATGTTCTTTTTCTTTCTATTCAGAAATGTAATACAGTGTTATGTAGCTCTTGAATCTGACTGGGTTGGGCAAATCTTTTGTTCTTAGGTACATTTTCTTTAAAGAGCTGGAAAAAGCTTCAGCTCTGACCTATGAATTGGAGGGGCTGGACCTGCCAGATCTAAAGTTTGCCAATTCTAAGATTCTATGCTCTAACTTTACATAGCAGCGGCCAGTATTGGAATTTAAAGCAAAAAAAAAAAAAAAAAAAAAAAAAAAAGAAAGAAAGAAAAAAGAAGAAAAGAGGGATAATAAATTCCCTTCTAAAAGGAAAATATGGGAAAGTTTAGAAAGGCATACCATGAATATTTCATTGTTTGTTTGGTATTAAGCCCCTAACAATTTAGTTTGATTTCCTCTGTAATTATGTCATGATTAAACTGTAAGTTCATTAAAAGCAATATCTATAAAAGCTACTATTTCCTGTCTTTACTACAATCACTTAGGATATTTGATAAATATTTATCAAAATAACTGAACTCTGTTTATAAAACAGTTAATTCAATAAGTTTTTACTTTTAGAGAATAATCTTTAGAAAAATTTCAGACAATACTCTTAATCACCTGGCATTCTCTCTCTAGAAATGTTCCTAGTGCTTTAACAAGTGTTGTTTCGTAGTCAGAATGGCATGTCTTTTTAAGTGAAAGGATATTTTAAATGTAGTAGCTGTAGTAGAGATATTACTTGTATTTCCTGCCATGAAATATAGGCATTCCCATGGATTCTGCAGTATTATAGATATTTGATATAAACTCCAAGGTTCATTAAAAAAAAAAATACAAGCTAAAAGAAACAAAAAGAGACTACCTGGTTTGATAGGCAAAAGAGTTTCTCAAAAATGCCCTTTCCTTAATCCTTGGAACCTGTGAATATATTACATTACATGACAAAAGGGATTTTGAAGAGGAAATTTTGGTTACAGACCTGAAAACACGAAGATTATACCGGATCATCTGGGCGACTCCAGTCTAATCATATGAGCTTTAAAATCAGTGAAGTTTTTCCAGCCAGAGACATAAGAAATGGAACAGAAAAAGCCAGAGAATCTAAGCATGAGACAAATTTAATCTGCCTTTATTTATTTATTTATTTATTAAGCCCAGCAGGTATAGGAAAATGTTTTCACAGACTGGAACAAAACATTTAATGGTTATGAGTGGTCCCATTGACAGTCATCAAGCAAACATCCATGCTTCCACAAGGATCCAGGTTAGCAGACACCATGAGCTTAGCCTTGTGAGAAGTCTATGCATGAAATTCAGCTGATTCATCTGGACAAGTTAGGTACACAAGGACATAAAGAAAAGAAAACTGGCCAAAAGAAACTCTAAGGTAATAAACATATCAATTTAATTTACTAAATGTGTGGTAAAGTGTGATGGCAAACTAGGAAACGAATTCACCTTGTAAAGCAATATTCCAGACACTACTTTCTTCTTAGATCAAAGTATAAATGTTGGCTAATAGTTAGTAATGAGAAGCGAAATGTGAACCAATAATAGAGAAGGGTCACAGGGCTTATTTGAAATTGCCTTTAATGACCAGTAAAATAACTTGTAGAAAAACAACAGGTATATTAAGCCTGAGAATAAACACATGGAAACAAAAGGAGTAATATTAAGAAAAACATGAAGAAAGAAAGACAAGAAAGAAATACAAGGAAGAAAGATCAATGGGATTAACTTCTGGCAGGGTCTACTGAGGTCATTATAAAGTTGGGATTTATGGCAATAGTTTTCTCAATGTATTTCAAGAGGGGAGTTTCATTAATAGCCCAGGCCCAGCAAGATGAAGTCTGTGTGGTCATTGACCCCAGCACCTGCTTAACTTATACACGTTGCTCTCTGAATAGGATGGCCACCATGACAGCTCTGAAAAGGTCCCACTAAGGTCAAAAATCCCACTGCCCAATGTGAAGTAGAAGCTGGACATCTGAGTGGCGATAAGTGGAGAAGGTGGACCCCAGCTCTCATGCAACCATAAAATAGCAGTAAACTTGCAAGCAGCATTGTTTCCTGGGTCATTCTTTTCTCAGAGAGACCCACTCTTTCTTGAGAGTTGTTTTTCGCTTGAGCTTTACACTACTTTCACTTATAATAAAGTTCTCTTGCTTGGCTTTTCATTTCTGGCTTTGAATTTTCTTTTAATCAGAACACAAGGTTTGCAGCTTCCGCTCCCCATTCTCCTGTGAAATAATCTACCCAAAATGTGGTTAAACGTCATTTATATACTCAATAGGGTGTTACTTAGAAATTAAAAGAATCATAATTTGCCTTCATAGTTAAAAGCAAGAACCATCACACATAAGGAGATGATCCTATGTGATGTTAATGTGAATTGTCAGCTTGATTAGATGAAGGGCTACCTAAGATTAAAAGACTTTTGGGGGTGGATGATGATGCTTCAAGGAATGATTGGCATGTGGGGCTGCAAACTGCGGTGGGGACCCACCCTAAATATGGAGAGCATAGTCCAGTAGTTTGGGGGCTTGGATGGAACAATAAAGTGGAGAATTAGAAAGCCAAGGCAGACACCAGCTTCATGTTTTTCCTCTTTTATTTTTTGGCATCAGGTATTGAACCTAGGGGTGTTTAACAACCGAGTCCATTCCAAATCCTTATTTTTTTTTTTTTATTTTGAGACAGGGTCTCACTAAGCAGCTTAGGGTCTTGCTCAGTTACTAAGGCTGGTTTTGAATTTGTGATCCTCCTCTCTCAGCTTCTCAATCAAGAACGGAGCTAGTGTCTGCACAGCCTGTGGACATAAGGACTCCTGGTCTTTCACTCTTACAAGGTGGAATCTGATCCGCAACTGTCCCAGGAGTTTCCTGGCATTCTCTTCTTGGCTGGGGCCATCATTGGTGTCTCTTCTTCCAAAGTTTCTGCGTCCTTGACTGAGCAGCTGCTGGTTCTTCCAGTTCTCCAGCCTGCAGTTGGCCATTGTGGACTATCCAGCTTCTGATCCTGAAAGCTAATATAATAAATCCCCTTTTTATAACAATTTATCTCTCTATCTATCTATCTATCTATCTACCTACCTACCTACCTACCTATCTCCAACATGTCAGTTTTGTTCCTCTAGAAAATTGACTAATGCATCTGATTAGAGAACATAACTATTGGATTTTAGTGGATTATTAAAGATTTAAACAGGGGGTTTCTGAGTATAATTTTTCTTTACTTATGAGACGACTGTGAATTTTGTATGCATTAACAAATATAAAGGTCTTAGCACAATATCTGATCCATGATAAGTAGCCTGGAACTGATAGTTCTTACTAAAGTTATTAGGCAGATATTTAATGTTAAAAGGGTGATCATTGTAAACTATGTTTTTTTGGAGTAAAGTTTAACTGAACTAGGACTTGAAATGAGTAGTGAAAGAAGAATAAGATTTCTGCTAAGCAAGGGGAAGGAGAAAAGAGTGATCCAGGTTTTTCACATAGTGAGTGGTGAATGAGTTCCACCATTTTGAGTAACACCATGTCAACTTGAATAAGGAGATTCCTGTCAGAGCAAGGAATCGGAAGTCCTTTACATGGTAAAAACCATGATGAAAACCTTTGCTTTAGGTTATGGTATACTTACTGTCTCAATCTTGGCAGAGGAAGCACATATATTCATCATTGTTACTCCATGTCCTTGAGTTTTGAAATTCAGATGTCCTTGGGTCTAAGATGTAATTCAGACTTTCTTGGCTGCCTTAGGTCCTTGATAATTAACCACAAGCATGTTGCTAGTAAGTTCTAGGTCATTCTGTGATTTTTCAAAAGCACTCCCTTCCTACACCTACCCCATTTCCAACCAACTCATGCTTTTTGCAGATTTTCCTTTGCAAGAGACAGAATCCCAACCAAAAAGAGAGTAGGAAAAACCCCACTACCACCACCACAACAAAATTATTGGTTTATTTAAGTAGAAAAGTTCAGAGGTTCAGGCATAGCCATGTCTAAATTTTCAAACACTATTTTTTTTTTAACTGGATTTTTCAAATACTAGATTTTCCACGTATCAGTTCTATTCTTCTCAGCTCTGGAAAAATTCTGCCAGCATTTTGTTTAAGGTCAGAAGGATAATCTCCATCATCAGAAAATTTATAGAATATCTAAGCTTGTGACATCAGAAAGGAAGAGAATCACTTGACTCCTGAACCCACATAAAAAGATTTTGACTGTTCCTTCTAGAGTCACATGTTTGATTGGAGTTCCCATTCCTACCATCCCACCTCAAAGCTCATAGTGTCTTGTGCATGGTCATCCTAAATTGATTTTGAATGGGGGCTTGGATCTGTAATCCTGTACCTGGAAATACTACTTTATGATTTTCATAGCTCGAGGTCCTTAGAAAGGCCCTTGTATCTAGAAAACAGAATTCTAAAAGGATGCGTGTAATATGGTTTACGAGGTAGTTGCCAGAATACATGATAATGAAAGTGAATATAAAATATTTTTTTCCAAATGACTGCACATTAAGAAACAAAGAAAAGCACTTTTAGAAACAGATTTGGGTACTTCCCCGGTCTTTTTGATCCAAGACTTATAATAGTGGATGGCTTTGACCTCTATTTTTTGTAAAAGAGAAAAAAGTTCTGTAAACAAGCCAGTGAATATGTAAGAAAAAAATATATATATATTTACCTTAAAAGGGTAGTAAATTCTGTTAGTTACAAAGGTTTGTTTGCTCAAAAAATGTCTAAATCATATAGGAATATAATTAGAATTTCATTTTCCACATCTGTTTACCTAGGGCTAAAATTATAAAAGCAAAAATTTAGTTATAATTTAAATATGTTCAGTTCCTTAATTATTTGCAATTTGGGGGGTTTAAAATTTAAGTTTGAGAAGTTAAATATTAAAAAAGAAAATTTTTACTATAATGCGGAAGAGGTCACATCATAGACACTTTCATCTCCTCAATCATACTTACAGACTTTTTTTTCTTTCTGATTTTCTCCAAAATGCCTGCATATAGTGGGCATTAAATTGCATCAGATGAATAGGACCAAAGGATTAAGTCTTCCATTGGTATAATTCTGATAATAATATCTGACATTTGGTATATCCTAAAAATGTTATATTTGCATCCTCCTTCCGTGTAAATATCCCAAGTGCAATTAATGCCACTCATTGGTATACTGGTGCTGTTTTATATGAATGTAGTCCCAGAAGCTCATTGCTCAGTTTGCCCTTTAATGTCAGGTAAATCACAGCATTACTGAGAAAATAGCTTAGATCAAAGAAAGCCAAAACATTCAAGTCAATTAATTCATGAACTTCAATAGCCAGTGGATGGTGAGTCTCTAATTTATTTTAAAATGTGACAGTTGAAGCAAAAGGACGCAAGTTGAGAAAGTTGTACGTGTGAAGCATTAGCTGAAAGAAGCACAGATTTTGATTGAAGCACCAATTTGGAATACTTTTAAAAACTCTATTCAGAGGGATCAGGAAGATAAATGAAGAGGAAATATAAATTCAGAAAAAAAATCTGCTAAAGTTGAATAAAACTTCACTGTTGCAATATTTTTAGATTCTCTTTTATGTGTATTAGAGTAGACAAGAAGTTGTATTATTCATCAAAAGTGAAAGGGATTGAATTAAAATTAATAAGCCATAATGTTCCTTATTTGGTTCATGCTTTAGAAGTTTAATGCAGTAGCAACTGAATGGACATATTTTATAAATAAAGGAAGTGAGTTATTATTCCAACCCTTATGACAAGGGTCACTTCAGTGCTACAAATGCTCTGCTCTATGTTACATAAAGAAAGCTCAAGACAAAGGTCGCATCACCTTACTGAATTCTCACATAATAATAATATTGACTTCTCATTTGATATATCAATGCAAATACTGTTTGGCTCCATTTAGAAAGTGCATGTTTTAAATAAGAAAAATAATATCACTTGAATGCTGTCATGTAAAATTAACTGTATGTTTGTTAGCTTTCTATCACTAAAACAAATAATGGAGATAATAGATTTATAAAGGAAAAGGCTTATTTTTGGTTCCCAGTTTTGGAGGTTTCAGTGTATGAAAGATGGGTTTCTTTACTTTTGGGTCTGATGAGGCAGCACATAGGGAAGGAAGTATGTGTAGAGCTAAGGTGCTTACCCCACGGCTGGAAAGAGGAGGGAAGGAAGGAAGGAAGGAAGGAAGGAAGGAAGGAAGGAAGGAAAGAAAGAATAGGGAAGAAAGAAAGACAGAAGGGGCAGGAAGGGCTAGGATCCCTGTTGAGGGCATCTACCCCTCAATGACCTGAAGAACTCCTGCTGAACTCAACTTTTTAAAAAGGTTCCACCACCTTCCAACAGTGCCATGCTGAGGACTCAGCCTTTGCTACATGGACCTTAAGGTCTAAACTACAGCAACACTTGATTTCAAAACTATAGTGCTCTCTATTCACCTCACTGATTGTTTCTTTGGCTGAGAAGAAGCTTTTATGGGCCTGCTTTTTCTTCTATTAGACGCTGGGTCTCTGGTTTTATTCCTAGGTCCTTTATCCACTTTGAGTTTCATGCATGGTGAGAGATAGGGGGCTAATTTCATTTTGTTGCATATGGATTTCCAATTTTTCCAGCACCATTTGTTGAAGAGGCTATCTTTCCCCCAATGTATATTTTTGGCACCTTTGTCTAATATAAGATAATTGTAATTTTGTGGGTTTGTCTCTGTGTCCTCTATTCTGTACCATTGGTCTACCAATTTGTTTTGGTGCCAATACCATGCTATTTTTGTTTCTATATCTCTATAGTATAGTTTAAATTCTGGGATAGTCACGCCATCTGCTTCACTCTTCTTGCTAAGGATTGCTTTAGCTGTTCTGGGTCTCTTATTTTTCCAGATGAATTTCATGATTGCTTTTTCTATTTACATGAGGAATGCTACTGGGATTTTGACAAGAATTGCATTAAATCTGTAGAGTGTTTTTGGTAACTTATGTAATAAGACCCTTATAATGCAAGAATTAAAACCAAGAATCAATATATAGGATGGGTTCAAACTAAAAAGTTTCTTCTCAGCAAAAGAAATAATCTGTGAGGTGAATAGAGAGCCTACATCTAGGGAGCAAATTTTTACCCCTCACACATCAGATAGAGCACTAATCTCTAGGGTATATAAAGAACTCAAAAACCCAAACACCAAAAAACAAATAACCCAATCAATAAATGGGCCAAAGAACTGAACACACACTTCTCAGAGGAGGATATACAATCAATCAACAAATATATAAAGGAAATGTTCAACATCTCTAGCAATTAGAGAAATGCAAATCAAAACTACTCTAAGATCTCATCTCACTCCAGTCAGAATGGCAGCTACCAAGAATATAAACAACAATAAATGTCGAAGAGGATGTGGAGAAAAAGGCACACTCATACATTGCTGGTGGGACTGCAAATTAGTGCAGCCAATGTGGAAGCAGTATGGAGATTTCTCAGAAAACTTGGAATGGAACCACCATTTGTCCCAGCCATCCCACTCCTTGTTTTATATCCAAAAGACTGAATAAAAGCATATTCTAGGGGCACAGCCATATCAATCTTTATAGTAGCACAATTCACAACAGCTAAATTATGGGACCAACCTGGATTGGTTCAATACATGAATGTCCTTCAGTACATGAATGGATAGGGAAACTTTGGTATATATACACAACAAAACAAGAGAATAAAATTATGGAATTTTAAGGAAAATGGTTGAAGTTGGAGAATATAATGTGAAGTGAAGCAAGCCAAACCCCCCCAAAAAAAAAAAAAAAAAAAAAGGCCAAATGTTTTCTTTGATATGAGGTTGCTGAGTCATAATGGCAATGGAGTGGGGCATGGGAGGAATGAAGGAACTTCAGTTAGAGCTAATGGGAAGGAGGAGAAAGGAGGGAGCAAGGGGGTAGGAATGATGGTGGAATGAGTTAGACATCATTACCCTAAGTGAAGACACGAATTTTGTGAAAATACTTTGTGTACAGTTACTTGAAAAATTGAGCTCTGTGTGTGTAATATGAAATGAATTGCATTCTGCACCATGTATTAAAAAAATTGATCATGTTTCCTGGCTCTCAACTGAAAATTTTTAAGTAATAAGTTTTCAACTGACTTTCTTTGCCACTATTTTAAAAACTAGTATTTATTTTGTAAACTGTTATTCATTTTCTGATTTTGGAGTGGTGGTGTATGACTATGTGGAGGGATTGTGTGTGTTTTTGTGTATGTGTGTGTTTGTGTTGTGTGTTATGTGTCTGTATCTCAAATTGATGCTTTTAACTGAAGTAGTACTAAGTAATTTTAATTCTGTCTACCATATCACTAAATTACATAGCACAAAGCCTGTTAGAATAATTTCATGTAGATGCTTCTAGGCTTTGTACAGTTAATTCTTCAATTGTTAACTCGTATAAACTTGTACATAGATAGATATTCAGTTTTCAATAAAATGTAATATTTTATTAAAAACTATAGTGCTATGCAATATCAAATATCTGTATTATTTTTAGTGACAAGTCCTATCAGTTTCACTTTGTAGGTAAAATATCAAAACAAGTTTTATTGAACTCATGACATGAAATATGGGGAGAAGGAAAGTGTTAATTGGCTTAGGATACTTGTTCATCTAAAAACAACAGTACATTTCAGGATATGAGGCATAAAACTGTGAAATGAGAAAGAGAAAATCCAGGTAACATGGTCAAAAATTCCCAGTAGGTCAATACAGGTCATGACTATGAAGTTCCAGATTGTGAATTTTGTCATTAACAGTTTTCAAAGCTAATTTTTAAAGTGTATCAGGGCTGATTATGAGAGGATATGCACATGATGATTATGCTCATAGACTCTTGAATCAGATTACAGTATTTCAGATTGTAGGTTCTTAATAGCCCAGTGACTATATAGGCAAAAAAAAAAAACAAACTATTATCCTGATTCTTAGATTCCATTTCTAGAAACATGATGAGAGAATCCTCTTCTGGGGCATTTCTGAGAAGATTAAGTCACATTATAATGTCCCAACTCATGATAGGCACACAATAATTTTGGTTTTATTTTTAATATTATTATCACTGTTACTGTCATCACTGGAAAGATTATTATAAGAATTTGGATTAAACAATAATTTGCATGGAATGAAGGTATTCTTTCTGGTATCATCTCAGAAAAGAGTAGAAATATCCAAGTTAAAAGCACATCATGACATCAACATTTAAAATACCTAGAAAATGGACAGTTTCTTTAACCAAACTAACTATCCATGCCTTCCACACCCTTGTCCACTCATCTATAAATTGGGGGGAAGCAGCTTGTTTATGGTTATGTGGGCACTTTGAAAGAGAAGAGCAAACATAAGGATATTTAACAAGGACTTTGTCATGCTATAGCATTTGACTCCTATGTGCACATTTCTATACCTCTATTTTTTTTTCTATAAAATGAAGGCTATAGTGGATTTTTATAGCACTGGAGTTCATGACTGAATGAAATTGAATATATGCTGCTGGCCAAAATGAAGACATTTGTTATAGTTTGCATCTGGATGTTCCCCCAATTCTCATGTGTTCAGGGGTGGGGCTTTTTTGGAAAGTGATTAGATCATGAGCACTTTGTCCTCATCAGTGGATTAATGGCTAAAGGTACTACAGGGAGGTGGGAGCTTATTGCAGGAAGTAGGTCGCTGGGGGTGTTTCTTGGAAAGTGTTTATCTTCTCTCCAGTCCCTGCCTCACTCTCTTTCTCTGCTCCCAGTGGCCATGAGCTGAGTGGCTTTTCCCATCCACACCCTTCCATCCTCTGTTCTACCTCACGTGGTTCAGGGCAATGGAACCAGCCCATCTTGCATTGAATCCTCTGACACAATGATCCAAAAACATCTTTCTTCCTGAAACTTCTTCTTGTCACCAATTTTGGTCCCAGGAACATAAAACCAACTAAGATGTTTGACTAGTTAAAGTCATATTAGGATCCTTGTAGGTTTAAATCTTAAAATGAGAAATTTGTAACATTTTTAAGTGTCTCCTTGGTTTCACAAACCTTTGTGGTAACTATAGGGGTCCTGGCTAGAGACAATATAAATTTTCAAGAAAAACTCATATTTTAACATGATTGTTAAGTTTTTTGAAAACATTTAGAAAATGGTTTGGAGGTTGCATACCATTTCTTTTTTAAAAATTTATTTATTTTTTATTAGTTACACATGACAGTACAATGATCTTGACAATGATCTAGAGGTTGCATATCATTTCTAATAGAAGATACTGAAGTTGAACTGTGAAAATCCTTAATCCAAAGCTTTAATTTGAATGCCCCAGGTTCATAGTTTTGTTTTGTTGTGCTTTTTGGCTATTCTTTTTCTTTACTTTTCTCTCTTTTTTCTTTTATTTTTTGCATAAATAAAAAGATGATTTTCAGACTAGAATGGAACAATGTGTGTGTGTTTTTAGTGTAATATTCCCCATCAATATAGCTTTTAGTAGGAAATTACATATCTGGCTGGTTAAGATGAACGAATTACCACCTCTGTTTTCCCATGGAGAAAACAGGAGAAGCTCTGCTTTAAAATGACGTCTTGGATAACAGACATCAATAAAATGGACTGAATCAAAAGAATGTGCAGGAACTGTTCATGTAGAGTATCAACTTGGACTCCCCAGGAATGAAGAAATGCTGAAAGAAAACAATTCTCAAACCTTTGTTATGTATGTACAAAGATCTTGTGAAGGCTTAGTTAATTCTTTTAATCAGATCTCAGTTATACCCAGAGGTTAGTGAGACTTGGATGTTTTGTTATATGCCCTTTAAAATAACAACAAAATATGCTAATGACTCTGTAGACCTTCATTTTGAGAAGATTAATGACACTTTGTATTATAGAACCTTGGCATTCTTCCATCCAGGAGGTTGCTTTAATGCATGTTCATTCGGTGACTTCTTCTGATTAGTGGGTCTCTGATGGCTGCTTTTTGCTTTGTTTTGTTTCCTATCCTGTGCTGCTGTGATCTTTGATAGTCCAAGTGCCCACAGTTAATGAATTTGTGTAATAGAAAATTGATTAAACCTTCTCAATCTACTAGATACTGTACTAGAATGGGGATTTAATAGTAATTAAGGCAGATGTTTGTTTTTTTTTCAGATAAGTTAGGAGGAAAGATGCTGATGTTGTAATGTCAAATATGTTGAATATAACCAAGAGAGTTTTTTCTGTTGCTGTAGGAGAACATACAAGGAAGCCTTAATTCAGTCTGGAGTCACATGGACTTCATGTCTGATTAAGTCAAAATAAGAAAATACCTATGAATTGGAAAAGAGTGGACTGGAGAAGAAGTGGTATTCAGGAAAAGAAACTGAGGCAAGAACAAGGTGTTCAAAGGAAGCCATTGGCAGTCGGTAAAGTTAGAACACACAGAGCTAGTGGGAGAGATGGGAAGATGAAGCTCATAAAAGAAATGAAGAAAACGAAGGAGATGTTTGCAAGACAAAAAAAAAAAAGCTTCTTCTATTTAGGAGAATAAATTATAGATTTGTCTTTTAAAAGAAGATCTAATAGATGTGAAATAAACGGCTTCAATGGGGCATAAAATTGTCCCAAAATTCAGACCAGTAACTAAGATTAATATTTAAACCTCATTAATTTAATACATACACAATTATGACAGTATGATCACTGAGACCTTAACATTTACCAAACAGCAAAACACACACAACACATATACACAGAGAATATATATATAAAATCTCCTCAATGAGACACCAACCATCAGGACACAAGGAACATGGTGAACCAGTTTCTCTGTTGTTCCCCACGTGTCCTTTTCATGGATTCCCTGTTTGTTATAGCATCAGGGATTGTTGGAGAGATAAGAGAAAAATGGCATAGAAAAACTCTGACTGGATAGGAAAAACACACAGCAGTTGTAATTTTCCAGAGCTCTCCGCCTGGGTGACAGATTTGCTTTCAGCTAACTCTCTTGCCATAGGCTTCCAGAGTGAGGTTGGCATCAGACTCTGCGTCTCATGAGACGTGTTTGTTGACTTTCAGGCTGTCCCCAGCACTACTCCTTGTAGAGTTTTCTGAGGGATGCCCCTGTCCTAGTGGAAATGCTATGGGTCCCACATCCTCCTAACTCTCCTCTCTCCCACCTGCTGCTCTAGAGGCTCTGTGCAGGCTCAAATCCTTAGCCCCTGGGAGCTGTGTGCCTGCCCTCGTGGCACCAGCAGGCTGCTGCACTCTGATGTTTGCTGTCTTTGAATTTTATTTGCTCCTGCTCCGACAGATCCATCTGCTGTGAAGGTTCAGGAAAATTCAATGAAATTTTCTGAACTTAGAATTAAAAAAGAAAGTGGAGAGGTAATGGTCGCATTCAACTCTATCCACCTTATACAGGGAAAGGAGTGGGAAGAGTCTTAAAGCTTTATAAGATGATCTTCTCAAGATAATCATTCCCTGCTCTGAAAAAAGCCAGCAATAAAATATGTTTTAGTAGGAAAGTTGATGTGGATTATATAGGTCTGGCACTGGAAATGAGACCATATGGAGCATGGTGTCTTTCTTTGCAATTTTGAATTATTTTTACAACATAGCTATACATTCTGCATGCTTTTCTGACAGGAATAGTAGGAGGGGTGTCTCAGTCACAGTCCCACACATACCCCTCTGGTTAGAGTGAGGATGGGTGAGAAGATAGAAGGAGAGAGAAAACTTGTTGTGAGGCTCTGGCAATAATCCAGGGGGGAAAAGAGGGTAGCTTCAGACAGAGTCATCACATTGAGCAACAGAGGAAAGTGGAAGGATTCAGATAAAAAGAAAGAAAGAAAATTGACGGCACATGGTGATTTATTTTATATAAACAATGACAGGGAAAAAGAATTGAATCTCACTAGAGGATGTTCAATAAACTGGGTGGGTGAGTGAGCTAATTCGATTTGTAAAATTATTTAAAATGTGGAGTCTTTAGCATTTGGTAGTTGATGGAAATGGAAAGTAAGGGGGAACTATGGCATTGATGATTATGAACTACTCTTTAAGAAGCAGATAGGAGGAAGAAAGACTAGATTGAGTGGAAGATGTCTTCTTTCGGGTTTTGAGAGAACAGAGAAGTAGGTGGAGTCAAAAAGAAGGAACTGGTTGATGGTACAGAGGAGCTGACAGAAATGACTGGCAGAGATCAGCTCATGAAAAGAGCTGAAAGTGCTGGTTTTGAACAAGTTTGCGTTTTAGAACTAAGAAGTTGAGGATAGATGTGGTTTTTGATTAATCTCTAGGCTCCGCGGACTGTTGTTTTCTAGCAGTTAAGATCACAGGATTTAAATTAAATTAACCGTTTTGTACTCTATCTCTGCTGTTTAAGAAATCTTTGGCACTAGATATTTGTGTACTTCCTCACTCTACGTCAGAATATTATTTTAATTCAAAACTGGTATCTTTTACAGCATAAAACTCACTTAGTGAATGATTATTATTAAAGTATAAAATTTAAGAGGACAAGAATCATATTTTTTTATAGATTTTTATGTTTCTCCTCCTTGGAACCCAGTCTATCCACAGTGATTGTTATTAAAAAGAGTGGTTTAATAAATGAATATTAATTATTGATAAATGAACAATCATCTATCCTCAAGTAAGTTCATAAAGCATTGAACTAAATAACATTAGTGTTAGAAGTACTGACCTTAATGAAGCTTCTACAATGCAACATACCATGTATAACCTGTGTCCTCTGCTGTATGCCCATATACTAGTGTCTGGTAACAGGTAGGTTTGGGAATTGCTGGTGAATTATTTAGTGAAAAATGAACTTAAATTTTTCATTGGAACTAGAAAAATCTAAAAAATAAGACATTTAAAAATAATCATTAAGCTTAGCCAGGAGTGATTGAGCATGCCTGTAATCCCAGTGAGGCAGGAAGCTGAGGCAAGAGGATCACAAGATCAAGACCAGCCTTAGCTCAGAGTAACTTAAGGCCCTGTCTCAAAATTAAAAAAAAAAAAAAAAATTACAAAAAGGACTGGGGATGTAACTCAGTTGTTAAGTACCACTGGGTTCAATTCCTGGCACCTCCAAAATAAATAAATACAAAAATAAAAATACTCATTAAACCCAAAGTATCTATATGTGTTTATGGAAGCTTTAACTATAAAAGTTAGTAAAACCGGGTGTGGTGATACACACCTGTAATCCCAGGGGCTTGTGGGGCTGAGGCAGCAGAATAGCGAGTTCAAAGCCAGTCTCAGCAAAGGTAAGGCGCTAAGCAACTTATTGTCTCTAAATAAAATACAAAATAGGGTTGGGGATGTGGCTTTGTTGTGGAGTGGTTCTGAGTCCAATCTCTGGTACCAAAAAAAAAAAAAAGTAAAAATAAGTTTGTCACTAATTATATATTTTTTAATTTTTTAAATTTATTTATGACAGCGGAATGTATTACAATTCTTATTACACATATAGAGCACAATTTTTCATATCTCTAGTTGTAGACAAAGTATATTCACACCAATTAGTGTCTTCATACATGTACTTTGGATAATAATGACCATCACTTGACTATAGTAATATACCTTTATGAAGTGCTACTTATTTAAGAGTGTAAAATGATATTTGTCAAAAGAAATATGAGTATCATTAAATGTACTGTAGAAAGTTTATATTAATATAGTGAAGTCTCTTCAATATTTTTTAATCCAAAGAAATCTAAATGTTATTTGCCGATTTATTTAAAAATGCAAAGCAAATGCATGTTTAATATTCTGAAGAACTAAATTCTTGACTTAGGGATACTAAAAAGAATAAAAGTCTGAGCAAAGTCCTAAGAGCTAAATACATTTTAAACTAAGAAAGGAGAGGGAGGTTAGTTTGGGGTAGGAGGCAGATAGAGAAAGAAAGAGACGATTTTAATGTTGACAGGCCTTATATACCCTGAATATAGGAACTATATTAGGCTCTCAGAGCTATTAGAAAAATTGGATGGGGCACAGGCTGTGGAAAATTACATCTTAGCATGTGTAAGTGCAGCAGTTTTCCCTTTATAATTCTGCAAGGAAGAGAAATGGTTGGGAGGTAGCAGGGATTATAGTTTAATTTAGAAAGCATTTGTGGGAGGAATTTTTAGGAGACTTAAAACCAGTTATCTTATTTTCTAGACATTAAGTATTCTGGCTTGGTTAGGAAAGCTTTAGAGATTCAATAATTAGCTTTCTTTTCTAAAACAGAGTTGTATTCCATAACTAGGTAATTTTCTTAAAAATGAACGACTTCTGGATGTTGTCAGAATCCATCTTTTAGGATGCCAAATACTTTCCTACATACATATCAATAATTTTATGAATTTGTGGCATCTCAGGAATCACAGAAAGTCATCTTATCATCCATCCATTTAGCCCATGGAAGAGAAACAAGCACATTTATTAAAGATCCAGGAAAGGACCAGCACAAGAAGAAAACCTCTCCTCTATTTCCCCAATAAGCCCTCGGATCATCTGGCAGATCCACGGAAGGAGCCACAGTATCTTTCTGCATCTGGCCAAATCTGGAACAAAATATTTTCCCCCCACATCTATGTAAAAAGGATGAGTAACAAAATATTCTGGAAAATCAAAAGTGGTGGAATTACTCAATTTTTTATTATATAAAAATAATTTTATTTCTTTTATAAAAATAAATTTCCTGAGTATAGCTAGAAAGAGTATGCTTTTTATTTATGAAATTGATAAACTTAGTAACTATGCAAATAAAATAACTACTACTTTTAATGTTAATAATAAACTTTTAAATAAGGATTTTCTAAGGCACTAATGGCATTATTTACTTCTCTTAAAATATTTCATTAAATAAAACAGTCATATGTGGGATGTTTTATTAATGCTCTTTGAAAAAATGAGAAAACTAAGACTCAAAGAGGTGAAGTAATATGTATTTCAAGTCACACATTCCTAAGAAGTGTCTTAGGGGAGTAGTCAAAATGAACCTGAAGCTTGTATTTTAAATTTAATACTGTAAAAAGCAATTTAATTACACTTTTGTAAAACTGGAAACAATTCAATTTTATTTTTCAGACTGATTCTCTCTCTCTCTCTCAGGATTTATTGTATATATATAATATTATATATATATATATATATATATATATATATATATATATATATAACTACTACTTTTAATGTTAATAATAAACTCTCTCTCTCTATATATATATATATATATATTTATATATATAGAGAGAGAAAGAGAATGAATTACCAGAAGATGAATTACCAGAAAAAGGAAGTTTAAAAAACAAACACACACTAAAACCTAGCCCACTGTTTTCTTTGTATTTCATTCAACAGACAAAAGACTATAAAATTGCTAAAATTGTATGTATTCTTAAATGAAATGACCATGTTAATTCTAAATATATGTGCAATTCCAGTTATAGTAACTACTTCTCACTATTTCTCAGTTTTGAATTCTGGAGCCTTCTGCAATATTTCCAATTTTAAAAAATTATCATTTTAGTCGTTAATGGACATGTATTTACTTATATGTGATGCTGAGAATTAAACCCAGTGTTCCATGCATTGCTAGGCCCATGCTCTATCTACCGCTGAGCTACAGCCCAGCTCCAATTTTTTTTTTTTAACTCCAAGATGTTTCTGATATCTTTGCAAAGTTCCACCTATGGAACTTTGTTCCACTATGTATTTTATCCTTGGAAATTGCTCCACCAAGTTAGCCTAATCTTGAGAAGCTACAGCAGAAGAAACTTAAGAATTGGCAGAAAAAAAAAGAAAAAGCCTTTTAAATATATGTGTCTTCTTTCCCTTCAGTTCTTGAACAAGATCAGCTTTCTCAAATCCTATTCATGACTCTCAAAACAATACTAGAAATTGCAATTCACTAATTTTAAAAAAGACGCTGGTATCAAGGTAGATTTTTTTCTGGACGGGAATGGTCCTTTCTATAGCTGTTCTACTGGTTTGTTATAAATGATCAAACATGTTTCTAAAGAAATCTTTCTTAGAGGAAAAGAAGGAAAATTCTCCTTCAAATTTAGTGCAGCTTTTAGTTTTAGAAAATGTTTTGTCTCTGTTTCTCAGCATGCAGATTTCACAAATTTGGAATTATTTTGCTTTTGGCTAAAACTGGAATTAATTTTTAATGATTAAAAACATGAACATCTCATTAGTATTTGTTCTAAGTTTTAATTTGCTGGGTTCTTTCTTCTTTCTTTCTTTCAGTACCGGGGATTGGGTGATTGTACTTGACCACTGAGTCACATCCCCAGCCCTATTTTTTATTTTATTTAGAGACGGGGTCTCCCTGATTTGCTTAGCAGCTTACTTTTGCTGAGGCAAGCTTTGAATTTGCAATCCTCCTGCTTCAGCTTCCTGAGTCACTGGGATTAAAGGCAAGCACAACTGACCCATAGTCATTGCTTTTTAATTGCCTAATATCAACTAGCAAGAGTGGCTGAATAATGTAGATTCAACCTCTGGCATTAGTGATGTCAGGCAAGAATGAATCTGTTTTTTATTGATAGGAAATTAACACAACATATTTAAATAATGTACATCCTGCTAAAAAGTAATCCCCTACAAAGAGTTTTTCTGTATACTTGTGCTGTCAATACTGTACCCCAGCACCTAGAACTGCAAATGGCACCTAAGAGATGTCCAATAATTAACTGTTGAATAAATGAAGAAGTAAATTGTCTGAGATATGCAAAACTGTATTTTTTACTCTAAATCATTTGTTTTTAACATTTAAGATAAAAATAGTTTTTATGTTGTTGTTGTATGCATTTGAAGAATGATTTGTATTTATATAAGATTGTTGGGTGCCTTGCAGAAAAGTTTGAGTTGTTCTAAGAGCTTTAAAAACCACTGTCCCGAATTGTGGGACATAGCTCCAGGCTGTCAATTCCTTTTGTCCTGGTACATCATGCAACCTCATGTCCCTGGCCAGATCTGTAAAGATCTGAAACAAAGGAAATAATTACAGCCTGACCTGAGGGGTCCAAGATTCTTAGGCTTTGCGGTTATGTCCAATAGAGCACATTTCATGCTTGTTGGCCAAGAGACACTGACAATGGAGAGGATCAGAAATTCTCTCTGTGATTTACACTCAGGAGGAGATATTTTGTCTTGGGTCCTGCCTCTTCCTGAGAAAGACAGACCCCCAGGCTTATGTGGAGATACAAAATCCCAGTCTCTTGTCTGAAGTAGGGATAGCTTTGAAGAGCCTTACCAAGTGCAGAGTGGGCTTCTAGGTGTGCCCCCTGCCCATCCTCTTCCCTCCTTTCCTTAGTGCTTGGTCTCCCAGGAGCACCCCCACATATCTTTCGTGCTTAGAATCTCCTTCTCAATGTCTGTTTCTGTAGAATCCATCCTGCTTAGTCAGAATCTTTTAAAAGATCTGGGAATATATATTTTCATAAAAGGTCTCTAGTGGTTATAATGTAACCAGTTTGAAATACCCACTTCTCTAAGAAATCTTGCATTTGATATGAAAACCTCAAGCTAGACAAAGCAAGTAATAAATAAAGAGGTATCCAAGCAGGCTATATGAAAAAAGACAGGAATGAAATTTTAAGATGAACTATGCTAAAAATAAAGCCATGCTAGAAGGGATAGGAGAAAATCAGAAATTGCCATACACTCTATTTTCCATAGCTTTAAATAAGAAACTGGGTTTGCCATTGCCACCATGGAGAAAAAAAGGTAATTATTACTTCAAAAGTGTTTTCTTTCAGTTTGTATTTTCTTTAGGTCCAGAAGCTTGACTTTAAAAAGAGCTCTAAAAAAATCTAAAAGACACAACCAAACTACTTTGCAAACTAAATAAAGATTCCTATCTTGCTTATTTTTCACTGTTAAAATCCAATGAGTCTGTTTCTGAAACCTGATATAAATAAGTAGGTAAAGAATGTACGAATCACAAAGTTGAAAAATGTGTTTCTTTTTGTTGGAGTTTTATTTGTGATTGTATAACACATAGATGTTTGCAGTTGTTTGTTCCCTTGGATGGCTCCTGGAAGCTAGATGTATTAAAGAAAAATCATATAATGTACATAGAAGACAACGGCTTGATCTTAGTGGTAGTATTTGTCTTGTGTATTCTTTCTGTTGGATGGTATGCTATGTGCTTTAATAAATGAGATAGGTTATAGCCGCAGACTTAAGTGACCTTTGTCAAGTGCTGAGTATATCATTAACCAATTTGATGAATTAGAAATCTCTATCAGAGGCTTTAGCATGAGTCCAGTTGTATATTGTTTTAAGTTATTATGAGAAAAGATAGTGACAGAAATATTTTTTTAAAGAGAGAGTGAGAGAGGAGAGAGAGAGAGAGAGAGAGAGAGAGAGAGAGAGAGAGAGAATTTTTAATATTTATTTTCTAGTTCTCGGCGGACACAACATCTTTGTTGGTATGTGGTGCTGAGGATCGAACCCGGGCCGCACGCATGCCAGGTGAGCACACTACCGCTTGAGCCACATTCCCAGCCCCAGACAGAAATATTTTTAAAACACAGATGAAAAGGTAAAGTTTTATAAGTATTCTCTCTTCTTCATTTTGATGAGGTTAAAACTTGTCCAGAGTTTTTCCAAGACCGCAGAATGGCAGATGGCATGTTCTGCAGAAAGGTCGGTGTGATACAAATACAGCCCAACTTCAGACATAAAATAATTTTGCTTACATTTTTTTTCTAGAAAATTGTCTATAATACCAAACCAACCAAAACTTTGCTCTACAACCTTGTGGATCATAGTCTTTAGATCAATGACTTTTATTCTCTAGCTTAGTTTAGTAGTTTTGCTCATGTACTTAAAATGAGGTGTCAATTAGGCTATTTAATGTTGTAACTCTAGCCCTATGTTATTTGCTGAAGAAATTTATAACGATCAAGAGATTTCTAGAAAACAAATAGCTAAATAAACTATTTTTATGAAGAACCCAATCTTTTGTCTCACTCAATATCTTTAATATGCTAGTTTCAATGTAAGTAAATGATTTTACAAAAATAATACTCCTAAAAATGTATTCACGCAAAATGTTATTTTTGTCTTTTGCAACATTCCATGTGAAGTTTCATGGCAAAGTTTTTTAGATTTTTTTTATTTTTGGTCTAGGTTTAGACTTCTAAATGAAAGAAATAGATGAAAAACTTATAATCAAGAATAATATAAAAAGAAACCAATGAAATGGAAATGATAGAAATACTTTGGAAAGATCTGATTGCTGTGTAATTCATAATTATCTTCAAACAACTGAAGAACAGATATGTAGATGGCACTGAGTTGGGCATGGTGTCCCCCTCAAATATCCCTTCAGGAAAGGTTTTGTTTTCAACACTTGTGTCTGCAGACAGCTGTCAAGTGTCAGCCCATTCATGGACAGCCTCAACTACAAGAGCAATGAAGAGCTATCGCATCCAATGTCATGCCCTCTGGGACTGGCCAGACTGAAGGGATCATTCCTGTGGAGGTCTGAGGACAAGACCAGAATCACACAATGAATGCTGACCAGTTCAGCCTCAGAGATTTCTGTGGACAGAGCTGACACAAATTGGGACTATATTTCCCTTGGACCTCTACTTTCCTTGTGTTTTGGTCTGTTTTTTGCTGCGGTGACTAAAGGATCTGATCAGCTCATTTACAAAGTTTATTTGAGGGCTCACAGTTTCAGGGGTCTTAGTGCATAGAAGGCTGGCTCCATTCCTTGGGGCTCATCATGGAGGGAGAGTATGATGGAGGTAAGCAACTCGTACCCTGAGTGGGAAGCACAGGAAGAGACTTCATTCTCCAGATACAGAATATAGATCCAATAGCCATGCCCCAATTCCCACCTCCTCCAGCTACAACCTATCACTTCAGTTACTACTCAGTTAAACCGTATCAGGGGATTAAACCACTGATTGGGTTAATACTCTTACAACTCGATGATCATTTCTTCTCTGAACCTTCCTGCATTGTCTCACATGTGAACTTTTGGGGGGCCACCTAAAATCTAAACCATAACACCTTGATTTCCCTCCTTTTCCCTTCCCACCCCTTCCCTAGAGTTTAATTCCCAGAGAAACGACCATGCAAAGTGAATGGTTCCTCTACTAAACATTACAAAAGGTCTACAAAATCATCTAAAAATATTTACATCGTGATGAGTTACTAGCTTAGTGATTTTTAGTGGAAAATGAACCCAGTTCTTCATTCACATTTTTAAAATTTTAAGTCACAGATCTGATAAGATTATTCTCTTTAAATTCCTTCAAGGGTGGCTCCTTAACTTCCTGTGGAAGTATTTCATTGTGTGCTCCTCTGTGCTTTACTTCTATAAAAATTGCCTCAAGAATAATGAATTTATGGTCGAATTATTTTTGGAGATTATTTGGGAAGATCCCCATACTTCTCCTTTTCTCCATTTTATCTCCTCCAAATTGCAATAAAAATTTTTCTCTACAAATAAAATTTTTTCTTTTCCCCCGTTATCCTTGACACATCTTGTCACAGAAGAAATTTACATCATGTTTTAGAACAACAGATCTTATAGACTTTTGCCATATAGAAGTAACCAAATATCTCTCTCTCTCTCTCTCTCTCTCTACACACACACACACACACACACACACACACACGATTCTAGGTGGTAGGAGTGTGTGTGTGTGTGTGTGTGTGTACATGCTCTTGACATCTGCATCCTGATTCACATTTCTGTAATTTTTCATGAGCTTTTGCCTCCTTAGCCCTCTCTGTCTATTTGATGTGCTCCTATTCATCTCTTGACTCTCAGGATCAATGTCATTTCCATGAGGAAGTCTTCTTGCATCCTTCAGGAAAACACATAGTTCCCTCCAAAATCTCCCATGGTGTGTTTTAGAACCTTTTGTTAGTTTACCTCTGAGCTTGTTACTTTTAGTATTGTTATTAGTTTTGTCATCTCTTCATTAACTCTAAGTTTCTTCAGAGAAAGTTTTAATCTTATTCATTTCTGTATCAGCCTAGAGGGTTCCAAATGCTGATGTTAGATATAGTTCATATAAAAATGTTATCTAGATTCTTACTAATTTATTCTCAAATACTACTATTACTTTCTGTGACTTACTTGCTCAATTGCTTTGACAGTCTTAGAGAAAAAAAAATGGTTAAAATTTGGTTTTCCCATCATTACTTGTGTTTTAATCCAGAGCATTTTCTTTACATCAATGGGCTGAAATAAGATTCTAATGCTTCTATTAAGATAGTAATTGAGTCTTTGTTTGGTTTATTATGCACTAGTTTTATTTTTCTTATTAGTTTAAGTCTAAGAAATTGATGCATTGAAGTCAGTTTTGCTACCATTGCCAAAGTTGTATATAATTGTATACAGTAACAAAAGTACAGAGACATAAAAAGCCATGTATAATTTTTATTTATTTTCTGAAGATTTATTTTTGAGTAAAGTGGGCACAAAAGGTTATACTGGCAGAATATTCTGGACTGGTCCCAAGCTCAATAAGGGGTCCGTCTGTTGTGGCAGTCTGGCATAGTGTATATTATTTGGGTACTTTTAAACATGAAAGTTTTACTTTCTGAATAATAATAAAACCCTGAACATTCGATTTTGTGAAAGAAAGGAGAGAAAAAAAAAGTTTGAAAGGAAAAAGAAGTGGACATGATTATAAATATTTTACTAGAAAATGCAGATTTCAAAGTTCTTTCATTATTTGGACATTCCATTACTGTGAAGTATCACAACATATTTCTTCCACCTTTTTAAACATAAGGTATCCAGTTTCATTTTCAAAGCACATGTCTTCAATTTATAATGTCTTAGTTCACTGAGGTTCATCTTTTCATCCAGACGAGTTCATATCTCAGATCCACACAAAGGCAAGTATGTCAGGCATCCAGTATTATTTGCCCCAAAATATTTATTCCAGAGTTTGTTTTGATGTAACAGAATAAAAAAAAATATATAAAGGAAACATGCACTAATCAAATGTTGATCCATTTGAGAATGTCCCCGTAGATGTCAGTTATAGATCAGTTAAGGAGGTTCAGGATGAAAACATATTGAAGACATTGAAAAGTTAAGAAAACCCTGATAGAGAAAACACATTCTGTTCATCTGGAAATGGTCTCCGAAAGCTCCTAGGGATCCTGAGCCAACCTGCTATCAATTTGGTGGTGTTGCCCTCAGGGTTCTTGTCTGCCTTCCTTGACTGCTTTCTATGCCAGTTCTTTCAGGATTCAGTAAATCTTATGAAATAAGGCATTTTTACGTTTCCTTTCTCTCTCCGATCCCGCTATTAATCAGTCTTTAATTAAAACTGCAAAACACTTGAGCCATGAGATGACATCTGCAACACACCCTCTCAGAAAGGCTTGAAAGAGGATGGTTTCTGGAACTCGCTTTTGTTCCTATGACACACGGATTTTTCTTTTCCTTCTCCCTCAACTCGATAAAGACACTTTCTTTGGCTTCATACTTTTCCTTTGAATGTCCGTGTTATCACTGAGAATGTCTTGCTTCATCTTTTATCCTTCCTTCTCTTCAACTTATCTCTCTCCAAGGGTTCCTTCCTCTTATTTATATAAACATGTCCCTGACCCCTTGGGAACTCTCCTGACAGTCTTATCTGTTCTCCTCAGAACTGAGCTTTTCCACAAGAAGTCCACACGAGATTACATTCTCTCCACCCTGCAGCCTGGTATGTGTCCTTGTTGCTGGGTAACAGCTCTCTTACTGTCCCAGGGCCTTGGAATACTGCCTGCCCATCACTAGATTTCTCTGTGGCATCTGACATGGGTCATGATTGCTTTCTTTCCTGGGCATCCACCGTGTGAAGCTTCCAGTCAACTTCTTCCATGCCTCGTGGTTCTCCTGTGTCTTTCATAGTGGGTTCTTTCTGTGGCTACTATTTAAATAGATTTCTGTAAATAGTCCTGTTTCATATAGTTTACAATTACCCAAGGAAATTCCAAATTTATAGGGATTCAAAGATTTCTTCAATTAAAAATGCTAACATTTTACGGGTGAATTATAATTATACATGATAGTAGCTTTCCTTGTGATATATTCATACCCACACATAACTTAATTTGGCCTGCTTCATCCTGTACCTCCCACTTCCCACCTCGTCTCTCCCACTGATCCAGATGCTGTAATCCACTGGTCTCCTTTCTATTTTCATGAGGTCACTCAGCCCCTTTTTCTCTCTAGCTTCCTCATTCAAAAGAAATGAGCAACCCCCTGGGTTTCTGGGCCTGGCTCATTTCACTGAACATGTTTTGATGATACAATATCTATATTTAGGGAGGATTTATGTTTTATGATTAGACCTAAACTTTCACCTATTTCTTTTATATTTGTATGTGTGTGGTGCCGGTGTGTGTATGTGGTGTGTGTGTTTGTGTGTGTGGTGTTCATCATCTTCCTCTCAGAGTTAAAGTCTACCATTACTCTCCATTCTGTCAATAATGGGACACATCTTAATTTAGAAACACAGTGATCATTCCTATTCCCCACATGTTTCTTCTGCCATGTTTCTTCAGTTGGTCACTGAGGCAACAGGATAGTTTTCATCTTTTCCATATTTTGTATATAACAAAAAACTCAGGCAGTCTTTGTCAATACTTCGAGCATTAAGGAGCCAGGTAAATGTTCTCTTCTCCATTCTCACTTTCTTTTCTGAATTCAAGCCACCATAACTGGCACACCAGGCTACTACCATAAGACTCCACGTGATCTCCATCTCCAAATTTTATGATTTTCTTTACTTCTTTGCTTTAAACTGAACAATTATATTCCTTGCTATCAGAGTCCTAAGCCAAAAAGAACAGAATTGAGTCATGATGCCCCTTTACTAAGCTTCTGTGCACAGCTCCTCTTAGGCTGAGGCACAGTGTCCGAGTTTCGTAGGGAGAGTCAGAGTCCTTCTACCCATGGCTAACTTGAGCCTTATTGATATCGTGCTCACCAGTAAATGATATATAGATCAAACTGAAGTAATAATGCCTTTCCCTGAGACTTGCTATAATTTCTGCCTTGATATTTTTTGCACCATATTTTGTTTGCCTAATAAGCCTTTTCCATTCCTTGTCTGCAACCTTCTAGATGCATTTCATTGCACTGGAGGTGTGGTTCAGGGGTAGACCATTTGCCTGGCAGGGTGAGACCCTGGGTTCATATCTGAAAGACTGAAAAAGAAAAGTGAACACAAAACAAATATAAAATAAAACAACAAAAAAATCAGCCTCTATATCTCCATTACTAAGGACTCATAATGCCTTTCTTTATTCACGAAAGTGACTTCAAAAGACTAAAGAACGAATGATTGACACACATGTATATACATATTTTTTTCCCAGAATCTGAAGTTAATCATACACACACACACACACACACACACACACACACATACACTCTCACACACATATAAAATTTTTTCTCTTTATTTCTATATTTTCCATTTTTTTCTAGAATCTTATTGTATACCTACATAATATGATAAAATACTGCTTCAGGCAACAGAGTATTTACAAAAATTTGTTTGTTAAATGGAAACACAAAAATATTCCTCTTTATAGAGCCAATTCCTTGTAAACATCTTTTTATTATCTCTTTTCTGTTCTTCCTTTTCAAAAATGAATTTTTTAAAAATCATCTATATTTCAAGTCTAGCAATGGATAAAAAGTATAAATAGCATGTCAAAATAGTGAAATAGTAAATATGACTCCAAAAACAAATGAAAACATAAGTATAGCTTTCTTAATATAAAAAGTTGAAGTGCAAATAAAATGTTTATGATTTTCCCTTTACAATTTGGAAATGCTTCCAGACCTTTCTGGTAGCATAGATATTTAGATGTTACTGAACATGTCTAGTATTTAACTCAATTTCTAAATTTGGAATTCAGTTTTAATACGAAGCATTGCTTGCTTATGTGTTCTAAAGTTCCATTGTCATATTTTAAACTGTTATTTTATATTAATGTATCTTTTTAATATTGCCTGGTCCTCTTTTTTAAATTTTCTTTCTGAATTAAATGTATTTTGTGTTTCTGGGAATCTAGCCTGGGGCCTTCTGTATGCAAGGCAAGTGGGTACCTTGGAGCTACATTCCCAATCCAGAGAATTTGCTTTCCTAAGCTCCTGTTTCAGATGAGTTTCACATCTGTGCCATTGCCAGGTCCCATGGTGCCCGAAACAAATCGTTTATTTAGCCTGATCCTTCTCCTACATCTTCCTTAGTCACCGATATTAGAATTTCATACTCAAAAATTTCTTTGTTTTGTTGTTTCATCAAAATACAAAGTAGTCTCCATGTTAGCTAGTAGCTATTTGAAAATGATCTTGAGATACGCCACATTGTTGTATGAATTTTACGAGAAATTTTATGAATAATTTCAGCATAATTATTTTGCCATAACATATGGGCTAACCTCACTGTAGGACTATCATTTCAAATAAGAAGAATGTGCCATAACTTCAATTAGTGCTGTGTATATAACAAGGCGATCTTTAGATTGTCCTTTAAAATACATTCCATATGCATCAAATCATTCTGCTGCCTTCTACTAATAAAAGGCAAAGGAGAGGTCCTCTAATGTAAGACAGGATAAAGTTTAGGGATGATTGTGATGCACTCTTTGCCAAAGCATTACAGTTATTATTTGTTTCAAAGAATGATGGCACTATCTGTCAACTACCAAAAAGAATTATCAGGAAACAAAGCATTAAAGAATAACAACAGACTCTTAATAAAATATTGCAGTGTCTAATGGCTCATTGACAAGTGAAAAATGACCAGAGCTGGATGGAATATATTTGAATTTTAGCTGAGTTGTATTATTTTAACATGATTGAGAAAAGTGGTGGGGGGTATTGTCCACTTTGATATCTAACTATTTAACCCTCAGTTTTGCCTCCCTAAAATTAAATTACTGTAAGAATTAGATTCATTTGAATGCAAATTAGCTTACTGTAATTCATAATATTTTTTCAGAGAGTGCACATGTTTTAGAATATGAAGCATTGGTCTTTTACAGTGGGTTTATCATGCATGACAAGTAAATTAAAGTGCAGTGTTTGATTCTTATAGTTCTAAAAAGTATTTTAAAAAAAGGATGTTTATTATTTATCATAATTGGGAAATTTAAGTTTTAAAAAGCCTTTAATAAAAATAGTTTGTTCTTTCCTGGATCAATACAAAAAATTTTACAAATTAACTACATAATTCATTTTAAAAATTAAATGTGGCAAAACACACAAACAGTAAAATCCTGAGAAATATGGGAAATAAGTTCACAAAAAAATTCAACATCAATGAATAAGCAAAGAAGGAATTCATGAGGAAATTATGAAATGGGTAGGTCTGGCAATTATTTAAAAAATGTAAATGAGAAATGGGCTGTTTAAAATTACTAGGTGTAGCTATCCCAATTTTGTTTTTAAACTTACTTATAATTGAATTTAAAAAAAAATGAAATGTTTTCCACCTAAAATTGAGCCGATAATAATAATATTAAGATATTTCTCATATAAACCAGCACACTTTCAAGAAAGATTTGGGAATATCCTAAAGTAGAAATTCTATATTCTTTGAAGAACTTGAATTGTTTACAATATCAGCAACTTAGAAACAATAAAAAACTATTCTTCAATATTCATTAATAATCCTCATATAATGTGTTTGTACAGTAGGTTCTATTCTATATGCTTTAAAGTATTTATTAATTTGATTTGCATAATGACCTCCCCAACTGCATCTTCTTAGCCCCATTTTACACCATGATGTGGAACTGGCTATTGAGTGAATGTGCACAATTAGTGCACAGCTGAGACAGTGTGCTCAAATTTTAGTCTAGGACTTTATTGATTGTTGATTTCTCTTTGGCTAGTCATTTTCTCACATATGCCTCGGTTTTCTAAATATTTAAGTCGGAGGCAAGAATAGAACTGACCCCACGGAATTGTTGTAAGGATTAAGTGAGAAATTACATGTAAAATATTTGGGACAACATAAAAAGTATGCTTTAAATTCTGGAATTGTTTATGTTCTATTATTTGTTGTCAGTGTCAGGAATTGTCCAATTGTGAGTTTTGTGTTTATATTTCCTTGTATTAGAAAAATCTTCCTTTTAAATTTTTATAATTCAATTTTAAATACTGATTTTTTTTTTTTGCTCAGGAATGATTGGAATATATTATAGCTTTATTTGACTGATATTTTGTAATCTAATTGTATTTTAGAGAATTCTCAAAGTTAAAATCAAGCTACATATAGGATACATGCCTTTTACTCTTGAAATTTGAGGAGTTGTTAGGTTTACCTTAAACTGAATCGTTTATAGCGTGGAACTCATCCCAGTCCATATCTAAAAGCCTGTTAAGTCTATAACCACCGCACTATGACATACTGATCACTTTATTCTACCATGCACACCCTGGACTACACCCTTCCTGCCCAACAGTCACAAGCTCCTAGTTAATGACTACCTCAGATGAGCAGAGGTTTTTGTCCACCTGGTTTCCATGGATCCTTGTTTTATTGCTGACACTGACCCCAATAGTTAGCCCTCACTTGTCATCATAAAGCAGGCCTCCTCCTTCAGTGACCAACATCAGATGTGTTGTGGAAAAATTAGTTTGTGAAATTTGACTAATCAACAGATGATCTTTAAACCCATTTTTATGGTTCTAAACAAATGATAAAAGCATCAATTGATCTGTATTCCAAAAGCAAGGAGTTTTCTACATGGTCTGAGAAGAAAAAAAAAAAAGGATGAAAATAATGAATCATTCCAGAATATAAATATCAAAGGCATCACATCAGGCTTCAGTTTAGAGAGATCATGGGGTATGATAGTACTATTAATTTTGGAGAAATATTCTCAAATTTCCAACTGTATATCAGCATACTGTTGTTGATGCTTTGTTTGCTTGTTGGGTTTTGGGTGGTGCTGGAGATTGAACCCAGCACTTCATACATGCTAGGCAAGTGCTCTACAACTATGCTATACCCCAGGACTGATGTATTATTTTTTTTTCTGAATTATAGACCTTTCATAGGTAAGAACCTGTGTACCTTCATTTGCCATCTCTGAAATATCTCCAAGTTTGGTTGTTTGCTTTCAAAATAGGCAGTCAAACGATGAATAATTCAATGTTTGGTAAAAGGTACTGGAAAATGGTTTTTCTGTAGTTGTAATAATGGTTTGTGTTTCATCTTTTGTCAACTTATTGTCTATAAATCTATAGTTCAGAAATGGTGGCATGTACTTTTTCCTATTCCCCTAAACACAACACTGTGTAAATGCTTTGGTAACCATTTTACAAACTTTCTTACTATAAAATGACCATGAAAACCAAGAGTAACAAGTCAGTCCTGTGTTTCACAAAGGTGATTTTCAGTATAGACACAGAGTTTTCAGCTAACATGCTTGAAAATATTCTGCAGAGGTTATCAGAGAATATAATCAGCAGAAAAACCCCGAAAATCTGAGAAACTAATTCAGCTGATAAATTGGAATTTCTGAAATTAACTCCAAAAATAGTTGTGGCACAGGCTCTTTAGCCTGAGCCACAGAGCTCTGATAAATGTTGATGGAAATGATGGTCCTCTTTATTTCAAGTTAATCAGGGAGCAACGCAATTCACTTAGTCAGCACTGTGGTCTGACATGTTGGTGATGGAATATAGTGCTCTATGCAAATACTCATCTATTACTCAATCATAGTTTGTAGAAGGTGACAGTGAAGATCGATGTGCATTCAGCATGCACCTCCAGAGTTTAATAGCAGGCTTGGTGCTGAAGGACAAGTCCTGCAATTTTTACAAGTTCAATTCGTAGATTTCTCCTCTCTCTCTTTTACCTTCCCTGCCTTGGTCCTTTTAATTCTTTTTCTGCACCCCTAGGATGAAGCTTATGAATGGGGATCAAAATGCTCAGTAGAATACTTTTAATGATTATTTAAAAAAAAACACTATGCATCCTCTCAACACAGAATCTTTAGAAATGTAAGAATAGATTTTATTTCCTGAGTTTCTGCTAGGTACTAAGCATCATGGCCACATTCCATATCCATTTAATTCTCCAGCAAATATTATGAGTTAAGTGAGGAGCTGAACAGTATTAGCTGAGGAATCAGATCTCTAAGTTCAATCTCTTCTCTGCTACAGGCTTATTGTGTGACTTTCAGTAAGGAATTTAGGTGATTTTTTTATTTGTTAAAAATAGAAATACCTGAGTTTTTGTGTTTTTTGAAAATTTATTAGGGGATATTTCTAAAATTATTAGCGTAACTCAAAAATCATAATGATGCACCATTTGGTGACTATTACTGTTATTGTCCACTTTCTACACAGTTAAGGAAATTGAATTCCAGAGGTGTTAAGTGTCTTGCCACATTAGCACAGCAAATACTTTTAGACTAGAATTAAAGTTACTGTGTTTATTCAGTCTATACCCTTTTCTCTCTGGCACACTCTCAGACACTAAGTAAGAGAAATATGACAAAGGAAAAAACCGCAGCATTTTTAGGTAAAGGAAATAAATTGTACTGAACTCCAAGGAACAACAAACTTCTGCTCTCTCCTCATTTCCTTTGTAACAGTGAGCATTTTAGACACTTCATTATAAATAAAGTACAACGCAACCCTTTACATGGAGTAGTAAATTAACGTTGGTAGAGTGCACCCCTAAGGGTTCCCACCATTGAACACCTTTGTGGAGAGATTTATGTATCTGTATTACATATTTGCTTCCAGCTAAAAATTGGTCTACAAGTTCTAAGCTCAATTATTATTTGGTTTTTCTTTCTAACATCTTTTCTTGAATGAAAACATTTATTACAGTGAATAAGTTGAAAATGCTATGGTTTAGTCTTTCTTGAACTTCTTAATTATCATCTCCTTCAGGCACTGCTGGCTTTACAGGGTATTTTTGTGGAATTTATTCCTTTTAGTGACACATTCAAGTCTGTGTTATCATAAAATAATAATGTATCTGTATGATTGCTTCATTGGAACCCTACCTTTCCAACAGTGACATTTCATTTCCTCTTTCATTATCTATATTGTAATTCCCTTGAGCATATCATTTGTACTTTAGCTAGAGATACTGATATTAAATAATAAGCCTATGGAAAAATAGTCCATAATGTAAAGGATCTGGTTCTACAATAGTTAACACAGAAGAACAGAGAGAATTTTTTCTCCATGGAAATCAGCACTCTTCAAATCAGGGTTTTACTCTCAGAGAGCTGGATGCAAAAAACACTTACTGGCATACCAGTTTATGTAAAGCATAAAACCCCTACTTTCTCTGAGCAGCAAAGTAAAGGAGCAAATGCTTTCTTTATTGTATCTCAGCAGTGGTAGTATTTTTCCCTTTCTTTATTAGCATGTGGTCTAGATCCATCTGTATTCCTCAACTTTTCCTCCTCATTTCAGACCAGTCAGGTGAGAATGTGAGAAATGAATAAAAGCAAATCAACACATGTCATTCCTGGAGAGTAAAAACCAACCAAGGCAAAATGCACAATTCTTCCAAAATAATGCAAGCAATAATATCTGTGGAAAGAATTCAAGAATTCCTGTGCTCATTCATTTGGGGAATGTAAGATCTGGGTGTCTTTCATCAATTTCTGCATTGGTTTATAAGTTAAATTCTTCCCATTTGCCGCAGTCTGGCTGGGCACAAGATCACGAGCCACTCACACCTTGTAGATTCAAACAACAATTCTTTATTCCCGAACTCACACCGACTGTCCACAAACACGTTCTGGGGAAATCCAAGTTTTGCTGCACAATCACGTCCCAAATACTTTTTGAATTCCACGAGAACTCAACGGGAACTCAGGCAGCAGGAACGCCCTATTCCCAGCAGCAATAACCTTAAACCTGGAACTTCCCTAAACCCAGATTGTCTTAAACCAGGAACACCTTAAACCCAAATTATCCTAAACCGGGATACTTCCTAAAAGCTGCAGGATACACCCTAATCCTGGATCCACCCTGGTCCTTGAGCAGGGTCACCTTTCTCAAAGACACATGCAATGTCACAGCGAATTTCCATTTAACATGGGGTACGCTGGCAAGGAAATTTCCATGTGTCATTCCTACTTGGCAATGGCCCTCAGAACCCATTTAACTAGAAAATGGACAAATATTTAAATCAATCTTGTTTAGGGATAAAAATAAATGTGCTGGTTTAAACTTAAATCGATTTTGTGAGTGTATTGCAAAATGTTAAGAATTACATGCAAATTTTTGAAGCATAATAAATTGCAAAGTTGACAAACATATAGATAAATATGTATAAAATTATATACAGATATTGTATACATATATATTCTAAAAATATTTATCTTTCTATGCATGTGTGTTACAGTGATTGAATCCAGATGTGCTCTATGACTAAGTTACAGCCCCCTTAAAAAAAATTTGACAGGATCTCCCTAGGTTGCTGAGACTGACCTCAAACTTGTGATTCTCCTGCCTCAGCCCACCAAGTAGAAAGCATTACAATACCACTACATGTGGTCAAACATTGATCTTTCAGCTTTCACTGAAACAATGTTGGGGCTTAGGCTGTGGCTCAGTAGTAGCATGTGTGAGGCACTGGGTTTGATCCTCAGCACCACATAAAAATAAAATAAAGGTATTGTGTCTACCTACAACTAATATATATATATATATATATATATATATATATATATATATATGTGTGTGTGTGTGTGTGTGAGTGTGTGTGTGTTTGTGTATAAAAAGAATGTCAAAGTAACTTGGAATAATAAACACATAATATTATATTTATTTATAAATTTCTTATATTGCCAATAAAATAACTAACAGTTTTATCATTCTCTCTTGAAGGAACTAACTGCAAAATTTCTAGACTATAAGACAAATATATTTTTCTCAATTCGCACTGAATAAAGATGCAACCATGTATTTTTGATAATTGGAAAACATATAGTTTTATTCAATAAATATTTATCAAGAATATGCTGTGTGCCACCAATTGCATTGTGTTCTGAAATTTTAGGAGTGAAAAACACCATTTCCCTATTCACAAACATTCTACTGCTTACCAGTTGCAGTTCTATCACATCTTAGATAAAGAACACTAAGACTCAGAAAACAAAGGGTTAGACTCCAATCTCTACCATACTTGAAGACTATTTAAAATTGTTTTAGTTTTTTTTTCTTTTCAAAATTGAACAATGAATAATTTTTATATTCCTTGATTGTCATATTTCAAAGATGCTAATTATCATTGAGTTTTCCATTAAGTTATTCTAAACTTTGTCAGAGTCTTGGGGTTGGTGATTATAGTCACAAAATGTAAGAATAATAATCATTCTTGTTAATTTTATTACTCCAGACATTTTGCATGACACAAATTTTGTATCACTCTGCATAAGATTTTGCCTTAAACAAAGTTTAATAAAACTAAACAGATAAAAGCAAACCACAAACAAGCTGAAACAAACTAAATATTTCATGGTTATTCATATTAAAGAAGATCCCTTTCAATATCCAGAAAATGTTAAATAGTTTCCTGTATGTACAATCAGTTGTGGTTTCTAGATGAAAAAAACCTGCGAAATAAGCCAATCCCACAAAACCAAAGGCCAGATGTTTTCTCTAATATGAGGATGCTAATTCACATCAAGGCAGGGGGCACTAGGGAAGAAAAGGGTTACCTTAGATTAGATAGAGGGAAATGATGGGAAGGAAAGGGAGGGGATGTGGGGATAGGAAAGATAGTAGAATGCAACAGACATTATTACTGTATGTATGTATATATGACTACATGACCAATATGATTCTGCAACATGTACACCCAGGGAAATGAGAAATTAAATCCCACTAATGTATGATGTATCAAAGTGCATAAATGCAGTCTACTGTCATGTATAACTAATTAAAACAAATTTAAAAAGAAAAAGAAAGAAAGAAAGCAAAAGAAAAAACCCAAACTAGCTGTCGGAATTCTCTGGGTTCCAAGAAAGACCTCAAACTTAATTAATCAATATTCTGTGTCCAGAAAAATGTATTGTAAAATATCACATCATGAATACACTACTCATCTGCAACTTACATTTTATGTATCACATTATCCTGAACTCAGAATGAAGGTAGTTTGCTTTGGTAATCTCATTGTCCTTGTACTGAATAATTCTGATTACTACAATCTATTATGTACAATATTAAGTGTTTAAAATCGCTTTTATTTTTATTTTTTTCTTTGGGCTTCATAAGCAAAAAATTCTTCTAAAGTGTGTGTGTGTGTGTGTGTGTGTGTGTGTGTGTATGTGTGTGTGTTTGCTTTCATTTTTGTTTGTTTTGCAATACTGGAGATTGAACCCAGAGGAGTTCTAAAACAAATAGACCCTAAGACTTTGCTATTATGGAGAAATGCAAGGAAAATATTAATTTTATGTTTGGGTTAATCTACAGTACGAATTGAAAAAAATAACACACTTTGGGTACATTGTAAAATTTTGACTTTTATGTTTTAGGTAAATTGTTTGTCCATGTTGTCTCTTCCAATGCATCTGACTAGGAATATGGTAGGAAAATGTAAACTCTCCCTCTAGTTTCCATGTACATTGTAGCTGATGACCTAGAGTGATGCATATTGTTACAAATGTTATTTACATGTTATTTATTTTATTTTACTTGGAAGACTTTATATATCTGCATCCTTTTGTTGTTAAAACACAGATATCAGAAATGTACAGTTGTCCATCACCTCTCTATTTATTTCCTTTTCCATCTTAAATTCCCTGGCTTATTTCTTATCATGAGTTATTTTATACTGAAATACAGAATAATGTCATAGATACAATCAGTGTTTAGTTAGGAATCTGCTATATGTTTTTAAGACATGTTTTAATCTAATTGGTTATCAAAAGTATGCTTCTAATAGTGAGTGGACTCAAGGATCATTATTTTTGAAAATATATTTAATAATAGGACCTGAAAATCCTAGTTAAAACTCAAGCAAAAAGTTTTCACAAAGATTTTACTTTTATCTTATTTTATCTTGGCACCAGAGATTGAACCCAGGGGTGCTTAACCACTGAGCCACATCCCAGCTATTTTTTATTATTTTTAGTTTTAGACAAGTTCTCATTAATTTTCTGAAGACATCATTCAGTTGCTGAAGCTGGCTTTGCATGTTGATCCTCCTGCATCATCTTCCCGAGTTGCTGGGAGTGCAGATGTGTTCCACTATACTCAGCTACAAAGGTTTGACTTTTTATGCCTGATAAACAAGACATGTTTATGTTGCAGCTTGTTATTCAGCAAACTAATGGAGAGGCTACAGTTTTAGGGTGCCTAAAAAAAAACAACCCAAAACTTACTTTTTTTTTGTGGTGCTGGTGATTGAACCCAGGACCTTGTGCTTCCAGGCAAGCACCCAACCTACTGAACAAGATCCTCAGCCCCAGTTTTCAATTTTTTCATTGTCCATTTCCAATTATCACCTATTTTCCTCCATGATCAGCTCATCAAGCATGGGTGGTTCTTGGTTTTATTTCATGAACAAAACAATGACCTAAAATCTAGAAATCTATGAATTTTGCTTTGGCACTTAGATTGTTTTTAGCCAGAATTAATAAATGATGTTCAAAAACAGATATCAGTGTAGATTTCATATACTTATAGGGCTCTGGACAACATGACATTCAGTATTTAAGAGGTCATAGGTTAACAATATAATCCTCTTCTATTGGTCTATCTTGTTTTCCAAAGTTCTCTCTTTTCAAGGTACAGGGTACATCCATGTGCCTAATCTATAAGCCCTTTAGTAAATGGGTCCTTAGGAATTTTTGTTTATTTTAGATCTATGTTCATATACAAATACATGGTTAAGGAAATTGGAAGTCACGTGTCTATGTACTTCATAATGTTATTTCCAAACGATATCAACATAAAATAACAGGGGTAATCAATTTCCTTTCCAGTGTTTCAAATGGGCTAGCTAGTTTAGAAAGGCTGTAGATGAAGAAATCAAGTCATGGTTGGGTTAAGTAACTTGCTATAGTACTCAGAGGCAAGAAGAAGAGTTGGATTAGATATCAAAAAGTATATACTTTCCTGTAGCATGATACTCCACATTTAATAAATATTCACTAGTAACACAAATTTATACAACTGGCTAACAAATATACAATATCTTTCTATCCTTTATTTAAGAAAAATATATTGTTAATGGCCAAGTAAAGGAATATGCAAAAGCACGACATTTCAATATGTAGGCTAATAGAATACACAATGGGTGAAGGAAACTTGAACAGATATTCTGTCTCTGCTTATAGCTCCCATTAAGTTTGGCTGCACTGGATTTTTTAAGATACAGTTGTTTTCTAAAATTGACCTTGTGTGCTAATTTTTAAAATCAATTTGCTAATATTCAATGAGGAACAAAACTAAGAAAAACTTTTTTTTCAAAACTCAAAAACAAAAATTTGAAGCCCTCTTGAGATAATGGGTTTCATGAGATATTTCTAAATGAGCAATTACTCAGTTGTAAAGATTTTCATCTTATTTTTAAATGTGGCCATTTATGTTTAGTTTTATACAACTACATAATGAAAATGTGCTCTTTTAGTGGATACATGTAGAGAAAATTTAGTAAAAAAAGCATGATGAAAACAGGATGGTATTTTTAGTATTGTTCCTAATATACTGTATGTGAGAAAAGTTGCTCAGATCAAAAAGAGCAAAGATAATTGGTCATTACAATTGTTGAGTGAATATCAAAAACAAACACATTTCTGAAAGTAGGGCTTCCTTCTTCAGCGTGGCAACTACATTGCATATAATCCAAGGTACACAATAAAGTGTCAAAAGGAGATATGTAACAAAGTCCCATGCACTGCTGTCCGGAACACTTAGAAGAAGCAAAGTTCAAGGGCTTCAGAGCAGATGGAAATCTGACAGGTTTTAGAGATCCTCTTTGCACGCATGTGTGTGTTAACTGGTATGTGTGCTTTTGGCAAATGCTGCATGATAAGGAGAATTACTAAGTGGTGGCAAGATACGTTTTACTTGACACAGATTTTATTTGGCACTTGCCTTGCTGAGCTGAAGACAACAATGTAGCTAAAAGATTCTCTGAAAGGTTTTTCTGCAGTTATTCACATTCTGTTTCTTGTTGAATGTGGCCAAGTTGCAGAAGCATAGCACAAATCGTCCTATGATTCAATTTTCAACTTGAAGTGTTAACTAAAGGTACTTCAAAGTTTATTTCCTTTGGTAAGCCACCCAGAACTACTAATTTTAAAGTACTCTTAATTCTGAATGAAAGCCAGAATTTCATGGATGTCTTAAATATTTTAAGACACTCTCACACCAGTGTTCCTTGACAAACATTTTTTTTATTTCTATCATATTTAGATCATATCTGAGGACAAATATCTACATCTCTTTGCTTCAATGTATTTCTGCAAGAGCTAACAGTTGGAATGCACTAAAACATTTTGTCCAAATAACACAAACCAAAATAACTTTACATGACTAGCGAAATTGTCATAAGCATAAGAGACAGTTTAATTTGTGTTATTTGAACATATTTTAGATGTATAAATGATGTGAGTACTTTTGAAAAAATTGTAGAACAAAATTCCATTTAAATTATATGATGTAACACAACTGAATGAACAGAGAATATACACATAGTTGAAATGAAAAAAAAAAGCCTAATACTGTTCTCTTCAATATTAGACAAACATTTGTTGTTTTAGATATGATTGTTGCCCAAAAGCTCATGTGTGAGACAATATAAGAGTTTTCAGAGGTGAAATGATTAGATTATGAGTTGTGACCTAATCAGTGGTTTACTCCACTGATATGAATTAACTGGATGGTAACTGTAGGTAGGGTGTGGCTGCTAGAAGTAAGTCATTAGGCTCGTCTTTGGGGTTATATCTTGTCCCTCTTCTGTGGTACTTTCTGATTGGTACATCCCTGACTGCATCTCTCTGTCATACCTTTCTGTCTTGACATTATGCATCATTTTAAGTCCAGAGCTGTGGAGTCAAACTATGAAACTATGAGCCAAAATAAACTTTTCCTCTTTTGCATTGTTCTTTTCAGGTTATTTTGGTCATGGCAACAAACATGTGACTGAAATACAAGTCAAGTTAAGACAAGGTCAGGAAAAATTAGTGCAAATAATTTGAAAAGCATTAATGGCAACTCTCAATTCATTCTTTGTTTCAGAAATTATTTATTTTGGTAAGCACCAAATGTAGCTGTGAATATGCTGGGAAAATGAACAGGTACAAAAGACAGAATCTGTTCAGAGCTGGGTAGAGCTGGACAAAGGTGACCTGCCAGGTGTCAGAGAAGCTGGACAAACTATCAAGCCCAAGGATACTGGCCAAATTATACAAATTATACTGGCTACATTTTGTATGTGAATGAATGCACCATTATGTAAATTATAATGGGAAATATAAAATATAGAAAAAAATTACAATGCGGTAGAAACAAGCAAAAAGAACAGTCGACCTAGTCATCACTATCATTTTTTTAAAGAGGGAGAATTTCTTAATATTCATTTTTTAGCTTTCAGTGGACACAACATCTTTATCTTATTTTTATGTGGTTCTGAGGATCGAACCCAGTGCCCCGTGCATGCCAGGCGAGTGCGCTACCGCTTGAGCCACATCCCCAGCCCCTATTGATCACTATCATGCTATATATAAGAGGATAAACTGGAAAAGGCTCCTTCTCACCATTCATTCCATTTTATTTTGTAGAACTCAGGAGAGATTCAAAGATTTCTTGGCATCCTGGTAAATGTCTCACTAATGAAGGAGCCTGGAAGAGTATCTTGCCATGTTAAGGACCTGGGAGAGGCTAGCTGGGGGGGAGTACTGAGTACTGAGCGTGGACACATGTCTTTAAGGCCCTCGCATCTTCCATCGGGAAGTCTCAGAGAGGAACCTCAGCCCGCCCTTGGACACAGCCTCCAATAAAGAGGCCTCAGAATGGAGGCAGCTGGGCTAGGATAGGAGCCCTGCACTTACGGCAGGGCACCAGAACTGGTCAGGGAAAGACCTGCGGGGAGAAGCGTTCATCATTGTCATTTGTGGAGTATGAAAAAATACACGACAGGTAGGCTTCTGGCCTGTAAGCAAACTGTTTACTGACTCTAAAATTCTTAGTATTAATTGTTGAAAGAAAAGTAGGAATGTATTTTCAAATTTTTGTGTTCATTTCATTCAACTTTACAAATTTATTTTAAAAATGATATTTTATAGGAATAAACGTATACTTATAAATATACTATTGCAGATAAAACTATGGCAAAAATGTGAGTTGGTTTAACAAAGAAATATTTTGTAGATGCTTGTAAATCCAGCTTTTCTTTTCTTTTCTTTTTTTTTGGTACCAGAGTTTGAACCCAGGAGCACTGGACCACTGAGCCACATCCCCAGCCTTGTTTTGTATTATATTTACAGACAAAGTGTTTCACTGAGTTGCTTAGCACCTTGCTGTTGCTTAGGCTGGCTTTGAACTTGTGACCCTCCTGCCTCAGCATCCTGAGCCACTGGGATTACAGGCATATGCCACCATGCCCAGCTCCATGATTTTATTTTTAAATTATTCAACCCCAAAGTTGTCTCTTTGAATCAAATATTCAAATCAAAAGTAAATAACTCATGATAATAGACACATACTAAATTCCACTGAATGTCAGCAATGTAAGGTCATTGCTGTTTGGTTAATCAATAGTAATGTAAAGGGAAGTGACAATTGCTTAGATAATTAGAAGATCATAAAAAAAAATCAACATGGCTTGGTCAGAAAGTCACAGATGAAGAATGGGGAAACAGCACGTGATATCTTGGGGAAACAGCACGTGATATCTGTAGGAAAATGAACGCCTACATTGGAAAGAAAAATGTAAACTTGGAGACTATATGTTATGAACAAAGGGCACTGTATAACAGAAAAATTGAAAAATCTACATTTTATCTGTAATAAACAGAAATATGGTAAATCCCTTATTTAAGGAGACTTATATATACATATATATTTTCTGTATCACTTTATTGACATAATATTTACATATCATAAAATTCAATTTTAAAAATGTACAGCTGGGGTTTTTTAAATTTTCTTTTTCATTTATAGAGTTGTGAAGCCATCACCACTGCTTAATTTCAGAAAATTGTCATCACCATCAAGTTGTTGTTGTTATTATTATTATTATTATTATCATTGCAAATTAACTCTTGGCAGAATACTTGTGTGGAAGTCATCATGGCAGGTATATTCAATGTAATAGAAACCCACTCAATGAGCCTTGGCATAATCACTCATAAGATGCAAGGGAAGGTAGCACCATCATGGAAAGAGCAGGAAGGATTTGGGGTGTTGAGAGCAGCTGCTGTTTAGCACTTCTACTGCACCAAGACTTTCTTTCCGTTCCTCACTCCTACTCCTCCATCTGCTTAGTCAAATCCTTCCTCTGTCCCTACTGTGCTGTGTCTTCCTTCACTTGGCAAGAGTAGGGCTTCATACAGGGCACATGTTTTGTTTTATGCTTTAAATTCCAGTAGCAAAGAAAAATCTCCCCCCACCCCTTCTTATAAGAAATCAGTGAGAAGATGCACCATGTAGCAGTGATGAACGGACCTGTCCACTCTGGTGGGGGTGGGGTGGGGAAGAGCATCGTGACATCACATAAGAAAAGGGCAGAATTCACAAAGCCCACTTCACTGAAGTGAAGAAAGGAGCACATTGTGGGAGAAGGTTCTTGCTAATTACAGAGAGGTACGTATTTCTGGAATTCCAGGACTCTGATGGAACTGCTTTGAGAAAAAGCAGTAGGAAGTCAACAGCTCAGAGGAATTAACAAACTTTATTTAGGTAATGAAATTAAGTCACAGTAATACCTGTACACAGTGCACGAAATGCAAGAGTTATTATTAACTTGCAACTTTTTGTTTGATTGACTGATATATCTTCATTTTCTTTTAGGGAAAATATGGTGACCAGTGAATTTTTAAGGTAATCGATGAAGTTTTGATCTGTGAGTTTGGTACTATGATGAACTCCTAAGATTTTTTTTTAAATACTTATTCATATAAATATTTTTTATATTTATGGGATTTCCATGTAAGGTTTATGTACATATATGCATTGTCCAGTGTTTAAATCAGATTTAATATATTTATCTCAAATATTGATCACTTCCTTATGGTGAGAAATTTTGGAAACCTTCCCCCTTGTTTTTTGAAATACACAGCATATTATCATTATCTGTAGTCACCCAGCACTAGCACTTCTTCCTCCTAACTTAGCACTAGCACTTTTTCCTCCTAACTTAGCACTAGCACTTTTTCCTCCTATCTTAGCACTAGCATTTCTTCCTCCTAACTTAGCATTAGAACTTCTTCCTCTTAGCACTAGCACTTCTTTCTCCTAACTTAATACCCATTCATCTTCCTGTCCTCAACCCTTCTTTCCTATTCTCCAGAGCCTCTGTTAATACATCACTACTATCCACTTCTGTGAGGTTAATTTCCACGATTCCACATATGAGAAACATTATGTAATTGTGGGTTTTTTTTTTTTTTTAATAATGTCCTAGATTTGAAGTCTGGGGGTGGAATATTGTTGGATAGTTTGGACAACGTGAACTTGGAATTTGAATTCAAGAAGAATGGAACACAGTTAGAATACAATTATGAGGAACACTAATTTTAACTGTGGTACAGAAAACAGAAAATTACTGTAATAGAGTTGAATAATAATAAGAAAATTCCTTTCATGAGCTTTAAATAGTTTTACCAAATAATGTCAAAAAGAACAAGTTAAATAATGAGCTGCTGAATTGGGGCCACTTTGCTAGAGTTCCAGAAATGATCAATTAGCAACATTTATTTGTTAGTCATAAAAAAGTTAAGAATTTGTCTGAAATCTTCCCGTGGATAATTTGAAAATATAGTATCCCAGAATGCCCAATGTAGTTTTTAAAACTTTACTTTTAATATATAAAATGTGATCATGTAACAAACCTTAAATTATTTGGAGAAACCTAGGTTATATTATAATCTATGGAGGCTGTGGGGAGAATGAGATGTTGTAGTTTGCAAAAAGGTGGGCTGCCAAGTATGTTTAACATTAATTGTAGTTGCTACCTAATTTTGTAACAGAAATAAGAAAATGGGAATACCTATTTTGGTAGTTAATTTTCTGAACATTATGTCTTACACAAAGTAACAACTCAGAAAATATTTATAAATGGAGCTTAATAGAATAAATTGTTGTAAACTACCTATGAATGTCAATTCACTGAGGGAGCCAAAAGAATATGAAGGCCGTTTTAGAATAGTGTACAAAAACATATTGTCTCTGTGAATAACACTTTGGAGCCAAAAATATCATATGGCAACTTAAATACACTAAATTCCAATTAAGGTTCAATGGTTTCATATCATTATTTTTTGATTCATTTAATGTATTAAAATGAAACTAGAAATGCTTTCTGTTTTGATTGTGCTCTGCAAAATATTTAGCTTATTTTTTTCAAATCCTCAATTTACATAAAACATTTTTTACAAAACAATTTGTATATTCCATTGCTTTGGAAAATATGCTATTATAATTTAGTCTTGTTAAATTTGTGTTTAAAAGTGTTGCTATTTATGTCAAATTTACTTGTTTCCTTAGCACTTCTTTATTTAAACAAAAAACAAACACCTCCTTTTATCCGCTTATTTAAATTTTTATCTATGTAGTGCCAAAACATAAAATTTTAACACTTCTGAATTGATGCAGGCTGCTTCCAAGGGAAGAATATGCACATAAAGGGCAATGAGATTTATTCTTAGTTTAGAGAGTTGAGTAGAGGATAGGGGAATATACTACTGTTCTGTTCAGATTTGAATAAGCCATCGGACCACATAATGAGGAGCATCCATCACTGTTACAGCGCTGATCTGGGTAAGCTCTGGTTCAGGAGACACGCTTTGGCATTCTTTAAAACAGGTATCTTGGCAAAGAGGTATTAAAAACAGGATTCCATTTTAAAAACATCTCCTTGCTTTAAGAACACATCAGAAATGTACGTATTTGTCTTTTTTTTTTTTTTCTATTGCAAATTTAATTTGCAACTGGGGCATTGCTAAAGGGAGTAAGACAGATACGCCAGCATTCTAATCACTTGTCCTTCAACATCAGGATATTCTTTGCACAAGACAATTATTTTGACCTGTAAGTTTCTTTGAGATGTAGAATATGGGACATGAGAGGGGAAATACCTTCCCTAACAGGAAACATTCAAATTCTGTGCATAAAATGGCATGATTGCCTCAAATGCACAAAATAATAATTAAGTGCCACAAATTAAATAGAGGATGGTCTTGATGACACATGGTTAGATCAGATCAGAATTTTTTTTTTTAAGATCCAAGTTTTATTTACTTAAATTATTATTATTATTATTATTATTATTTTACCTTTTTTATGTAATTGTTTTCTGTCACAAATACGAAATCCCACAGTCAGCTCAGGCTTATGTAATCATATATACTCCCCAAATTATTTTAGAGTTAATAATAAACCAGAATTACATGTTCTCTATGCACTAAAATCCTTTAGAAGTCCCAACTGAAAAAAGACTTTAATCGGCTTAGTTGACTTAGATGTTTTTTAAAATGGCAAAAGGCCAAGAGGGTTTTATGAAACTGTTATGTACCCATCTTAAAATGTTTCAGAAATTCACTGCTCTTACATATGAAAGAAAGTCACTTGGGTTGCACGCTGGAACCAAGGCGTTAAAATGTACAGCTTGTATGACTTTAGTTTAATAGGCTCTCGTCAACTGTCCAGCAGCTGCAGTACAAAGCGAGGCATGTCTTTAATCATCAAAGAAAAAAAAGTAAAGTGAATAAATTCAGCTATTAGCTTGAAGGCAAAAACAAATGAAAGGAGAAGGTGAAAGCAAACAGTATTAGAGTTACTTAGTTTTCTTATTAGAAATGTGGAATTATAGGGGCTGGGGATGTGGCTCAACTGGTAGCGCACTCGCCTGGAGTGCATGCGACCCGGGTTCGATCCCCAGCACCACATACCAACAAAGATGTTGTGTCCGCCGAGAACTAAAAAATAAATATTAAAAAAAAAAAAAAAGAAATGTGGAATTATATTATGAATGTGTGATAAATTATATATATATATGTGTGTGTGCTCACATACGTAACATTTTCTAAGGATGACTCATAAATAGAGTTATTACTTAACATTAAAACTGGGTTTGTAATTGTGGACATTTAATTAAAATATCTATTTTGAGTATCTTTAGATAGTCAAGGTTCATTTATTTGATTTGTACCTGTGAAAATAAACAGTTTTTTTTTTACTTTTGTCACATGTGCAGTTTGATAACTTGCAAAGTTTACTTCTGTCTCTTGCATAGCTTTGATATACCTATAAAATGATTAATAATTAGTTAAAACACAACATCTGACACCCTAGTGATAGAGTTACTTGTTTCTTATATTTTTATATTCATCTAGTTCCTTATTGTAGTTACATTTGATTCAAAGAATCCTACTTTTTTAAATATTACTTTTTTCAAATTATTTCTTTCTTTAGGTTCTAAATACATGTGGGGCTTACCTTAGTTGTTCATGCATTTCGAAATGGAAATTTTTTTGTTATATATGTTCCAAGATAAGCCAGTGCGTTTTAAAAATTTTTTAAATCTTTTCAAAAATTTCTGTTCCAAATTTAATATTTCTATGATTTCATCATGATGTATAAGTATGTATGTATTTAACTTAAATTTTAAATTTATTAAAGAAATTACAAATATTTTAGTCCAAAAATTCCCATTGTTTCTCCATCTAAGTTTTAATGACAACCCATAGTTTCTTTCAACGTATTTAATAGCATGCTTAATTTATTTTTTACAGTTCATTGCAGAGTTTTGTAGACAGAAGGAGAGCTTCTTTGCTCAAGTAAAATTTAGTGCCCTAATTCTTGCTCTAGTAGATGCAGGTGCTTCCACCGCCACACAGACACAGCACACATTTTTTTCCCATTCATCTAGTGCAGTCATAATTTTTTCTTACCTCTCAATGATGGTTACATGGGTGTTTGTATTTTAAAATATTTATTGTATTATACTCTGAAAATAAGTGCAATATGTTATAGGTCTATTGTACTTCAATAATGGAGACATGTGTTAATTGAATTTTTGAATGAATGAATTGAATAACTTGTGTTTAGTGAATCTATATCCATCCCCCTGTAATCAATTTGTTCTCTAAATCTGTGATGAATTTTATATTAATTAATTTTAGAACATTTATGATTAATCTTCAGTTTTCAAATTTAGTTATCTTAATTTCCAGTACATACTTATTTTAAATATGTGCTATAAAATTTTTCATGTCTTATTAGTGACCTATAAGCTATTGTTACTATGGTTCAAATAATTATTACTTCTTTACTAAAAGTTCAACATTCCCATTCATACGGAGTTCAAACAAATTAACAAAATAATCAGTGTTGTGTTCTTTTTTAGAACTGCAAGCAATTCTTTCTTCTTTTCTATTTCACTGAGCAAATAAAGATACAACTAGAGAGCAATAGAATGGGGCAGAAAAACATGTGCACAAAGGTCAAATGTACAAATGTTTTTCTTTTCTCTCTATATCCAGCGAAATAGTCAGGCATAGTTTACTTATTTTTCTAAGTAATTAATTTATAATTTTAAAAGCAAAATAATCATATTAAAATTAAATAATAAAATAATATATGACAAGTAATGATTGAAACATTTCCTTTAGACATTTCATTTACCATGCAATGCTCTTTCCTAAAGTTAAACATTGCTAGTACTTTGATACATGCAATGTATCACTTTGAGACTACCTACCATGCATTAATAAGTTTTATGTACATAGTATATGTTTTATTTTGCAAATTTCCCCTTTTCAGTGAGCAAAATACCACTGTTATATATATTTTCACGTCAGTATCATCCATCTATCTTTCTCTAATATTTCCAATTTTTTTTTGGGGGGGATATTGGGGATTGAACCCTGGGACACTTGCCCCTTTTAAAAATATTTTATTTTGGGACAGCGTCTCCCTATGTTGCTTAAGACCTTGCTAAGTTGCTGAAGCTGGCTTTGAACTCACGATCCTTCTGCCTCAGCCTCCCAAGCCACTGGGATTTACAAGTGTGTATCACCCTACCTAGCTCCAAAGTATTTTTCATTGGGACCAGAGCATAACTTATTTAATTATTTCTCTATTTGTGAATATTTATTGTTTTGAAATCAAACACTCAGGGATTCCTTTATCCCATATTAACTCAGAAAAGTAAAAATTCTGTGGCCAAATTCTTAAACATTCACAAATGCCTGTCTCATTTGAGTTTCCTACATTACTGCTTCCAAATTAATATATTAAAATATCTCTCACTTAAATTCAATTATATATTTATAAGCTTATATAGTATACTTGTGGATAAGTTCTTTGCTGCAACTGAGCCTCTTAAATAATACTGATTCCTAGGAAACATGTTTGGCTCAAGGATAAATGAGTACATGAATTTCTCATCCTAACTTCATACAATTGTCAAATGAAATTATTGTTCATTTTTCAAAGAGCTGTAAAAATTCAGCCTAGTTATCATTTTAAAAGACTTTTTCCCTTTATATGCAGCCTGATTATTTTTCTTTCTGTTTTCTTGTAATTCATTCATTTGTTCAGAACCAACTGAACAAGATGCTAGAGAAAAGCTGAGTCAGATCTGAAAATTATTTACCTCATAATCTTAAATGTGAGAGACACCAATCACAAATGTATTGCATTGAAAAAATTAAAGTCTCATGAGTTGTGGAGCATGCATGTAATCCCAGGAACTTGGAAAGCTGAGGCAGAAAGATCCTACATTTGAGGCCAGTCTAGGCAACATAAGTAGACCCTGAATCTAAATTTTTAAATAAAGGACTGAAGATGATATAGCACTTTTGAGTTCAATCCCCAGTATCACACTATACAGAAGAGAAAAGTGGGGAGATCTCATGAAAATAGAGGGAAGACCAATGGAATAGAGGGAAAAAGAAGATGAATAGAGAGGGAGGATGGGAGTGCTTAAGGAAATACTGGGTAATGAAACCTACCAAATTAGGCTATGTATGAACACACCATAATCAATTCTGCAAATAAATATATAATTAGGCATTATAAAACTATAGTGCACTAATTAAAATAACAATAACATGAGAGTTCACTACAGTAGAATAAATGGATATGGGAAGAAGAGGAGAAAAAGGAAAGGTCTAGAAAATGAAATTGATCAAATTATGTTATGTGCGTGTATGAATATGGCATAATGATTCCAGCTCTGTGTACAATTTTTATGTACCAGTGAAAAGTGTTTATGTACAAACTTTGACATATTTTATTAAGGAAATCTGGAGAATTAAAATAACATATAGCAAGATGGCACAATTCCATTTACCAGTTACAATATCATGAAGAATTTTGACTGTCACAACAGGTTCTGTATCCCAATGACATTGATATCCACAAGGTTTGACATGTTCAGGTTGCCGTTTTGAAAATAAGACTCCGTGATATACAAAATGCACTAAAATGGACAAAAGTAAACACAGAAATGTTGGAGGGTATTGCATTAATACAATAAAAATGCTATGGTTCGTAACTTGGATAAAAGTAGTGAGGATGGAGTTGAAGAGATGGCTCACTGAGAGAAGGAAAACAAATATGTCACTCTGAAGGAAGATAATGGACAGGAATTAGCTCCACCTTTTGGGGTTCTGGATTCAACATACAAAAATATGAGAAAGCAAAGTTTTGAAGAAGATAATTAACTCAGATATGCAGATGAATTGTGGGTTCCTGTTCAGGTTCATATTTGTAGATGCTTAGAAAGTGGCTGGAAATACTGTGCTAAAATTCAGTAGGTTCACTAAAATTCACTCATATACTTGAGAGAATTTTAAAGATACAAATTTAAGAAGCAAGAAAAATTAAAGAATATAGAAGAACTCTAATAATTTTGAAGGGGAAATCTAAAGAATAGAGCCCGAATTAGTTATGTCATCTTGAAACTATAATCCCTTCCTCAATATTATACAAATAAATAATTTAAAAAATGCATTGTATAGAGCATGTCTGAAATAAAATTCATAGTTTTGGTGTTTTTTTTTTTATTTTCTGTGTTTTCAAAATAAGTTTTAACCCAACTTATGCAGTGCTTCCCTTATTATTTTTGATTCCTTAAACGTGTTGAGTTTATGATAATAAGGTATATGGTACATTGTTGGGAGGGAATGAGAGGATTATACAAGATAATTTGATTTAGAAGTGTGTGGTATGGATAATTCCATTTCTATGTTAACTTTTACAGGAGAAAGTAACCCAGATAAGACAAGTCCTTATTTATGCTCTTCCATTTACAGGAACTCAAAGATAGAATTTCTCAAAGCAGAGCCTCGGTGCTTACTCTGAATCATTGGCAAGGCGTTTCATTTTGGAATCCCAATACGGTTCTCTTGTTATTTATGACTGTGGTCTCATGGAATCATCATATTGCATGGAGCACACATCCTTCTTGGTTTGTGCACCAGGTCAGAATGAAAAAAATGTATGAATAAAAGTAAAATAAATAAAATATATATGATCACAATTGCCAACCAGATTTCCTTGAAGCAAAAAACAGATACCAGCTTTTTATGTTGTAGAATTTTCATCCCAATATTATTCCACTTTCTGTAATTTGTTGGACCCTAAGGTTAATTCTCCACAGGATGTCTTATCTAATACTTAATATCAGAAGAAGGTAATAAGTTCATCTACAGTTTTATTCACATAGGTTTCTTCAAGTAGCTTTTAATTAAATTATATTTCATTTAAAGGAAAATGATTGCCCTTCCTGGGTGATTTCATTTTAAATTTCATGTAAAAATTATATAATTAATCATTTTCCAAAATATTGACATTTGTATTTAAAAATGTGTCTATTTTTGAAGAAACTTTATACTTTATCTAAAACTTGTATGTATACATATTTGTTACGTATAGTATTCTAAAAAGTTATATGTGTTATATATTTTTTAAAAGTTTTATGCATGCTACATAATATTTCTAAAATCATATGTATATGTAATATATCTAATATCTCATACTCACATGAGGACGTTGAGGAAAGAGACCTTGCTAACAATGTCATACAAGTGGCAGTTTAGTTTAAGGTCTCTGTTATTTGAATTTTAAAAATATACATGGTGAGATCTATAACTGAAATTCTGGAGCTGAATGTGCTAAGAATAATGGGTGATAATAATAAAAGTGAGAATGCATTCTTGGAATAAAAAAAGAATAAAGAGTCAATCATTTTTGTCTTAAGTCTCTCTGGCTGTCTAAATATGACACAGAAGATTCACTCTTCTTGAGGAGGACTGTGAATGTGAAGAATTAGAATCATGGGAAAACCAAAAAAAAAAAAAAAAAACAAGAAAAGCAAGAGCAGGCACAGAGCAAACTTTACTGATTGTCATTCTACTCAGAATTATAGCATGATATCATTCCATTTCCTTCCCTCGGTTGCAATGTTCCTCCATATATAGGTCCTGTTCTTCTTTAGTGTGTCTAAAATGTCTTCTCAATAGACATTTTAAACAGACAAAATTCAGAAAGGCAAACAATTTCAACAACTTGAAGAAAAAATCATCTAACTCACTGCATATTTACAGAAAAAATACTGAGTCCAGTTTAGAACATGTTCATCGTTTACTCAATTAACACCTATTATATGCCAGTTCCATTCTAGATGCTTGAGCTAGATTGTTGAAACCAACAACATCTGTGCTCACGTGGCACTTAAATTCTAGCAAGATGTAGAAAATACTCAGTGTCTGATATTTCCTGGATATGTTAAATGAGTAATATATAAACATGGCCAGTGTAGCAATCACTGTGGTAAGGTAGGCACTTTGCCTTCACTTGGCCATGTCTGGCAACGTTTTCTGTACCCAGTAATATTTAGAGTTCATCTCTACCAAGGACAACTGCCATAGCTACAGAAGGAATAAAGAAATATACAGTGAATATCACATATAGGCTCAAAAACTATGCACTAGGATCCCATAATGTTCAATAATGTTGCTTGGGACACTATTTGCAATCATTTCCTATGTCCTTGCTTTAGAAAAGTTTGTATTTTTGTTCTTGCTGTCATCTCTGTTCACAGTACATCAAAGAGTGTTATACAAGAACATTCTAGACAGATTGCATGGTGTGGAGAATGGGAGAAAGAAATATTTGGTTCTATATATTCTTAGGTTGTTCCTGAAGCTTGCAAAAAGCAATAGGAGAGAGGAAATCATGAGGACAGAAATCTTGGGGAAAAAAAATCACTATTTACAATGTCAATAAAATACAGCATGATGCCCTGTGCTTTTGTTATGTTGTAGGGGAAGATGTTTAAGAAGCTATAAATTTATGTGAACTGCTGAGTTTTTCTGACAATTTTTATCCCTTTTACCTTGTAAGTGTAAACAAGATAAAAGAAATATTATGCTTGCATTACTGAAGCATTGTCAGAGATAGATCTTAAGGATGTTATTGCAATTGAAGTTCTTGGTGTTGGATAGAAAAAGAAAATTGATCAATTTCAACATTTCAGATTACACAAAACAAAGAAGAGTTACTTCCTAATCTAACATCCACCCACTTTGAAATTAAGGCATAGTAATAACCTCATTGACTAGATAATGATAATCATATAAACTCACAAAATGAACACTTAGGGTCTTGTATGTATTAGCATGGTGTTTTCCTGCATATCTGCCTTATCAAGAGTTTCATAGAATTCAGAGAAACCTACTTTTCTTACATTATTAATTTTTATTTATGAACCAAATGAATTGGAACAAATAAAGATCCCCTTTGCAAGACTTTAGGCACTAGATATGATTTCTTACTTTACTGTTTTTGAGAAGCAGGTGGAATTAAGGGGATTGACAGAATTTCACTTTCCTGGGTAAATGACTAGAGGAAGATCAATTTTAGGAACAAAAGACAATTAGAACAGTGTTGAAAATAGGTTTTAGCTGAAAATAGTTATGCACATTTTGAAGTCAAACATCCTGTACCATAGTCCCAGCCTTTGACTTTCTTGCTCCAAGCTATAGTTGCCTTATCTGAAAACCAGAGAGAAGGATTACATCTAACAAGAAGGCTTTTGGAGAGAGGATTAAATGAGATAACATAGGCAGATAACATAGCACATTGCTGGTAGATGTCAATAAACTTTTACTGGTATTGTTTGTGCTATTTTGGTTGAAATAACCCAGAAAAAAAATCCGCAAATGATATTTATTTTGAATTTTCTTACCTTTGGATTATTCACAATACTATGAAAAGTTGGACTTAATCTTTAAAATTCTCTAGGTATTTTATTTTTATTTACCCACTCATTCAATTAGTAACATATCTACTAGGTGTCCACTGTGTCAAATGTCAAAATCAGAATGCAAGAAAACAAAGATAAAAGACATTGTCCTTTGCTTACGAAGAACTCACCAGTTAAGAATTACACTGGAAAAGATATAGGAAAATAATATCACCAGTATAAAATATAATAACTTAATACATAAAAATTGGATACTTAAAAGTAAAACTGCTTTCTTCATGCAGTTGCCCATATTTACTTTATTGAGGAAATCTTCATGTGCAAAAGTAACAGTATTGCATTCAGCTATTCTAATAATGACTTTTTAATCATTTTTCTCTTTCTTAAGTAAAGCTTTGTAAATTTCTGCTTTTTTCAATATATATATTTTAGTTGTATGTGGACACAATACCTTCACTTTATTTTTATGTGGTGCTGAGGATCAAATCCAGTGCCTCCCTCCCTCATACTCAGCAAGGGGTCTATTGCTGAGGTACACCCCCAGCCCAAATTTCTGCATTTTTAACCTCTTATACTGGGGGCAGCTCCCTCTCCCAATTCCTTCCCTTCCCAAAACCTCTTCCCTTCTGCCTGTCTCGCAGTCTCAGTGAGAGGACAGGGAGATGACACAAGAGTCTCTGATTTGTGTATCTGGTTACTTTCATGTGAACAACTTGTTTGCTGTCTCTGACAATGAATGTTGGCTTTAATTATATCAGGGGTATTGGTACCATGGTGGGATGGGAGAAGTGCCAGATTCTGTATGTGCCTCCATCCAGTCTGGATTTTATCCTCCATCGGTGGTTTTGCTTCATGTTCTTGACTGCCTTGCCATGGTTTCTACCTCTTCTCTACTGTGCAAACATTTGGGCTATTTAGAGTTATGCTGCTAGACAGTCTAAGCAGCTTCCTGACATGAAAAATTCTCAAATCACAGCTGCTGTGTCTTCCATACCATAACAATTCTTTACCACCCAACCTTAGTTTTCCAGGGTTCTCTTTCTGGGCAGCTTCATTAGTGACTGGAAAAATAATCCATGATTCTAATAAGCGTTCCTAGCCCCTGGGACATCTGCTGACAGATACTCTTATTGTCTGTTTCTCTCTGAGTACCCCTGGAAATTTTGTGGTTGCTCCTTCCTACCAACAGCAGGGCTCTACCGACTTTCAGGCCTCCAGCTCATCTGAAGACAAATCAAACCTCCACAGTAGATGCTACAAATCACTCCTCTACTCTCTAAAGACATTTCTCACAATTTCCTATTTTATCTTCTTTGTCTCTCCAGTCTAAAGTTCTTCTAAATCTTTTAGATATATTTGATGTGACCTGACACCAAGAGTAGGGCATCCCTTTTGGACAACTCTTAATATAAAGTAAACTGCAACAAAATTTAGTGGCTTAAAAAAATTAGCTTGTAATCCAGTGGGTCAAGAATTTTTCACTAGATACACTGGATGTTCTACCATGGCCAGGCAGATGGTCTTGAATGAGTACATTCAAGCACCTGTAGTTAAAAGATGGATCAGCTTTGACTGGTTGGGTTATGATGGATAGGACATCTGGAGCCAACTGGGTACTTTGTCTAAGTACTCTTTTATACTACAGTAGCTTGGCCCAGACTCTCACGGCAGTCTCAGAATTCCAAGAGGAACATGACAGAAAGCCTCAATGTACAACATGGTACATGTGATAGGTTTGCTGGTCCATAAACAGTTCATAGCTGAGGTTCAAAAGATTTTGAAATAGAGAAACTGTACCTCTAGATAGGTAAAGTGACAAGGTGTTGTGGATTTTTTTTAAAAAAAGTCATTCTCAGCTCCCCTTGTATTGAAATAGTTACATAACTATTCAGGAAAACTGAATCCTTCAATAGATATCTCTACATATCAAAATAGATAAAACTTCTGAATGGGCCTTTGCCTATTCTGTATCTTTATACAGAGGAATAAGATAACATACCATTTAAAAAAATCAATTTTTTGTTACTCTACTAGTAAAGAAAAATATATTAAGGTTGGTGGATAAAAGAGATGTTTAGGGCCAGAAATAAATACTAACAGAGGCCAGGACATAAACAATTAACAGATCTTCCTAAAAGGACTCTCAAAGAGAGAGTCTTAAATCATTGCTAAGTGTTACATTTTAGGAAGATCAGCCTGGCTGTATTAGTTGGTCTCAGAAGTATGAGATCCTCAGTAAATATTGAAATTGGTAGGAATTTAATCACCACAGAAAAAACAAGGTAAAGTTATCTTCTCTAAAAGCTATTTAGACTAAAGAATTTGTCATACAACTAAAATATGTCTTATTTATATTAATATCCATAAATATATATGTAGGTCTAGGCATGCACACATACATACACAAATATATGTGTGTGTTATGCTTTTAAATAGAACATCAAGTTCTGAGACATACAATCCTTTGTTAAATGGAATGCAACACTCAATACTTTACCCTGATGTTATTTAGAGTCACATAAATCAAGACAGACTACTTGCACTGAGGAATATGAAATGTGCTAAAATGAACAAACACCAGATATGATTACTAAATGGAAATGACAGGATATAGATAAAAAAATAAATAATCCTGAATGTTCTTTGGATGAAAGTTTAAAAAGAAACAGACATATTCAGCTCAAGAAAATGCAGATGAGTATCTGTTATAATTTTAATTTTAGCAAGTTTATGTCAACATATTTCAACACTAGATGTCAATATTTTAAAATCACAGACCAGTGTTTGCTAAAAGATATTTTCATGATATTTTATTAACACTCATAACTATTGCTGGAAAATGAGACGTGTAGTGTTAATAAATATAATTGCAAAAAATGTTACTTGCTCTGTTTTATATTAAGTGATTACATATTTCAAATGCTTCCAAAGATGTGCATTTGACTGCTGGGACTGACCATAATGAACCATGACAGAAGGGTCATGTGTGAAGGCCACGTCGCTCATATCATTGTCCAACACTTCATGCTCATGGATCACAGAAGCTAATCTCAGAGAATGGACGCCCAGCTGGCAGGGACCCTCACGTCCACCTTCCCTTTAGTTATCAGGCTGGGGTAAAGAGCATTTGGTTTCACATCAGTCTTTGTGCAATTAGAGTGGGAAGGACACAGCCTATCCTACTTGTTCTCTCTTTAGTTCTTCTGGCTATCCCTCCCACTAATAAAGCCTTCCTTGCTTTGCACTTTTCTTCTTCCTCTGCTAGAGTTCCTAACCACGTGACTTATACCTATGAATAATGGATAAATTTGCAAGTTTGTTTATTGTGCTCATGGTTCTAGCAGATAAATTTCGAATTAAGTGATTTTCTAGTAAGAAAGGGATATCTCTGGGGGCACATTTCCAATAGTCCTGTTTCCACAGTCTTCAACATAATAGGAATAGGAAGCTAATGAAATTAATTGACAAACAACTTAAATACTGATGCATGTAACAAAGCTACAGTTAAAACTAATCACTTAACTATTTTTCATTGAAATTCCTAGTTGAAAGCAAAGTTTCCATTGTAACTAGTCAAATCTTGACTCACTAAAAATTCTATAAGTATGCTTGTATGGTATCAGTTATTTTGTAATTATTTTTGAATTTAAAAATACCATAAAAATATAGGAATCCTATTCATTGTCTATGCTTTATTCAGGAATTGGAGAATGTGCCAGGTCTTTATTTCTCTTTCTCACCTGTCTTTAGAACTTGCAGAGAAACTATCCCTGGATTCTATTAAAGCTTTTCCTGCATAAAAAGAAGAGGATAGAAAGCATTAAATTATATTTATTATTCTAAATTTTTTTATAAAAGAGTTTTCTCCATCAAAGTAGCTCATTTGGATTAATTATGTCAACTCACAACTATTACCAGTAGAGAGAAAATGAAATAAGAGACAGATGGAAATATTAGGAGCTGAAGCCCCCACATCTTTCAAATGTTCTGATTCAAGCTGTGGATTTTGATAAATAGTTTGCACTCCTAAAGTTTTAATTGTGAAATTTTGCCCTAAGGAAAATTCGACTTTAGGCAATATTTGCCTTTCTTAGATTTCCTAAGTCACCTAGATTTGTGAAAATATATAATCATTATAATAAATACTTACAAACAAAAGCCAAATGCCAATACACATATCAAATAAACCTAATGAGAGTTATTCACATAGAATCAAATGTCTCCTTCATATCCTCTCAGAGCAGTAGGCTATTATAGTACAACCTCTGCACATCATATTTCTCCATGTCTCAGGATACTGTGAATGTTTTAGTAAAATATTCTGGTACATTGTTACCATATTACTTTATATATGTCCTAAATTTAATTTTTATGAGTTAGCCATCTGAATACCATAGAAAATTGTGTTTCTTCCTCTAAATACTTTTAAAGTGTGAGTTACCCCTGGCAATTCCTTATGAGCACTTCCTTTGTCAGATATGCCTTAAATACTAACATACAAGGATAAGTAAGCACTGATTGTGTTCTTGTTTCTTATGGTCTTGCAAAGGAGTAATCACAACCATTTCAGATGTGAAATGTGATACATATAGTGATAAGACATAGAAAGGCGGAAATGGAAACTTGGCCCAACTTCAACTGACTGTAGGCATCTGAAGGGAAGCTTCTAGAACAGGGAACAACTTAATCTTCATTAGAGTACACTGATTAGAGAGGTGGCCACCAACATTCCTACCATCCCTGCATTCCATCCAGAGAGGGGACTGGTTTTCCTGTCTCTTGAATATGGCTGCTCTCAAGATTTCCATGACTAACAGAAAGTGCTAGAACTTAAGAGAACACAATAGTAGGTATTATCCTATCTTAAAAAGCTGCCATTATAAAATTAAGCTGAATATCCTGAGGGAAAGAGAGTCCTTGAAAACTAAAAGGCTCCAGATAACAAACTAAAAAGTGAGGCAGACCAGCCCAGCCAGCCTCTACTATTACAGTTCTACAGGTGAGGTCACAGACCTGACAGGAAGACATCCTAAATGGCCCAGTCCCAGGTGTATTGTCCCAGACAACCACTAAACCAGATGCATAAGCCATGCTCACCTGATCAAGTTGCAGAACCATGAACTAAGAATGTTTGTCACTTTAAGCAACTAATTTTGTGATTATTTAATGTCATTAATACTTCACTTACAGAAATGAGAGGAGGGGGACTACTATTAGGATACTAGTATTCAAGGACATTCCAGAGGGGAGCAATAGAAAAGTCCTGGAAATATGAAACAATGTATTTCATCCAAATACTTTCTGGGAGTCTATCAAGCAAATTGGCTAAGGATAAGACAATCTTCCTGAAAAAGGTAGTTTAGAAAAATATATTTTCTAAAAGCAAAAAAAGATAATACCTTTAATAATTTTATTGTTAACATGGTTGCCTATAACCACACAGTAATTTATAGACACACTATAATATATTTATATTAACTTATGTTTGCACGTGTGTGCAAATAACAAAGTATCCAGTTTATCAGGAATTATATAATACAGCATGGTCTACGGATCTTCATTAGGTTCATATTTATTATCTGACTTTAAGCAAGTTACTTCAATTTGCTGGACTTTGGTAGATTTTGATCTATAAAATAAGGGGATTAAAATAAATTTTCCTTAAAACCATCAAGGATTTTTGAACTCCAAAATTTGAAATAGATAACACATATGTAGGAATTATTTGCCCTGCCTTGTGGTTTAACTTAAGAATTTAATTTAACTAAGAATGGATAGGTTGGATTCATGGATACACCGTCTACAGACAAGCAAAACTCTTTTTGGTAAACTTGGCCTTCCTTTTCTCCCTGCCTCCTTTCTTGCTTCACGTTATAGAGGACTGCACCATAAGATACATCTGTCCTGAGAATTTCCAGATGTACAGGTGAGATGGATAGAGGAAATGAAGTACCATGGATTTGCATTCCAAAATGTTGTCTTGATGACTAATAAATCTAACCTTTCCAAGCGGATGTATGGAGTTAAAAGTACTAATTGATCATGTTGGCACTGAGGTGTTGTTCATTCCAGAAAGGCCATGTTAATTCAAATTGATGTGATTCAAATTAACCTTAATCAGCTCTGCACAGACTGTGATCCCATTACAGGATATATTGCAATTAGACTTCTCCTGTCTTTATCTGCCCCATGGCCTTATGAAAAGGTTTGCATTTTTTATTTTGGCTCTTTTGATGTAAAAAAAATAATAATATGATAACCATTAATTTACACATATCTTGTTAACATAGTCAGCTCCAAGAATGACTTTTTGCATATTTACATTTTGGTTTTGTTTACTCTAAAATATCAAAATACCTAGATTAGTGTGGCCTACATTAACCTTAGCCATCTTTCTTTGCTCACATGATAGGGTACTGTAAGAGAAAACAAGCAAGCAATACCATACCAACTCTCATTATACGTTAATAAACAAAATGCATGATATTTAGGGAGCCAGTTAATTAAGAAACGTATACACTTGAACATAAACAGTGATATGGAACAAATGCACCTTTGAAAACATAAATGAGTTAAGATGGGTATGAAGCATGCTATTTCTATTTTAATAATATCAAAAGATTAATTTTAATACTTTATTTCTATTCCAATTCTTACAGGAATACTCTAAAATAACCTTGGAAGTCAAAACTATCCATACAGATGCTAAAGTCTACTTAGCCTAATATAATAATAATAATAATAATAATAAAGAAATGAGATGCTTTTCTATGGCTCTCATGATCAGAGCATGAAGGTTAAGCCATGGACCCTTAGAGAGGGCCAGCTACATGTGGATATAACTTCGCTCCTAGCAGCGTGGCCTTGAAAAATCTACTGAGTTTGTCTATGCCTCTACCTGTAAGTGGTTCTACCTGTAAGTGGTTCTAACACTACCTACTTCATGAGACTGGTGACAATGAAATAAGGGAAATGTTGTACATTTTCACTTCTTATGTAAACAGAGACTTGCCACAAATTATAAAGTTAACACTGACTGAGTTGACTCAAGTTCATTATTTCATTCACATAGCTGTTTATCTTTCAAGTCAAAATTGAAAATCATGGAACAGAACAAAGAAAATATTCATATTGTAAGTTTATTGTTATAACAATTTAGCACAAGTAGGTAACTTAAGACACATTTAGCTGTTATTTAACAAATCCTTTTCATCATATGCACTTTTATAAAACTAAGGACATGCTGAATTTTTGAATTTTGCAAGCAATGCAGTGAAGCAATCAAATGTATGGGATTTGGAGAGACCAACCTCTGGAGCATGGATTGGAGGGTTCTTGGGGAACAGAACAGGAACAAGGAGGCATTTGTGGCTAATGCTGTCACAGATTTGAGAGATGCTTTCCTTCTACCAAGGGTGGGTGGCTGAGCATGTGCAAGGAAGTGGTTAAATTTATCAACTAGACCAAATTTTTTTATTTCTTTTTTAAAAATTTGTTTTAATTAGTTACACATGACAGTAAAATGACCTTGACATATCATACATTTGAATAAGATGGGATACAATTTCTCATTTTTCTGAGTGTACAGGTTGCAGAATTACATTGGTCATACAGTCATGTATATACCCATAGCAATAATAATGTCTATTTTATTCTGTTGGGAAGGGGGAAATGGAAGGACAACTAGACCAATTTTAATGTCTATTTATCAAATTAGTAGGGTAATTTATCAGGGGGACCCCAAAGTAAATAATCCAAAATAATGTAATCTAGGTTTACATTACCTTAGAAGAACAAGGCTCACCAACTACTAGAAGATTCTATAAAAACACATGTTATGTGAATTTTGTAATAGCCAGAGTTTTACATTTTTTTATTCTTAATATACTTTTCTCCACATGTAAAACACTTGAAAGCTGAACAGTGAATATTTAATGAATTTCTATTCTTTGAAAATAGCATAGTTTACAAGTTTATTTTTATGAAAGATCACAAGTATGTCCTGATGTTTTTAGTGTTCCAAAATAATAGCCTAATATTGATATTTTCATTTTTAATTTGTTTAGTGAATATTGCTGAGGGATGATATTCACTGTGGTATTTTTATATATGTACAAAGCAAAATTTGGTCAATTTCATTATACCATTCCTCCCTCTTCCCATCCTTCCTCCCTCCCTCCCTCCCTCCCCCACTTCTTCTGCTCCACTGATCTCCTTTCGATCTTCATGGGATTCCTCATTTTTTTTTTCCTTATTTTGTTCTAACTTTCACATCTGAAAGAAAGAAATAGTTCCATCTGGGACTTTCTGAGTTTGGCTATTTCACTTAGCACAATGTTCTCCAGTTCCATCTATTTATCAGAAAATGTAATAATTCCTTTTCTCTTTATGATTGAGTAAAATTCTGTGGTTTATATATACCACATTCTCTTTGCTCATTCGACCATTAATGGGCCCCCAGGCTGGTTCCAAAACTTGGCAATTGTAAATTAAGTTGCTACAAAGTTTGACAGTCCTGTATGTCTATAGTATATAGATTTTAGTTCTTTTGGATAATACCAACGAGTGGGATAATTGAGTCATCTGGTCATCTGGTGTTTCCGTTCCTAGTTTTCTGAGGACTCTCCCTACTGCTTCCTAAGTGCTTGTATTAATTTGCAGTCCCACCAACAATGTATGAATGTACTTTTACTCCATCCTCACCAGTAATCATTATTTGAATTCTGGATGGTTTTCATTTGAACAGAAGTGAGATGAAATCTCAATGTAGTTTTGATCTGCATTTCCCTGACTTCTAGAAGTGTTGATCATTTTATCATATTTTTGTCATATTTGAGAAAGGTTTGTTGAGTTTTTTTGCTTATTGATTGATTGCATTATTTGTTTTGTTTTAGTGTCAAGTTTTCTGAGGATTTATATATTCTGTTCTTAATCCCCTGTCAGAGGAGTAGTTGGCAGAGATTTTCTCCTGCTGGGTAGACTCTTTCTTTATGCTTGTTTCCTTTGCTTTGCTTCAACATTTTAATTGGATGCCATCTCACTTGTTTTTTCTTGGTTTTAATTTTTGATCCTTGGGGGTCTTCTAAAGTAAGTTGGTACCTGTACCAATGTGTTGGAGAGTTGAACTGGTGTATTCTAGCAGTTGTAAGGATTTGGGTTTTAATTTGGGGTTTTTTTGGTCCACTTTAAGTTTACTTTTATGCAGGAAGACAGATGGGGATCCTTTTTCATTTTTCTACATGTGAATATCCAGTTTTCCCAGCACTATTGTTTAAAAAACGATCTTTTCTCCAACACATTTTTGGCATGTTTGTCAAGTGTCAGATGTCTGAATCTATATGGGTTTGTCTCAGTGTCTTTTATTCTATTCTACTGGTCTTCTTGGCCATTTAAATAAAAATACTATGATGTTTTTGTTATTATAGCTCTGTAATAAAATTCCACATAAGGTATTGTGATGCCTCCAGAATCACTCTTCTTGGGGGCTATTTTGGGTCTTTTACTCTCCCAAATGAATTTTAGGACTGTTTTTTTCTAGTTCTGGGATGAATGTCATTGATACTTGATGAGAATCAGACTGAATATGGATGATTGTTTTGGTCATATTGTCATTTTGATAATATTAACTATGACTATCCAAGTACATGGAAGGTCTTCCCATTTTCTAAGGTCTTCTTCAATTGTCGTCTTTAGTTTTCTACAGTTTTCATTATAATGGTCTTTCACTTTCTTGGTCAAATTTATTCTCCAGGTTTTAATTTGACTTTTTTTTTGAGGTTATTTTGAGTGGGACAATTTCCTTGACTTCTTTAAAGCATATTCATTATTAGAGTATAGGAAATTTATTTATTTTTGCAAGTTGATCTTCTATCCTGCCATAGTGTTGAACTAATCAACTCTAGAAGTCTTCTGGTGGAGTTTTTTGGATCTTCAAGATATAGGATCATGTCATTAACAAACAGATAATTTGACATATTTTTCCTATTTAAGTCTTCTTCCCTTTTCTTTTCATTAGTTTGACTAGGTATTTATCAATCTTATTTATCTTTTCAGAATCAAGAACTCTTTATTGTATTGACCTTTTATATAGTTTTTTAGATTCTCAATTTTATTGATTTCAGATCTCATCTGTATTATTTCCTACCTTTTATTGATTTTGGCATTAGTTTTTCTCCCTTTTCTAGGACTTGAAGTGCAACATTGGATTATTTATTTAGTTTTTTTTTTGGGGGGGGGTGTTTGCTTATTTGTTTTGCTTTTGTTTTCAATGTAGATACTCAAGGCTATAAACTTTCCTCACAGAACTGTCTCCACACTTTCCTAGAGATTTTGGTATATTGTATGTATGGGTTTATTTGTTTCTAATAATTTTTATTTCTCCCCTGATTTCTTTTATGACTCATTTCTCATTAAAATATGGATTATTTAATTTCAAAATATACTTTGTCTTTGAGGCCTGAGATTTTTTTTTATGTCATGTAATCTACTGGTGATGAATTCAACTGAATTTTTAACTTGATTTATTGAGTCTGTCATTTACAGGATTTATGTTTGGTCCTTTTTCATAATCTTACATCTTTATTAAAGTTATCTTTCACTTTCTATATTTTTTCTCTTAGGTCATCCCTTAAATATTTGTATCATTTACCTCAAGCAAAGCAAATATCCAAGTATGGACACTCCTACTCATTGTGCATACTGTGCCGTGTCCAGTGTTAATTGCAGTCACTTCAGATAAAAACCACTTACTAATAAAACTTAGAGGAAAAAATCTTATAAAAGTCTTCTCTGCAGTCCCCTTAATCCTAGCATAATGTTGTGGTGATGTCTGTGAATAGGTTGGGAAATCAGTTATTGAAGATGGTAAATTGAAATTAGGATTGAAGACAGAAAGTGGACAAAGGAAAAACAAAAGAAAATGAAATGAAAAGAAGAATGTAGTAGACAGTATGGGGGTTGAGAAAGGAGCAGGTAATGCAAAATGGAAAAGAGAGACTAAAAGCACAAGTTTAAATCTATAATACAAAGGCTGGAAAGAATAATTCAAGTTAATACTTTAAAACACAAGAATAAATACAATACATTGTTTTGAAGATTGCAATATCGATTAATAAGGAAATGTACATTGATTCAGTAAGAAAAGTAATATTGGTAAGTAAAATTGACATTAGAGCTATTTATGATATCCCTGCTGAGTTGGAGATATTTCTTATTGGGTTTTCCTGATTTGTATTTAATCAGGATTTCAGACCTTTAGAAGATGCCCACCACTCCACAGCATTACCTCTTAAGTTTTCCTGAGTATAGAGGCAGTGATCAAATCCTCTCACCTCGGAACAATACAAGGGGTCCTCTCCAATCTTTGGTATATCCAGATACCTACTAGATTGTTGTTGTGTCAGAGGACATGGTTCATATTTGTCTATTACTTAGCAACTAGGTTACCACCAGTTAGGGTGTGCAGTCTTATGTGCTCTCCTGAAGAAAAGTGCCAGGTATTAAGTGTTGTCAAATCCAACCCAGTCTCTCCTGTGTTCATTTTGGAGTGTGTAGGGTTTAGCAGTCTAAGATACAGATATTGTAGTCTGGTTAGTGTGACACTGGGGGACCCATAGGAACTGTGAGGCTCCTGCTCCATCTGCAAGTGCAAAGTTTCAGGGGTCTGTGGGCCCTCCTGTATCTGGACACTCTTGATGGCATTTGGTGTCTGTGAGTAGCTCCTCTAAGCACCTTTATTGGATGCACTATCATTGTGTATGCAGGGACGTTCTCTGCTGGCTGCTTGAGGTTATCCTCAGGAAATGCCTTCCGTGGGTCCATGAGTCTGAATGTGAATTGAGTTAACTGGTACAATTGACTTGACTCACAGTTGTGACCCTACTAGTGGTATTTAAAAATTTTTAAAAATGAATCTATATAATAATTGCAAAGAAATATCTTAGAAAAAATAGTGACAAGGAAAAACGCTTGACATAAATTAATGGAGATATTATATTCCAAGTATTTTTAAGTTCATATATGTTAAAGTAAACATCTTGCAGTTTGTAGTAAAAAAACTTTAATGCCATTTTGGTTTGAAGTGTTTAAAAACAAGCAAGCAAATGAAAGCAACACATTTGCAATTGAAATGCACTCTTTAATAAAACAATTCAAAACATTCCTTCGATAGAGTTGCATCATTTTTGTTGTGAAGCATAGTGTTATTCCTGGTGGCCAACTTAATTCTGTAAGTTCATAAAAACACCTAACTGAAAAATACACAGAAACACACATATACATACGTAGTGATAAATGTGTGTGTGTGTGTGTGTGTGTGTATATACATGTATATGTATATATATATATATACATATATATGGATAATATTTAAATTTAAATGACTTGCAGATATATGCATATATGTGCATATAATGTATATATAATATTATATATATATAAAATTAAATTTAAATGATTTGCAAGTATATGTATATATGTGTGTCTATATATATAGACACACATACACACACACACACACACATATATATATATATATATATATATATATATATATATATATATATTTAGCTCAGTCCTATGAAATGAAACTTAAGTTTCTGAAATGAAACTTATTGAACATTTAACATGTACCTCATATGACTAAGAAACTGACTTTTAAATTATACTTCATTTTCACTAACTAAAATTAGAATTCAAATAACAAATGTAACTAGTAAGTTACATATGTTTTATTTACGTATATGTACATATAAATGTGTTTATATATATATATATATATATATATATACAAACATGCAAACATATACAAAGTCAAAAACAGCATGTTCTTAGGTTCAGATTGTAACACTTATGTTAACACAGATGTTGAATTATTAAGTACTAGATTTCTCAGTATTATTAAGTATAGAACGTAAGGCATTTTAAGAGTCATGCAATATATCTTACAAAACTGTCATTGAAAAAGTGCAATATTCAAGCTTTGTTATCAAACTTTATGTCTTTGGCATTAGGCTTTTCTGCTAAACCAGAAAAAAAAAAAAAGGCAACCTAATCAAACAGGGAAATGAAAAACAATTGGGCCAGATAAATTCTAGGGTCACTGATTTTTGTGAAGCTAATAAAAAAAGAACACTTGAGAAGGGTGATTTTTAAATCATATGCAAATGCTCTTTGACTTACTTTGGGTTATTTCCAGATTATGCCGTGGTAAATGAGATTATCCACGCACCTAACTGAGGATCACCCTGTCTTAGCAACACAGTGCTTTGTAGGGGCTGCGTTCTTCACCCTCATGATCCTGTGGCTGCCTGTGCTGTGGTTCATTGATGCTGGCCAGGATTGTGAAGGAGCCTGGTATCATAAATTGATAGCTCAGGGAAAGATCAAAACTCAGAGTTCAAAATGGAGTTTCTACTGACTTCTTATCACAGTCACAGAATCACACAGGCATAAGTTTAAGTTGACCATCATAAGTCAGGGACCATCTATATTTCTATGTCATATAAGTAAAGGTACATATGAATGAGAAGTTTTACACCAAAACTGAGGTTCATTTTTTAATTTAATTTAAAAATGATACTTAGTATTACCTAAATTAGTAGGGTTACCAGCACTTATTTCTTCACTCATGTTATGCCATCATAACAGAATACCCGAGACTGGATAATTTTAAAAGAACAGAGATTTATTTCTTACAGTGTGGAGGATGAAAACTCCAAGGTCCAGGGGCCACATCTGATTGACAGCTTTTTTTGTTCGGTTTTCTTTTGGTGAAAAGTCAAAGAAGAAGAGAACCTGAGAGATGGATGGGGAGTAGACAAAACTCATTCTTTGTCAGGAATCCACTCCTGAAGTAACTACCATGCTTCCAAGATAAAGGCATGAATCCATTCATAAGGCATTGCCCTCATGACATAATAACCTCTTATAAACCCCACCTCTCAACAGGGCTGCACTGGGCATGAAGAGTCAAACCAGAACAACGTGCACATATCTAGTGCTAGATATAAGTAAAGGAAGTTTCAAAGGGCATTATCATCTAGGAATTTTAACTAGATGGAACCCTAAATACAATAGTAGCATTACCATCAGGAAAATATTCAAGTAGCTTATTTATAATTCATGCCTCAAATTACAAGATAAGTTGCAAACACGAATTTAACATTAAAGGCAATAATCAAGACAATCTGACAGAGAAATATGTTTATTCTGTTCAGCAGTTATTTGATACCTATTTAATGCCTTTGTTAGTATGGTTATATATTTTTGTTTAAATGAGACTATAACAATACATCAAATGTAAAACAAAAAATGCATCTAATAATCTACAGCATCAGACTATGATTTGTCTTGCATTTTATACAGTTCTAAAAGCCATATATCCAAATACAAACTTAACAATAAGATAGATGAATATATAATGTTATTTTTCTGAAAAGAGATTATATTTAAGAATCATAACACAACAGGATATGAATTATGATGTAATAACCCACACCCTTTACATTGTTAGATATAAGATTATACTGAGCTCTATTTAATGCATAAGGTGTGAATTATTAACCCACAATTCACAGCATGGAATGGTTTATTGTGCTTATAAAACAAATCCCTACACAAATATTTTTTATTAAAAAGGGTAAAATGTTTCAATGTAATATGTTTTTAAAAGAAAATGTGAGAAAGCAACACGAACGGGAATTAGAATCACCATCAAAAGTTGTCTTGAGTTTTAAACAGGGTACTTTCCTTTAACTAAAATCAAATATATATATATATATATTTTTGCTTTCCTTGATTGATGTTCAGACCCAGCAGGTATTTTAGCAGCCAAGTTAGTTTAACTACACTATAGTTACCAGAGATCCCCTTGGAATCATCTGTTTTTTACAAGTCAACTCCCCTGCTAGGTCTTTTACAGTTACTTCAGAGCTACACAGCCCTCTGAAGTTTCACTTGTTCTTTTAAAAGGCTGCCACTTTAGTTGTTGAGCACAGGAAAATCATGAAAGCCTCTCAGCTTGCTTCTGGCAAGTTCTAGATGGCATGAAACTTAAGTGGGTGTGTACCTTTGAACTTGGGATTCCCATAAATGCTCTGTGTATGAGGGGTAGTAAGCTACACTGGAAATCAAGCTTTCCCACCCCATCCCCATCACTGGTTTTCAAGATATTTGGTTTATAGTGAGAATCACTGGGTTCCTTTGGATATCAATTCCACTAAAATTAAAATAATAGTGATTCACTTACATATGAGCAGTGGTAGTGCTGTTTGGGGATGATAAAAACAGGTTAACACTGATCTTATTGGGCAAAGACTTGAAGTGAGTTAGTTTCAGAAAACTCCCCCAAACTTCTAAGTAAGACAGCCTGTCTGGAATCGCTCCTGTGGACTTGCTTCCTATGGAGAAACACCCATGTTGGTGAGTCACAAGCTCTTCTTCTCCCTCACTGCCCTGGGTGTGGAAGGAATGGGTGACACAGGATGATATAAGCAAGGAGTGGAAGGATGGATGCCAAAGTCAAATGACTCCCAAAACTTGAGAGCCAAGATCAGAGAGCAGAATAGGAATTGGAAGTGCATGGCAGGAAGTTCTATCAGCCTGTGGAACACGTTAGAGGCAACTCCCGTAATTCTCCTTTATATTTGATGGCTTTATTTATTGCTCTTTATTTTTTTTACTATGGCAAATACATCCTACATAAATGTCATCCAACCACGACTAGTTATGTAAGTCAGTGTCCTGAACTACACTGACAATATCATGCAACCACCACCACTGTCCTTTTTCATTATATTAAACTGAAAGTCTGCACTGTGGGATGATAACTGCCGTTTCTCTCTCCCTCAAGCCCTTGGCTACTTTTATCTTCCTTTCTGTCCTTTTTAGTCATTTTGGGTTTTAAATGGATGGTGAGTAATAAACTTCAATATCATAATTTTATAAAATAATGCTCAATAAGTTTTCTAATAGCTAAGCCCCAAACTCCTCTTTAAAGAACACTGATTCAGCTTTCATGAAAGTGGCTATACATTTGTGGGAGATAGACTTTAAAAGCTATTAATAGCTCCAGATAATTTCTAGTTTGATTTTTTGGGGGTAGGAATATCTTATATTCTAAATGGGCCATGTCATAAGAGAGATTATGACAATGGTCTGAGAAATCTATTGATTTCAATTATCTGAGGGATTGCTTTGCAGATTTTTCCCAATAAATAATTGAACTAATATTGAGAGATATATGATTTGAACAAGGAATAATTAGCAGAAAGATTAACTCTCCTTTGTTAGCTGAAATCAATGTGACTCTTGTCAGAGTTATTTTGTTAGTGTCTTCTACATTTTAAAGAGGATAGTCTCAAATGCATGTTTTCTAATAGCCATCTAAATTATAGAAGCTGATTTTTTAAAATGTATTGTTTTGACTATTCTTATTTTTATGTTGAAACCACTCAGCAAATATAATTTAAAATAAGATATATAGCCACTATTAATGCTAAGAATGATTGTAAAATGTGAAAATTTCCATTTTTTTAATCAGGTTTCCATATATCACTATGAATTTAGTTCATTAAAACCACTATATTTGCTATATAAACATTAGCTATCATTATCATCTTTATTATAATTTTCATAAGTATTGTAATTTGTCTGTTAACTTATTATTACAAATAATTTAATAATTTCCCTTTAAAATTTTCAAATTTAAAACAATAGATTTTAAACTGAAATTATATTTGAAAGTTTGCTTTTCGGAATCTGCACATAATCCTGATATTTTATTGTTGGGAAGATTGGATAAAGACTCATATTAGATTATACAGAATTAGATGCAGTTCTAAAATATTTACATGCATAACAATTTTACAGACATAAGAATATATATTCTCTAACTTCCACAAAACTTTTTAATGGTGGCATTACTCTTTGCAGCAAACTATTGTCCTGTGTGTCCAAATGTTTCTGAACAATAGCTCTTAGAGGTTTCACATATAAGTAAACCACAAAAGCTATAAAATTACATCACTACTATCCCTTCTTCTCCATTGCTAAAGAACCTGATACAGTGTGTTGGTTGGAAGGAGATTTAATAAAGCCAGTTATCCTAGAGTACATGGAGTTCCCTGCTCACTCCTGTCCACTTAATCACCAGATTTCTACTTCTACTTCTGAAATGCTCCCAATCACGACCCACAGTGCCATTCTGAATATGCTTTAATGACACCTCTGAAATTTTTTCTCAGACCATTGCTTCTTAATTATTCCCGTCACTTCCCCCAGTGTCTACTGTCACCCCATGGTAAAAGTAAGTATAGAATGAATTATTCATCTCTTACCCATAGACTGCAAAGCAAGGTCATCTTGGAAACACTGCTGTGCTAAGTGTCAACTAAATGATTATTAACATTGAACTTTATAAGTTCATGGTATTTATTATTTAAATAAGAATGTAAGTAATTCCCAGTATCTTCGAAGTAAAAAAAAAAAAAAAGTCAAATCCAGAATTTAAGAACTTTGACAGCAAAATCACATGTAAATAAACAGATAGTCCATTTCCTTAGAGTAATGTCTACTTTTAAAGTGAGTGATGATTATTGCATCTGAAATTAATTATATTTCTCTATGTCTTAAGAGGTAAGTCAAAGTTTCTGAAAAGACGATTTATTTTCTCTTAAGCAACTGGATAAAAGAAAATGATTCATAAAGATTGAAACTTGAACCTCATTTGATTATAGTTGTTTTAAAAATGTTTATATAAAAACAATCACTTATTTTCAACTATCTGTTTTAGTAGAAATACATCACAACGTTTTCGTTTTACTTTTATCTATCTATTTATTTATTTATTTTTGATTATTGAACTCAGGAGCACTCAACCACTGAGCCACATCCCCAGCCTGATTTTGTATTTCATTTAGAGACACAGTCTTACTGAGTTGCTTAGCACCTGGCTTTTACTGAGACTAGCTTTGAACTCCTGACTCTCCTGCCTCAGCCTCTGGAATTGCTGGGATTACAGGCATACACCACCACCTGTAAGGAGCACCTGGCTCTTTTTATTTATTTTAAAACAATGATCAGACAAAAATATTTGCAAAAGTGTTTACCTTTGGCCTTTATATAAGACTGTTGAGCACTGGGACATATACTCATTTGAAAGCTCCTAGAGCATCAATCTTCTATTAAAATATATATATGACATTATTGCCCAATGTCACAGTATTATGTGTCATATGGAAATGCTGAAGTAGACGGTAATGAGTAACTAGGAATAAAAAAAAAAAAACTCAGGGTAGATTATTTTTTAAGACAGTCTTACAGGTCATAGACTTCTATTATTTTCTACTAATAGTAAATACATTGAAAATGTATATGAAAAGTCCACATAAAACCAGAATATTTCCAGCTCTCAAATGTTTAATACATAAAGCACTGGAGCTGAGTTCTTATGTTTTTTAAATATTAATTGAAAGATGATAGGAAGAAAAGCAGAATATCTTTCACTGCTTAAAGCAATGCAATTAAAAGAATGGTTTTCTCTTGTGTGGTTTTATGTAGAATAGGGGAGAAAATGTTTGTAAGAGATATTACTAGAAAAATGTGTTCTGGTTAAATCCAGATGGTAAAGTCTGCCTAAAATAGAGTAAGACCATTAAAAAAAGTGTGTTTCATACTTATTTATTCTCAATCACATATAACAAAATCAATAAATTGAATAATTCATGCAGGGCTTAACTAATATTTTATTATATACAGTCCTAGTCTATTAGCATCTTAATACAAGTATTAACCAAGCTTAAATTTTACTACTAATCAATTTCTTATTTTATGGTATATTTTTCTTAATTAACTTGTTTTTCTCATGCAGTGTTCTGTCTTTTGCATAAGTAGTTTATATGAACCATTCAGACTAAAAAAAAATCCATAGTATAAATATGCTCACTTGCAGTTTCTTTTTACTTGTTTACTCTTGAAAATATTTTATCTCTATTCTCTAATTTTGATATTATACTTACTAGTCTTTATTATTAGAAAAGTCTCTTTTAATGCATTTATTCTAATCTGCCAATAAATTCTATAAAAACAAATGCAAGGAGAATAAACAACCTTTGGTACATTGCCTTCTCACCAGTTTTTAACTCATATCTATTAATTCTATATTTATTTTGAAATTGGAAATGAATCATTTTTCCCATAGCCTACCCGTTTCGTTGACAACAGCAAGAGGAATTCCTGAGAATGACTGATCAGAACTGACAAGTTAGTAGAAATACTGAATGCATATGTCTTTCTGATTTTTCTTGTTTGTATTTAAGTGGACTTTATTTGGGTTCAAAAATGAATTGAAGGTATATTGGGAATGCTGTTTTCAACTGGAATATTTTGTTTCAGTTTTGGAACAATTTAGTTTCATAATTTTTTTCTTTCCTTCTTTCTATGTAATAAATATGTTCTCAACTTAAACTAGCTCTGTAACCATAAAAAAATCAATGGATTAAAATAACATGTGTTTGCTAATATTTTAGTTCATTATTGAAACACTAATAATAAAAAAGAAAATATCTATTTATTATGTAGTAATATAACATTTCAAAAAAGTTACAGAAAATATTCAAAGCAAATGATATGACAAAGTATAGTGATGTAATTATAAAACTATAATTAGATAAAAAATATTTCAGTCACAACATATATATTACCAACTTAATTTTTTCTGAGAGTTCAGCTAAAAATAGCCAATGAATTTATCATTGCTCTCATTTTTCACCCAACTAGATGACTTGTTTATCCCTTATACCAAGTAAGCTAATTTCCCACTTTGGGCATTGCTATTATAGAGTCTCTGAGGACATATTACTTTATTTCCCTGTGTATACCAATTCAATTTCAGATCCAACTGTGTTGGATCTTGGTGGATGAGAACCTTCTTATCATTCTACCTTCCAATTGTCTCTAGAATCACCCATTCAACTAAAACCTCTAGTGCTTGGGGATTAATAGCGCACACTTTTAAGTCACTTTCCCCTGATTTTGGTACAATACAACAGTATCTTTAAGCTTCTCTCAGCCTTTGTTATACCTGCAATAGGGAAAGAATATCTATCTTACAGACTTTACACAGAAATGGAGATGGAAATGCCAGTTTTGAGGAGAATATTAAAATATTTTAGTAAAGAAAAATGATAGTTTCAACCTAAAAATGAGAATCTAAAAAGGGGAAATGAAACAAGATGATATTTTAATGACCTATGGTGAGTCTAAGAGAGTGGGACCAATGAGACCCTCAGGCCTCTTGCTTCAGCATGTTGTCACCTGGTGTGATACTGTATCACAAAAAGAGGAATGACTGCATGATTTCCAAATTTAGGAGGCAAATTTTGATTATGAGTATGGTAAGAAGGAACTGATTGTGAAATCCCAGGGGCAATAAGGATAGGCCCCTATGTCTAAGCTTATTTGCATCCAAAGTTGCCATCAGAGTTTGGTAAACAATTTTGAGATGCATTAGCATACAGCTAAAGTTATATATGATATTAATATTATTCATCCATTTTAGAACTAAAGAAGGTTGAGACACAAGGTGAAATAAGATAGCTAGTGGTCACAGAGCAGATTTTTTAATAGTTAAACCCTATAGAGTGAGAAAACCAAGCTGGCGGGACAGAGGGAGGCACCATTCTGCAGTCTCCCTGACCTGGGATTCAAATTGTGAGAACACAGCTTCTCTGCCAGCGATATCCCTGCCTCCGCCCCCACCCCACCCGCAGGAAGCAAGTGCCTGTCCAGGGCACCAGGCCTCAACAAATGGTGCTAGGAAAACTGGAAACCCATATGCAACAAAATGAAATTAAGCCCTTCTGTCTCACCATGTACAAAACTCAACTCAATATGGATCAAGAAACTAGGAATTGAACCAGAGACCCCTGTATCTAATAGAAGAAAAAGTAAGCCTGGAACTCCATCATATCTGTTTAAGCCCCTACCTCCTTTATAAGACTCAGATAGCACAAGAATTAAAATCAAGAATTAATAAATTGGATGGATTCAAACTAAAAAGCTTCTTCTCAGCAAAAGAAACAATCAGTGAGGTGAATAGAGAGCTACAGCTACAGCTACAGCTTGGGAGCAAATTTTTATCACTTGCATAGCAGATAGAGCAGTAATCTCCACAGTATATAAAGAACTCAAAAAGCTAAAAACCAAAATAACAAATAATCCATTCAATAAATGAACCAAGGAACTAAACAGACACATTCTCAGAAGGTGATATACAATAAATCAACAAATACATGAAAAAATGTTCAACGGCTCTAGTAATTAGAGAAATGCAAATCAAAACTAGTCTAAGATTTAATCTCACTCCTGTCAGAATAGCATTGATTAAGAATACAAGCAACAATAAGTGTTGGTGAGGATGTAGGGGAAAAGGCACTCTCATACATTGCTTGTGGGACTGCAGAATGGTGCAGCCAATATGGAAAGCTTTATGAAGATTCCTTGGAAAACTTGGAGTGGAACCGCACCATTTGACCCAGCAATCCCACTCCTCAGCCTATACCCAAAGGACTGAAAAACAGCATACTACAGGGTCACAGCCACATGAATGTTTATTGCAGCACAATTCATAATAGCTAAACTGTGGAACCAACCTAGATGCCTGTCAGTAGATGAATGGATAAAGAAAATCTGGTATATATACACAATGGAATATAACTCAGCAATAAAAGAGAACAAAATCATGACATTTGCAGCTAAATGGATGGAGTTGGAGAATATAATGTTAAGTGAAGTTAGCCAATCTCAAAAAACAAAATGATGAATGATTTCTTCTGATACAAGGAGGCTGATTCATAGTGAGGTTGGGAGGGGAAGCATGGGATGATCAGATAAACTTAGATAGAGCAGAGGGGTGGGAGGGTAAGAGAGTGGGCATAGCGTGTAAAAAATATGGTGGAATGAGATGGACATCATTACCCTAAGTATATATATGAAGACATGAATGGTGTGAATATACTTTTTTTACAACCAGAGATATGAAAAAATGTGCTCTATATGTGTAATATGAATTGTAATCCATTCTGCTGTCACATGTAACAAATAATAATAATAATAATAATAATAATAACAACAACAAAAAGCTCTGAAGAGTTTGAGCCTGCCTCTGACTTCACAAATGAGAGAGGAGCTATTACCTCCAGGGTCTATAATATGTTCAGGTAAACTTATAAGACTTATAATATGTTCAGGTAAACTTATAAGTTCTCTGCTGAACTACACATTATTTTTTAGATCAAATTTTTAAGTGATAAATAAAAACATAAAAATTACACATCGTAATGACATACCAAGGGATGTTTTGATATATGTGTACACTGTGTAAAATTTCAATTAGGCTAACAATATCTCCTCAAAACATTTAATATTCAAAATCTTTCTTTAAGCTTTCTGAGTATGCAGCACATTATTTCTCTAGTCACCCAACAGTGCAGTACCACACTCAAACTTTCTGATCCTATCTGACCCTAACTCAGGACCCACTGATCAACCATTCATTATCCCTCTTTCTCCCTACACTCCCAGCCTCTGGTAAACGTCATTCTACTCTCAAGGTCTATGAGATCAACTTGTGTAGCTTCCACATTGAGTGAGATCATGTGTTATTTGTCTTTTTGAACATGGCTGAATCATTTTCTTACATAATGTTTGTTTGTTTTCTTTTTCTTTTTTTTGGTAGCAGGGATTAAACTCAGGAACACTCAACCACTGAACCAAATCCCCAGCCCTATTTTATATATTTTTAAAGACAGTGTCTCACTGAGTTGCTTAGCTGAGGCTGGCTTTGAATTCCAGATCCTCCTGCCTCAGCCTCCTGAGCTGCTAGGATTACAGGTGTGCTCTACCACACCCAACTCATAATGTTTTCTTCCTGTCTCAGTTTTTTTTTCTCTATTTTTAATGAGTAATTCTTATCTAAGTGTAGCTTATAAGATATACCTATACCCAGTTAAAGCAAAAATAACCATGAGAATCATAGCCTTCATTCATTCTTATGTTTTGCTGAGCAGTAGGATACTAGGGAGTGGAGCTAGGGGTTCTGTACCACTGAGATACATCTCCAGCCCTTTTACTTTTTATTTTGGGACAGGTCTTTTCTCAGTTGTCCAGGTCGGCCTTGAGTTTGTGATCCTCCTGCCCCATCCTCCCAAGTACTGAGATTTTTTGCTACCACACCAGATTCTTATATCCATTAGAAATGACCTGGCTTAGTCATCTTTCCAAAAAGAGAGAGCAACAAGGTAAACTAGAAATACTTCACCCTCTTTAAGGGCTTAGAAACTTCTAAAACTCTTTTGACCACCATAGAAACAGTATTTATCTGGCCCTTTACATCCCCCCAAAATTATATAATTATTTTACCTTGATTTTGTATTTCCATTTTCCATTTTTCCATTGTTTATCACATGCAAGGACTGAATGTAAGAACCCCTCCATTAGATGTGTATGCCATCATTGTTTTTCTCCAAAAGTCTTATCATTTCTTTATCTTGTGTCTGAAATCCTACTGTTTTATCACACTTTGGCACTTAGACCAGTATAACTTCCTCATTTACTTAAGGTTCACCATGTGAAATTTTGAAAATTTGTGAAAAAATGAAATGAAATATAGTGTATGAAAGTAAATTCTAAGAGTGACATTGCTTGAAGGTCAATTCTGACCCCACAACTTTCTAGCCTAGGGCTCTTCAGCAAATTATTTTAACTTTCCTCCCTTATGTGTAAAATGAGGATAATTCACAACACATAAATTATCTTGAGGCTCTCATGAGATAATTTCTATTGACCACTTAGCAGAATGTCTGGCACAGAGCAAGCACTCAATCTGTTTTCAAATGTTGTTGATATAATTGTAATTATTATCATTACAGTCGATTTTGCTCTACACTGCTTATTTGTTAATGGTCAACCAAATATAAAGCATTGTGACCTTTGACATCAGTTGAAATTGAAAGTTAGATTTTCTTCTTCATATAATTTTATATTCAGGTAGTCAATGACATCTTTCTGGCAATCTAAAATATTAAAAAGTGTTATCCTTGTTTATTTCCTGGTTGAAAAAAAATCTACTGTAAAAAAATCTACTATTTGGTTCTAGACAAAAACAGATGTTATTTATGTATATATACATGCTTATATGTGTATGTACATATGTGTATATATATTTGTGTGTGTGTGTCTATATGTATATATTTTTTTCTTTTTTACTGGGAATTAAACCCAGAGGTTATCCACTGAGTTACAGCACTTTTTATGCCTTTTCTTTTGAGACAAGGTTAGTAAGTTGCTTTGATATTTTGTTACATGCAGTATTATCAATTATTGTGTATATTGCCAAAATCTTTCATCTGTTCTTAGATACTATTGTACATATTTCACATAGTACATCTTATTTCTTCCCAGGATATAAAAGAGGCTTGAACTTTTTTATGGCCAATAAAGTGAATATAAATAATGTTTTTTTTTTTTTGTGTGTGTGTGTGTGTGCAGACACATGAGTACTATGATTTTGAGAATAATTTATAAAACAAACATAACATTTTGGGGAAATGATACAAATGAAGGCTGTAAGTTAGGCAACTCTGAGGTTGCAGAACTAAAATGGCACACAGTCATACGTCCATTTTATTCTAATTTATACTTTTTATATTTTCTTTGAATTCCTTTGTAGTCTTTGATGTTTACAGAAACTCCTAAAATATTTTTTAAAAACCCTCCCAACTGATTTTTAGAATGTTCTTGGAAGTCCATTTTTTTATAACTTCTAGAATCTCGTATCTGTCACTTTAATGAGTATTTAATTTTTCATCACTGACTTGCCACAGTACAGTGCTTAAAAATGACTTTCCTATTTCTCTCTCACTTTGGTAAAATGTATTTCATAATTAATGTGATCAAGTTATGTATACAGTTCTTCACTTTTACTTTTTTTGCACTTTTACTTGTTTTTTGAGTTCTTATTTTTTTTACCAGAATGTAAAGATGACTCTTTGATTTCAATATTCAGTGATCTGACATTATGAAATTTATACTCTTGTTTTGAGACATTCCTGATGTTGATTTTTTAAAAAAATGTCATTTAGTATAATCAATTAGCTTAAGAAATGGTGTTTGAGCTTAGAAATATTTTGTTGTTAGAAACTGTAGTATAACAAAAATGATAATTACTCCATCTCAAATAATTGAGAAAGTTTACTTACAAATTTTTCATAAATAGGTCTATGACATATTGATATTATTTGCAAAATAAATACATATAAAGAGATGAATGAATAAAATTTTCAAAATAAAAATTCTGTCTGCTATTAGATATTATATTGAAATATACTGATTTTTACTATTGATATAGCATTGAAATTTCTAAATTTAGAGATTAAAAATAATAATAATAATAAAGATTATCAATGACATTTTTATTTCTAAAAACTCACTTTTTTCCCACTAATTTGTTTGACGATTTTCAATTATTAGTCCCAATTATTCCTCCCAGTGAAATTTTCTGTGTTCTTCATCAAATAAATATTCATAAACGCCCAATTTAAAATTCTTATTGATAATACATTATTTTAATATCAACCTAATGGTTTTTGTTTGTTGAATTGATGTAGAATAGATATCATGAATTGAGGTAAAGAAATAAATTTGAGGTCTTTTGTTTCTACTTTCATCAAAGAACATTTTTAGACCAATTCATCTTACTTTTAATTAAAACATAATTTAATTTTATAAATAAGTATATTTTATATATTAAGGTAAATTATTTGATTATTTTTTTCATTTTGCTTCTAAAGTAAGATTAAAATGAAATTGAAAAACTAAAAATAATTTGTAGTTGAGTTTAACTATATCTAGTGATAATTAAAGTGCTATTTATAAAACTTTTTACTATATTGTTTTAACATTTACTTAATATTAAATTCTTGCATCAGTGTTGGTCTGTGTGGAGAATGGCAGATGCCACCATGATGTACAAATACATATTCTATTGTTTCAGTTAATAAGAGTCCATAATATCTTAACATTGTAATGGGAATATTCTTAGATTATTAACATACTTTATACTAATCATAAAAATCCTTTTCTCTCTCATTTGATTCTATTTCCTATTACAGGTTGTGTCCAGTGGAAATTGCAGTTGAGATTAAGAATAAAATGCATTAAATATTCAAAGCATTGTAATTTTTTTCTTATCTTTATTTCTTTACTTTTTAAATCTTCGGGCAAAAATTAACCTTTATTTACTTATTTTTGACTGTTTTATTGTTTGCTTGAAGTTTCTTTCTTTTTTTTTTTAATAATTGTGTATCTGAGCATCATTTATATTCTATGTGCCAATTGCTGTGGAAATACATTTTAAAAGTTACTCCATGTTTTTATGTAGAATTGGCCTAATAACCAAGTAAAGGGGAAAAAAAGATGTGTATTCCATCGATTCTAATACTTTTTGATATATTTAGTACTAGATATGTCTCATGTGTAAGCAGTACATACAGCAAATCATTAACTATAATTAAGGTTATAGAGATGGAGTTCAAAGAGATTTGTGGTGGTTTGATGGAAGTACAGTGATTGAAGGATAAAGACTGATTAGATGAAAACAAGCTTCTGATGAGAAACCGGATGATCTTTTTCTGAAAACTCACAGTCATTCCTCATTGTTGGAAGGTAAATTTTAAGAGAAGTAGGGACAGGAAAGTAGTATACATGACAAAAAATTTTATGGATTTTCATGTCAAACTAAGCAATGTGTTCCTTATCCTACAGCAAATTAGGACTGTGAAGACTTTGGAACAAAGGTATAATGAATACTGAGACTAACTATGATAAGACGAATATGAACTTAATTAGAGGGAATAAATTAATACTGACTGATTGGACTGAAAACTTAAAAATAAAATCCATATGATGGCCTGGATTTATTTGTAGGCAACTGAATGCATAAACATGCTAATAGTGAGAATAAAATAAATCATCTTTGGGATCTTGGGAAATGAATGTAGTTTTGTGCACAATGAGGTGCCAATAGACACTCGAATGCCATTTGGAGATCGTGTGCAAGCTTTCTCAAACAAGACCAACTTTTTCAGAGGAATGAAAAGAATCAAAACACTCTAACTCACATTTATAATCATTGACATAAGGAAGTATTCAAATAGAAATTGAAAATCTGTAAAGCTGTCTAGTCTATTCCCAGGGACTACAGAGAATAAAGTTTAGAGAGAGGCTCATCTTCATATGACATTAACCTCAACATTCCTACAAGATAAATTTTTATGAAAGAAACTCTGATTATGTTGCACCTTGAATAAAAAACTCCTTTTTTAATACCATATGAAATACAAACTCTTTGGCACTCCAGGCTATATCATGACTTTCAAACTTTATCTCCCTGTAGTGTTTTCCACATACCATATGCTACAGCACAAATGAAAAACAAGCTATTCCCTGAATAGCCAGTTAATCTTTTCTCCCTGATCCTTTGCCTTTGATTTAAAACACAGACTCTATAAATCTACCTTAAACATGATCTTTTCTTTTTTTTTGGAACCTCCTCAGTTTTTCCCAGTTGTACTTGTTTGCTCCATCCCTTAGCAATACATGTGCATTGTTTTTTCTAATTATTTTTATGTAATAAAATATACATTATCATTATTATTATTGTATATTTACTTCTTTAACTAGAAGTTTGACATTTCTTTTAAGGAAATATATATTTTTGCTCCTTTTGACTTTATCTTCAGTGCTTTTCTGATAGTATATACTTCATAAATATTTAAAGTACTGAAATAAATGTAACAGGTTTCATGGAAAATTACACTTAAACTTAAATACAGAAGCCATTAATATATAACTTAAAACCAAATGGAGAGATCATGAAATGGATACATTTATTCTATAAGAGAAATTTTAAACAATTATTTGCATAACTATTTTCCCAGTGGCTATCCCATATCTGTTTTTAAAGTTTTTTTCCCATTAATATTATTAACATGCAGAAATTTATAAAGAAAGTTTTCATGATGATAAATGCATTGATGGAAATAATGAGGTTATCATCAGAGAAAGGTAATCCATGTGTAGTGGACAACATACCCATGAGTGTTTTCAGCATCAATTGCTCCCACACCCTATCATTTGGATAAAAGCTTCAGGGCCATCACCATGATTGGAACAGCTAGTATCAAAATTGCTTTCAAGTACACTGTCAATATAAAAAGAGGCTGATTAATCCTGCACCATCTTAGGGGGGCTTCTATTACCATCGCAAGGATAATCACAAAGAGTGCACCTCATATAATCTGCTGTTGACATTCACAATTCCTCCAACTACCAACTCCACTTAATGGAGAAAATGGGTCCCTCAGTCTCCAACATGATGTTTTTTTGTGCCCAAACCTGCTAATTGTAGCCCAAGAAGCCATTGGGAAACTACACTAGGAAGCTCAATTAGATTGACATTTAGCACTACAAAATATACATTATCCCAGGGCATATTATAAAGAGAAGACTGCTTACTAAAATGCCCTCACATAAAAATGCAAGAAATATCCTCCCAAATATGCAAAAATCTCAACATAGAAACACAAGAAATATTAAATAACCTGGCAATATGACACCTCCTAATATTCATAACTATTAGTAACAGATTATGAATATATCAAAGTACATAAAATGCTGGACAAAGAATTCAGAAAAAAATGATATTTTAAAATGCTGAATGAAATTCAAGAGAATACAAATAAATAGCTGAATAAATTTAAAAAATTAATGCAGAATATAAATGAAAAATTCAATAAAAAGAGATTTAAAAAAAAACAAGTAGATATTTCAAAAATTAAAATTTCCATTAACTTAAATAAATCACTTAAAAGCTTTAACAACAGTGTAGATAGATCATGTAGAAAAAAAGAATATCATAATTTGACAACAATCTACCAAAATATTACAGTTACATAAAAATATAGAAAAATAAAGAATTATCTCTAGGATACCATTGAATTATACATTTTCAAAATCAGTTTAACTTAGGGAGAAAAGTCACATGCTGAGGGCAGAGAAAACCTATTCAGTGAAATAATAGCATAAAATCTCCAAAATCTTAGGAAAGGCATGGACATCCAAGTATAGATAACATTTATAACCTCAAACAGACATGACCAAAAAGCACCTCTCCATAACACATTATAGTTAAAATGACAAAAGCACAGAACAAAGGGAGAATATTAAAACTTGCAATTGTCAAGTTGCATTTCTAGGTGAAAACCATTAAAATAACAGCTGATTTTTCAGCAGGAATTCTAAAGGTCAGGAAGGAATGGAATGTGTATTTTGAATCTTGAAGGAAAATAACTGCCAACCCAAATTACTATTCCCAGCAGTCTAGTCTTCAGAATCAAAGCAGAAATAAAGGCCTTTGTGACCAATAGACTGTAATTACAGAGGATTATAAGTAATCTTACACCTAGAAGGAAAAGACAGAGAACACAATCATGACAGCATGGGAAAAAATAAATCTCACAAGAAGAGTAGTGAAAAATAGGAAATAAGAACTAGAAAAGTACTAAATATTATCAATATAAGAAGCCATCCAATATCTTAGATGAATTAGAGAAAAAAGATGAACATAGAATATTCAAATCAGCAAGAAGGAATTTTTTTAAATGATAGAAACAATTACATGACTTTCAACAGTAACCTTGAATGTAAATTCTCTTTAATCTCCAATTAAAAGATGCAGAATAGCAGATTAGATTAAAATGAGACTGAAATATGCTACCTGCAAGAAACTTACCTCACATGCAAAGACATACACAGACTGAAAGTAAAAGAATAAAAATGATATTGCAAGCAAATGAAACCTGAAAGCAAGCAGGAGAAGCTGTATTTATGTCAGACAATATAGACTTTAAGAAAACATAAGTTAGAAAAACAAATTCATAAGGTCACTACAAATTGATCAAGTGAGCAATTCATCATGAAAATAAAGTGATTATAATATATATGCATCAAATGTAAAGCACTAATTTTATTAAACAAATATCAGTAGACATAAGGGAGAGATAAACCCCAATACAATAATAGTGGGTGACTTCAATACTGTATTCTCATTAATAGATAATACTGACAAAAAAAAATCAGCACAGAGATAATTAGAATTAAATTACACTAAAAATCAAATAGACTTAAGAGACCACTAAAGAATATCCCAACCAACATCTGCAGAATAAATATTCTTTTCATCAAAAATTATTAGACCACAAAAGAAGTTTTAAAAAACGTAATTTCTTGCATCTTATTAGATCACCTTGGAATGGAGCTAGATGTCAACAGCAACAGAAACTCAGAATTAGAGGAATATATAGTTTGAACAACACACACTTTCAAACAAAGCATGGGTCATTGAAAAATTGAACAAGGAAATTTAAAACCTTCTAGAATCAAATTACAATTGAAACACAACATGCCAGCATCTGTAGGACACAGCAAAAACAGCATTATAAGGGAAGTTTTTATTAATCAGTGACTAGACAGAGAGATTCAAGGAGAATACATTGAAAAGGCATGTATCAATGAATTTGAAAATCAAGAAGAAATCAACAAATTCCTCAGTGCCTATGACCACCAAATTGAACTAAAAGGGAATAGAACACCAGATCAATATAAAATAGATAAATAAATCAATTTATTTATCAATCTCATTTCTATTGATCTAA